>NC_133046.1:2428809-2731785 GCF_048771995.1 Taeniopygia guttata
TACCTCTCCAACAACTTAAATCTATTAGATTGTGTCAGACTGGAGATGGAGCTGACAAATGGGAATTTAGAATTCATTTAGGACTTCTTGTGTTTTCCAAGTCTTTTGAAATGCTGCATGAACTTAAAGCAGTTAACTTTCCTAATAAACAAAGAATCAAGTTTCACAGCTTCAAAGACATATTTCACTGTAGGGTCTATTTAATCTGGTTCTGTACTTCAAATAATTATTGTAGAGTATTTACAATTCTGACATCAGCTATTATCCTTGACAAGGAAAAAAAGAACAACATTGCTATAAAATACAGGGAGAAACCTAATGCTGGATGAGATTTTTGAAACAAGTTTTGGTGAGCTTTAAATGTTCCTGGCTTCTTAAAAGTACTGATACATCCAGCAGTTTCCAGGGACTTCAATACTTCAGAAACCAATGATTAATTTAGGTCCACAAATCAGTGTTTAGAAGAATGATTTTTATGGTCCTAATTATTGAAGAGAAAACTTGCTGTAATTCTTCGAGACTCCTTCCTTGATCTGGAAACCACCAACTGGGGCTTGGGAGAGCAGTGAAAAACCTGAACTCTTTAAAGGCTGAAAATTATACTATAAAGGTACATTTGACAATCACAAAAACACCTCAGCATCCAAAAAAGCTATTTTCTACCATTTTTGTTGTATAACACTTTTATACAGTTGCTGTAATTTATGACGTTGGCAAATTAACTACCTGATTTTAGAATATTGCATTTCTACAATAATCACAGGAAACACATAAAGAAATTGGCTCTTCCCCACACCTTGTACACAGGATTTAACTGTTTTCCTCTGTTTCTTCCAAATAACTCAAAGCTGGTAGCAGAACTCGATGGAATTTGGTGGCTTTTGATGCCGCCCCGGATTTCCAGACCATGACCATGCACAGCTGATCACCAAAGAAAACAACAAATAAATAACCAGTTATAAACTGTATAGTCACTGTCTCTTACTGTTACTGTGCCACAATGTTACAAGTTCAGGTAAAGTTTTTAAATCTGAGTATAAAAGACTTTTACTGTACTTTTTACTCAAAAAGACAACAGAACTCTCTATTTTGGCCAACAGCATAAAATAGAGGAAATTCAGTGGCTGATGATGATGAAGGGTAAAATTAAGAAGGTTAAAAATTATGACTCAGATGAAAGATTGAAACTCAGATGAAAATCTGAGTTCATTGAATGGAATGCCCCACTGGAGCTTTATTTGTTATATCCTTCATAGCCTTTGTGGGGGGTTGCCCAAGGCTGGCTGCCAGGTGCCCACCCAGCTCTGCTCTCATTCCCTCTTCTCAACAGCAGGGAGGAAAATGAGATTAAAAGGCTCATGGTCAAAATGGAGACATGGAGAACATCTACTGATTGCCACCATGGGCAAGACAGACTCAGGGAAATTATTTATTACAAATTAAATTATACTTGGACAGTCTTCCTGCCCAACTCAGGCCCTTTTTTCTCACCCTCACCTAATTCCTTCATCCTCTCCCCACAGAGTGGTGCAGGGGATGAGGAATGGGGGGGTGTGGCCAGTCCATGACATTCCCTCTCTGGTGCTCCCTCCTCCTTGCACGTTCCCTGCTCCAGCAGAGCTCCTCCACAAGCCAGAATCCCACAGGAGAACCTGCTCCTGCTCCTGCCGGGGCTTTCCCTGGGCTGCATTTCCTCCAGAACACCAAACTCCTGCTCCACACTTCTTGCAAACCTTCCGCAGGCTGCAGGAGGAAGATGTGCTTTGACACCTGGTGAACTGCCTTCCCCTCACCTCAGCCTCCCCAGGGTTGTTTTTGTTCTTTTCCCCCCCAGATCCTGTCTGCTGTGCAGTGGTAAAGCGAACCTATCTTCCCAGAGAGATGGAAAGAAGACACAAATTCATTTCCTTAAAGGCAGTTTCTTCACAAAAGCCAAGCTATCTTTCTGCCTGAAATAATTATCTAGATGTTTAAACTGAAGTCCTGTCAATAACCTCAACTTCCACAAAAATGCATTTTAAAAAGATTAAAAGAAAACAATGAAGTTTTTGCAATAAACAGGAATATCATGCTTTCTTAATGCAGAATGTAAATGATTGCACTGCTGAGAAAAGGGAAAATTAAGTCTTCTAAGTACCCAATGAACAGGAGTGGAACAAATTTTCTCTCTTCAAATATATCCTTATAGTAATCTGAAGAGAATACTCCCATGATTGTGTAGCGATTTCTTCAAGACCTATTCAATTCCTTATTGTTCAGCTTACAGTGCCAGAAAAAAGGGCCTGTTAAAGTTAACATCTGCTAACTAATCATGGAACAGGCCATCCCAACATTCCACAGGGTTTGAACATTGCTATGAATTTTGATTACTATCAACTTTGGCTGGATTAAAGAAGCACTTTACTGTGAGACTTTTGAAACCTACAAAATCTTATTCTTTTAGAGGAAATGCTTCTAAAAAGAAACATTTTCATTCTGGGTTCAGAACTTATGACCTAGCATTGTAAGCGTGCTAGTATTAAAGGTAGAAATAAATCAAACTGGTGAACTATATTCCTCTGAATTTTTTGTTAAATATTTCATTTTAAGAGTGTTAACATCCCACAGTAGATTCTGACATGCAAATATTATTTGGATAGGCTGCTGTACAGATTGGTTCTTCTGAGTTCCACTCCATGTGTTTTGCTTGCCTGACACTGAGAGTACATCCATATTTGCTGGATTCCCAGGTTTTGGGATCATTTTCTTAGAGGTGATACATTCATATCTGAGTGAGGCAATCCAAGATGTACTTCTGAGCACCTCTTGCCCAGCTCTGGTTGGAGCTGTGTGAGCTGTGCAAACAGAACCTCCCCAGGAGTCAATTGGATCAGACAAGCTTTCCATGAAGAAGCCATGGATTCCATATCTCTGCATTAGGATAGGATTCATTTGTGCTCTCTGCTTGGCAAATTACAACCTGCTGAGCAATCCTTTACTGTCTCCAGTGCATAATGTGTAATTTACACTAACTGGGATTATTCTCTGACAAACACAAACTATGCATGCACATTCAGCGCCTGTTTTTTTTTTTTTCCTATTTTTCTAACTTTTTGATTCCAAAGTACTTTCCTTTTAAAATTAAAAACTGACAGTATTAAAAGCAAAAACCACTTCCTCATCACAAGAATAAAAATTCACTGGAAGAATATTGTGGTGGACCATGAATGCCACAACTGGACACCTCACTGTACTTCTGCATTTAATTGGAATGAAAGTCTCTCCTCCCAGGAAAGGTCTCTGTCCCTCTTGCTCCAGAGAGCTTTGTGTTCTGGGAGAGCTGAGCACCCAGAGGATGCCAAACACACCAGTCAGATCATATCCATCAAAAGAGGCACAGCCAAAGCATTATGTCAGAGCCCTGTCAGTAACTGGGAGCACAATGAAGGGACGTCCCAGGCACTGAGCCCGTCACAGGTGTCACCTCCACAATCGACCACAGCGCCCCGTCCATCCAACACGTCATTTCTCCCCTGCCCCTTGAACAGAAATACACATGGAACTTAAATTTCGACAACACCACAGCTAAATTATAAAGAAGGGATTATTTCAGCCAATTTTCAATAGTAAAGTGGGTGGTCCTCAGGACTTTTTATAAATACCCTTCCAACATCTGTGTGAAAAGTTGAATAGGAGACCACACAACAACCAAGGATTATGTGGCACTGCTCTAAAGGGGAAAGGGAGGAGAATCAAACATTTCTTGCCCAAGGTTTGTTACTGTGGGATACTATTATGTGAAGCCCTTCAGTTCATACAGAACATCGCATTAAATTACATGGCAAGAATGAATAACTGCTTTGTCGCATACAGAATCACACATTATTTTGCTTTTTAAAGATTGTGAAAAGTGAAATAGTGTACCAAACTCCATTCCAAAAAGCTTTGGTTATTTAAATGCAGTCTTCATTTCACCCAAGGTATTCCTTTTGCATAGAAGTTTAAAGTTCCTAAGGCTGCAAAGCCAAATACCACAGAAGTTTAGATATGAGCCAATTAAGTTTCCAGCAATGTTAAAACTGGACACGTAACTGTGCAGCTCAGTCTGACGTCATCATGAACACACAGTCACCATTTTAATGACATTAACTGGCAGCACAGCCAACCAGGACAGGAGAGGTCATGGTCAGGAATACTTGTTTCAGTTCTGGCTGGGAGAAAGTATAGGATTGTATATTAGGGGACAATTCTGTTCCAAGACACATATAAAAATCAGAGCTGGCACTGAAATTTAGTGTGAATTGTTCCATTATTGGAAGACTTTAGAGTCACAAATGAGATGGAAATAATCAGACAATGGTCAAAGTGCAGTCAAAAGTCCAGGTATGGGAAATAAAACAGCTCAGTAATAATTCACTGGTTTAACGCAGTACTAAATCCTGTTTAGCCATCAGGGAACATTTTTCCAATCTCAGAGTGCATAAGGAACTAGATATAAGAATATTTAAACCTAAAATTATCATTCTTCCATTAAGTTGGATATTTGGCTTTTGGCTTTATATGTGATAAGAGCAGAGGTACCAAAAGAAGGTCTCCTACAATTCTCAAATGTGTGTGAACCCAGCTGAAGCTCCAGATGGATTTAGTAGCCAAAGGTGCAGCTTGGTTTACACCTCTAGCAGTTACAGGTGTGCTGAAGATGACAACAAAGACAAGGCACTTCTTTAGAAACACACTCCTGATGCCACGTGCTCTGCTCTTCCCCTGCTATCCCCCCAAAGCACAGGATGTTTTCCTCAGCAGTTACCCCAGAATAGCTGCACTGATGGTAACTCATGTACAAAATCACTGCAACTCATGTGTACAAAATCTCTACAAGCAACAACTCAAGCTCCAGGCTCCACTGGCAGCTCCCAGCCTCCTCTGCTGTAGGGGAAGGACCTCCAAAGAGCAGCCGGCCAGTCATACTCCTGCATGGACAGAACAACTGGAAGATCTAGAAAAGACTCACTGTCACTGAAACTGTATCTAATTTATAATCTGAAATCCCAGGGGCCTTCATCTTGCATCGTGCAATGGGATGCAGCCGAGTTCTGCCTCCTGCAGGGAGGGAAGAGGCCAGGGGATATAAAATATGCCACCTTTCCCAGAGCTTCCTTATCACTACCTGTGAAGCATTGTGCCTGCTTTCAATCACTTCTGCTGATTGCCTACTATTAATGTCACTCATTCTTTTAAGCAATTAAGCCACCTCTTTCTTAGATGTGCCTTTGTCTCTCCCTGGCACATTTCCTTGTCTAATCCTCTTTTCCAGATGGCATAAGGACGCGAGATAAGTGTTGCTAAAAGTTGCTTAGCAATGCAACACATGCAAGGTTTGGAAATGCTGACGTCCACACAAGCACTATCTCTACATCACACATTTCTGCAGAGAAACAAAGGCGTGAACACCCGCAGTGACACAGGGGCCTCCAGAAAAAGAGCCACCGGTGCCCAGAGGGAGCAGGGAGAGGGAAAAGGGAAAGCTCCAAGCTCCCAGTGATGGGATGAGTTAAACTGCAGGGATTTTCTTTGTGTTTGGTTTGGATTTTAAGCCAGAATTGGAAATTCTGCTTTAAACACATAAAACCCTTGTGTTTTAGCAAGGCCCTGTGTTTTCTGTGATTCAGAGATACAGGATGCCACAGACACAAAGTCACTACAAGGGGCTGCTAGAGGCCATGCCAGAAATGGATGCTCCATCCCTGGAAGTGTCCAAGGCAAGGCTGGACAGGGCTTGGAGCACCCTGGGATAGTGGAAGGTGTCCCTGCCTGTGCCAGGGGTGGAACTGGATGGCCTTTGAGTGGCTCCCAACCCAAACCAGTCTCTGTGCTGTGACTGGTTCCTGACAAACAGGAACTGATAAAAACAAAGCTGTTTATCATCCCTACAACTCTTGCTATCAACCCTACAAATCCTCCTTTCCTAAGAAGCACTGATAGGGAATTTATTCCTGCATCATGCAATTGTGGATTGTTTCTAAACTCTGTTTCTAAACCATTCTTTATATGGAATTTATTTAAACTACAATTAAATGTTACGGGTAATAAATAAGAACATTTATTACATGAACAGTAGTAATTTCACAGGGTCATATTATCATATTAATTTATTTCTGCAGCAGCCTACGAAAACAGGTTGGCATGACTCATTTTGTGTTTGAAAAACCTGAGATGTTACAAATTTATTCATTATGGGGAACAACTTTGAAACAGCTAGTTCTGAGAAAACAACTGAACAGTAGTAAATTAACTATGGAAATTCACAAGTAGCTTTACTCAGGGTAGTCTCTTTCTAACCAGAATTTAGGGGTCTCCTCCAAAAGCCATGAAAATAGAGCTCAACACTTACTAGTGGGGAGATTAATTCATGGTTTTTAAATCACATATAGTTTTCTTTATATTTTTACATCATATATCCTTATGTTGTAATCATAACCAAGATTTGGGAAGATTTATTGTGTCTACAAATGTCCTGTTACCCACTCACACACAGCCTAACACTGTATAACCGAAATGGCAAATTAAATACTTTGCACTGAACTGAAGCCACGGTGAGTGTTCTGAGCAGGTCCCTGAGATGGATTCCTGCAGGTGAGGAAGCCCAGAAGGCCAAGCACCTGTTTGTGTGCTGACAGGTGTGCCAGACAGCAGGGCTTCCTCAGGAACCAGGACAAACCACAGAGCCAAAGCTCACAAAAGGAAACAGCCACAGGGACAGAACGCAACGAGGCAGCAGCCAGAGACGAGGGATCACAGGGAGGAAAAAATGGCAAAAAATGAGTGTTTTCCTTCACTAACCTCTGCAAACTTCATTCACGTGTCATTGTTTCATTTTCAAACCTGTGTATGTAAAAATGCATGAAAACCAGAGGACACCACGGGTCACTGGGGACTTTATTTAATTATTTAAATTATTTTTAAAACCGGCTTTCAGAGACTCTGCTCCATGTTCATTATTACTCAGTTATAATTTCTGTCTTGCACCTCTTCACAACATTTTTACCGAATGCAAAACCAGTTTTACTGTTAAAAAGGGGATAAATCAAAGTTGTTTGCTATTATTAATCTTCTCTGTTGATAGTTGCAATTATTTGTTTAGGGGACATTTAATTGACCTGAATCTCTGAAGATTCCCAGACTGCAGTGTGCTGTTAACTGACAGCATCCACTCACTAAAAAGATTATCACTTGCCAAAGATTGATCTAAAAATCTGGTCCTGACGCTGCTGCAGCTGAAACTGAGATTAAACATTCATGCCAAGATTCAATCCATCCTATACCCCACAGAAGTAATGCTGGGATACCCTAGAGTTTGAAATATAATATATAATAGAGTATAAATATTATCTATTATATAAAAATATAGAATACATTTATAATATATTTATATTATAAAATATAAAATATAGACCATGTTTTCTCGCTCCAGCAGATTACTTCAGGGTGTCCACAGTACTATTTCAGCAGAAGGAAAAAAACCCTAGACTTTTTCAAAATCCCTAGTTTCACCCAGTTTTCAGGCATAGAATTATCTGTGAGATGTCTGAGTGCACTGATTGATCAGCAATAGCTTTTGGTCTTCACTGAGATAATCTGAGCAAGGAAACAAACTTCAAAATCTCACCTGCAGAACCCTATGTGCACAAACCATCCAGAATTCCCACATCCTAAACTTAAAGATTTGTCCTTTTTTGGGCACTGAAACCTGTTTTCACCAGGTTTTTGCCCCCTTGGTTGCCTGCCCATAATTCCTCATCTGATGATCTTTAAGGTGCCTTCCAAACCAGATTGTTCCAGGATTCTGGAACAGGATTTTTCCCATATTTCTGTTTATTTTCCAGAAGGCTGTTTAGCTCTTCCATAAATCTATGATAATCTATGCCAGGTAAATAAATATTTAATTCTAAACAGTTTAAAACTCCCAACCTTTAAACTAATTTTTTGCTTGAAAAGAGGATATTTATGTTTTTATTGTTTCATGTTAAGCTATATAATTTGAAAGCAGTATGTGCTAAGGGATCACTTATATTAAGGGGGTGCCTTTAAAGTTATATATAATATATATAATGATATAGATTATATATACAAATAGATACAATAACACAGTTCTATATGTATATTTATGTGGATATATATAAAAAGTTATTGTATATGTTATATGTTTATATAAATATATCAATATATTGTATCATTTGTATATTAATAGATTTAGTTTTAAACCTATTTATTATATGCATGAAATAAGTAAGTATACTCATATACTTGCATACTATAAATACTAAATCAATAGATTTTTCAGAAGTGTCAGGACTATTTTTTTTTTTGGCATCTTGTCACTTATGAGCATGTATTGAATGTAAACTTTAGTACTAAATGCTGCAGCCAGGGAGCCTGAAGAGTTTTACTGATTCGGCCCCAAAAGAGATGGAGGAGAGACGCCCAGTGGTGCCCAAAGGCGGTACAGAACTGCTCGGAGCAGCCTCGTGGCAGCGAATTAAGCGAAAATAAATTACCATGCCTGGGGCTCGTTTATCAGTGTTTCTGTTCCACGGGAACTAACGCACCTCAGCGCGTGTAGGGATGTTTGTGTCACCTCTTTTTCCACGTAACGAGCATTTCTTGTCTTCTACTGATTTTGATTCCCAAACGTTTACGTGCTCGCTGAATAACACAAACTGAACTCGTTAAAACTTCAAATCCTTCAACAGCAGTGCCCTCATTCTGTGAGGGGGCTCCGCTCGGCTCGGTTCGGCTCGACTCGGCAACTCTCGGTAGAGTTCGGATCAGGCTCGGCTGAGTTCGGCTCGGGCTCGGTTCCGCTCGGGCTCGGTTCGGCCCATCTCGGTAAAGCTCGGACCGGGCTCGGCTGAGTTCGGCTCGGGCTCGGTTCGGGCTCGGCTGAGTTCGGCTCGGGCTCGGTTCCGCTCGGGCCCGGTTCGGGCTCGGCTGAGTTCGGCTGTGCTCGGCTCGGCCCCGCCTCCCCGCCCGCCGCCGTCCCGCCATTGGCCGCGCGTCCACGCCCGCCCCAGGAGCAGCCGCTCCCATTGGCTGCTCTAGCGCAGGGGGCGGGGCTTGGCGCCCCCCTCAGGGTAGCAAGGCGGTCCCGTTCAGCGGCGTCCTGTCCCTCGGTCCGCGCCGGTACCGCCCGATCCCGCCCCGCCTCACAGGCCACAGACACACAGACACACCCACACCCCCTCCCACCTCTCCGCCGGTACCGCCCCCCTCACGGAACGCGCACACCCTCCCGCCGCCCCGCCCTGTCCCCCGGGGCCGTAGCGGGGCAGCACCGGGGCTGTGCCCGCCCCTGAGCCCCGGAAGCGGAAGGGAGTCCCGGTGCTGCCGCCATATTGGTGTGTGGAGGGGCGGGAGCGGACGGCAGGACCGGCCCGGTGGCCTGTGAGTACCGGGCCCGAGCGGGGCCGCAGCGGGGCGGGAGCGGCAGCGGGCACTGCCCCTTCGGGCCGCCGGCCGCGGCGCTGACACCCGCGGGCTGGCGGGCGGGGCCCGGAGCGAGCGGCCCCTCCGGGAGCGCGGGGGCTGCTGTGGGCTCGGCGCTCCGGCCGCGGCCTCCCGGGGCTCGTTTCGCCCTGTACCGGCCCCGCTCCGCTCATTGTACCGAGCGTCCCGCCGCGCCGGGCTGAGCGGTGCCCGGCTAGGGGAAGTCCCCGCTTGCGGGCACAAGCGAGAAGCGCAGGTGCTGCTCAGCTGCTGTGGCAATGGATAAAATTAAACACTGCCTTTTTTTAGTGTGAAAAAACAATCTGAGCGACCAATGGGATGTTTCCCCGTGGTTGTCCGTTCACCCAGTTCTTAATAAATCACGTTAGTGTGTTACTCTTCGAAAACGTTTCCTCCATAAGATAAGGTAACCTGAATGAGTAATGTGTTTTTGCTAGTTACCTGCTTCATTTATATTTTAAATTTAAGAAAAATCTGTATTATGAGCAGAGTTGTGCTCTAATTCTGTACCTCTCTGTGATGATGTGGGGCTTAAAGTAAATATTCTTACTGCCGGAGGTTCTGCTTTTCAGAACTCGGCGATCACTGGTGTTTGTAATGAAATTACCGTAACAATTGCGGTGAAAAACACAATTGTTCAGGCCGTACCTTCACGACCTGAAGGTGTATTCAGCGGAGAAAACTGCTGTAATTCGGTTTCGTTTTAGGAGCAGCTGCAGTTCTGGTGGTACGAACGATTCCCTCGTTGGTTCTGTTAATCTGTGTGTGTGAGCCTGGTTGTGTTCACCTCTGTGTGTGTGTGTGAGCCTGGCTGTGTTCACCTGTGTGTGAATTTGAGCCTGGTTGTGTTCACCTCTGTGAGTCTGGCTGTGCTGGGATGGCTGCAGGGTTGTCACAGCTCCTTGTGCTGGGCACTGATTCTGATGTCACACTTCAAGACAGATGGAGAGAGGCTTTTCCCAAGGGCCTGGAGTGGTAGGACAGGGAGGTGTGGCTTAAAACTTCCGGAGGGCAGGGTTAGATGGGATATTGGGCAGGAATTCTTCCCTGGGAGGCTGGTGGGGCCTTGGCACAGGGTGTCCAGAGAAGCCGTGGCTGCTCCTGGATCCCTGAAATGTCCAAGGCCAGCTTGGATGGGCATTGGAACACCCTGGGGTAGTGGAAGGTGTCCCTGTCTGTGGCAGGGGATGGAATGGCATGATCTTTAAGGTCCCTCCCAACCCAAATCATTCTCTGGTTCCATGATTATGAAAGAGAAATTGCAACTGTGTAGGTTTAATCATTCCCTTAAACCAACACAACCCAGTGTTCTTAACTGTGAACTGCCCTCCGAGCAGTGCCAAGGACTCCTGCCTTTGATAATTGTCCATTACAGGTATTCCTACAGCAGAGTTTTAATGTGATAACAAATATCACCTTAAATTCTAGTCTGGGTCTCGTGGTTAAACTGAGCCCCAGAGAGGTTTCTCCTCAGTAGAACTGTTGTATTTCTTGGTCTGCTTTGGAGGGACTGTGTGCATGGTAAAAGATCATACATAATCACATATAATGCAGTATTTTACACCAAGCATGATCCCTGCTCCAGCAAAAAGCCTTCAGTAGCCTCACACACACGATTTTCTACTTGCTTTGCAGAGGGTAACTTTTACAAGATTGTTGTGTAAGGTCTGCTTGTAGCTGTATTTGCTGTGAATGTACCTGTAGAATTAATTTTGACACTATGTGAGTTTTCATTGGTCTCTGATAAATTGTTCTGTGTTTCTAATTAGTTGAATAACTTTTTGTTACAGCTTTATACTTCAGGACATTAAAAACTACCCCAAAATAAAGCAGCAAATGATGCTTAGCTGAGAATGCTGAACAATTTCTGCCTTGCAGAGATTGGGGAGAAGAATATTATTTCTTTTTGCCTGTAATGGAAAAATGTGTGTATTCTGTGCCTTTCTGCATGATTCTTTTCTTTTAGCTATAACTTGAATCAAAGTGGACTCAGCTTTTGAAGCCTCCTAATTAGTCCCTTTAGCTTTTGAAGTGTAACAGGACTCCTTTTTTTCGACTTTCTAATTATTCCATAGGATGTAGTTTTCAGATGTTTACAGAAAAAATACACAGCTTTAAGGTTATGTGCTTCCTCAGATTGTCCTGGATCTTAAATGTTCTGCAGCATCTTCACTGTATTGCAGCATCTAAGACAATTTATGTTTTTTTTTATTTCTAATTTATGCATGTTTCATACAGATTTGTTATCCTCTGAGGCTCAGGAGGGCTGAGTGTACTCCCAGTATCCCAGAGCTACATAGTCCCACCCACAGATGAGGATTCCAGGAAGTAGTGCCAGGGATTGCTCTTGGTGATGTGGCAAAATGTTTCTGCTTTATTTGGCTTCTGTCTTGAAGTGAGCTGTAAAACTCATTGATAAGAAAAATAAAGCTCTTCAATTGGTGGCAGAGGTGTGGACTGAAAGATAATCCCCTTGCGTAATTTTTTACCTTGGTTTTGTTCTTTGCATTTGGAGCCAGAGGTGGCAGGAGGGAGGTGTGCCATGAGTTCATGTCTCACTGCTGAAGGCTTGTACCTCAGCCTGTGCCTTAGCAAGGTGACAATGTCCAGCTGGGCTGGTGCTGAATTTCCTTATGGACTTATTTATTTCCTTCCCCCTTTATTTCCTTCCTGTCTTGCCTTTGTAAATACCCTGTTCTTTGCTTTCTTGGACAAGGAATTTACACTCATTTTGGCATAAGTGTCCTCTCTTTAAGAATATTCAGAATAATTTGTTTCAAACAGAACAAGCCAGAAGAATATTGTGTGTAAATGCTGGTTCAGAGAATGTGCTTTAAACCTCCCTGAGCTTTCATTTTGGGTTTCAATGTTCCCTTGTCCCATGTTTTGTTTCCACAGCCACCATGTCAGAAGGGGACAGCATTGGGGAGTCTGTGCATGGAAAACCTTCTGTGGTCTATAGATTTTTCTCAAGACTTGGACAGGTTGGTTTTGTGAAGGGTTTTTCTGACTCCTTTAGAAGCAGATCTCACTGCAGCTTCTTGAACTCACTCCTTGTTGGCTGGGTTGTTGAAATGCTAAAATCTATACAAAAGATTTCTTTTGAAGCCTTTTAAAATAGACAAATATTTATAATAAATGGCTCATTGGAATATTTAATGGACATATGTGTGACATTGCACAGTGAAAATACATTGTTACTGTCAGAAATGAGGAGTGAGTTCAGATTTAGTGTCAAATTCATCTTAAGGGAAGCAACTTGCATAAAATACAGAAAATTTTAATTGCTTTACAAAATCCCTAAGCATTAGGGATTTTTTTCCTTTGTAAAAATATAGAAGCTTTTAAATACAGTTCTGTTTAATTCATTTGTAGTAAAGAGTACAAGTGTTCAATGTTATTCTCTTTCCCAAAATACTCCTCCAAAATGCTTTCTTTTGCCCATATTATCCTCCAATAAGCTTTACCCATTGTGCATCAAGTTTTTTACAGTATTTATTATTTACTGTGCACTTTGTGTTTGCTCCAGATCTACCAGTCCTGGTTAGACAAATCCACCCCCTACACTGCAGTGCGATGGATTGTAACGCTGGGGCTGAGCTTTATCTACATGATTAGAGTTTATTTACTGCAGGTGAGAGAAGTGGATTTGATGCTGAAGTAGTTCCAGATATTGTTACTGGTCTAATTTTGATTCTAAGAGTATTTTTGAAGTGTGCTTTTACTTTAGAATGAGGTGTGGTATCGTTCAGCGCGTTGCAAAAGGTAAATTGTGTAGTCTGAAGAGAGAACACATCCTGCGGGTTTGGAAGTTACTGATGCAGAGAGAAAAATGTGTGAACACTTGAGGATATCTGATGGCAATCTGAAATCACAAAATAAATCTCTGAAAACTGTTGTAATTAAGTTTTTGCTTTTATATTAAAGCTGTATAACAACATGATCAGATCCAGGGGTTCCTTTCTGTCATGAAAACCATGAGGAATGGCTTTGTCAGGATTTCTCTCCCTGCAGGCCAGGGGCAGACTATTCCCCACTAATCAGATATTTTTGATTATTCCATGCTTGTTTCAGATGTTCCATGCCAGTCTGCAGTTCAGTTAAGAACTTGGGCACTGTTATTCCCAAAAACTGATGATTACAGAATGTGAAACCTTTACAGGTCATAGTAGTAGAACATTTCAGACACTGAGGGCTGCAAAGATGATTTAAAAAGGGATGGTTTTATGATCTTTTCTACTTTTGAAGGCCACATCTTGAATATAGAGAATTTGGATGCTAGACCATGGTTTTATGTTCAGTCTGTCGCTACATGAGAGATTTGCTCTCCTGTCATGCTCTAAAACTTGTTTTGATCCCTGAGAACTGATATTTTTACAAGCCCAGAAACCTTTCAGTTAGTAATGAGAACATAGAAAAGCTTCTGAAGGAAGAAAAAACCTGGGTTGTTTAATCTTGTTAAAAAATCAGTAGCAGAGAATGATTTTCAGGAGGATTTTACCGTTGTGTGTTCCTCTTTGTGCAGGGCTGGTACATTGTGACATATGCCTTGGGAATCTACCACCTCAACCTCTTCATAGCTTTCCTGTCGCCAAAGGTAGACCCCTCTCTAATGGAAGATTCAGGTATGAGGAAAAGTTCCTTTTTAACATTGTTTGAAACTTGGGCAAACTTCCAGCTCCTTTTGTCTGATACTGTAGTGTAAAGATAAAGCAATTTTAGCACTACATTGTATTTTTTTGGACCTGAAAAAAAATCTTTACAACTTAACATCAAGAGTTGCTATAAAATTTGTCCTTTTTCATGGGACTTGAATATATTCCATATTGTACTCGTTTTCTGTGTTTTAAAAGGAGGTTTATGTGACTTAAGCTCTCCCCATAGTAACTCAAGTGGCCTGGTGTTCCTATTAGCTATTTTCTTTAAAGGAATCTATGTTAAGTTTATTTTAAGGAGTCTGTGGGAACTTAGATTAAATCAGCAACTCTTAACTGGGATCTGTGTGTGACAATGGAAATTGGGTGTGGTTGTGTTTTGTGATTTTTTTTTTTTTTCCTTAAGATAGAAAGTAAAAAAAATGGAGTCTGAATAGTGTGAAAAAACTACTGTGAGGAGGTTTGTGGTTTGGTTTCTTTTCTGTTATTTTTAGATGATGGTCCTTCCTTACCTACAAGGCAAAATGAAGAATTTCGGCCTTTCATTAGAAGGCTCCCAGAATTCAAATTCTGGTGAGTGGATCCATCTGCCTGTGTTCTGATTTTGAAAACTACAAATATTTGCATGACATTAATGGTAACTGGGCTTGAAGGATTAATTGTTACTATTATTTTTCAGGCATTCTGCCACTAAAGGAATCCTGGTTGCTATGGCTTGTACATTCTTTGAGGCTTTCAACGTTCCAGTATTTTGGCCAATCCTTGTGATGTACTTCATTATGCTATTTTGTATTACTATGAAGAGGCAAATCAAGGTAACTTGGCAAGAACAGAGAATTTGGGATGTCAGGATTTACAGCATTGCTTCAAACTGGCCATCCAGTGGAGCCCTTCAGGGGTTAAATGTGCTGCACACACTTTTACTGGAGGAACTTCAATAACTAATACTTGAACATTAATTGTTCAGGTGGGGCATGTTTACAATGTTGAGCAGATTTTACAAAACTTTATTCTTGGTTTCAAAAGGTTTTGACTTTAGAGTGCAGTGTCAGGGTTTTATGCAGGTTCTCATCCACTTCCTGTGGCTATTTTGGATGCAGAGGTGTTGAACCATCTCTGGTGGGTGAGAAGGGAAGTTCTCACAAGGTGTGAGAAAGTAAATAGGGGAAAGGGAGAGAATATAGGCAAGTGATTCAGACCATTTTAACAAATTACTTATGGTTTGTTAGCATTTAAAAAAAAAAACTATTTTTTTCCTCAGTCATTCAGAATTTTGAAGGTACTGTGATTCAAAGTGGTAAATTAAAGTTGAAAGGGTAGTAAATAATGAGTACCTCTGTGCTCTCTCCAGTTTTCCTGTGGTTCCCCAATCAGTCATCTTCACTGTAGTGTACAATTCATTGGGTAACCCAAAATCTGAGATATATAAAACTGCTCTCATACTCTATTCAGATATAAACTGCTGTAGGATTAGCTATTTCATTACATTTACTAGGAACTCTCTTTCTGGACGACTCAGTAATTTACAGTGTGTATTATAAACCATTTTTTCCTAAATATTATATAACTTTCTTGCCTCAACAACTGCTGTTTTCTCTTTGCAGCACATGATAAAGTACAGATATATACCCTTCACACATGGCAAGAGGAAATACAAAGGGAAAGAGGATGTGGGGAAGACCTTTGCTAGCTAGGAAGAAGCAATCAACCTGTTGACCAATTCTACTGCTCACTAAAGGAACGATTTTGAGCCATTGTAACAATGCCTTTTTTCTTCATAAAAGTGATTAACAGAGTGGTGACAAAGCAGTTGAATTTTCATTTTTATCTGAAATATCAGATTCTTGAGGAAACTGGCATTCTAACCAAATTGCATTGAGTTTATTCTCTTTTGTAAGAAGTTGGAGAAACTTTGGATAATCCCATGGATTTGGGATAATGTATTTCTTTCAAGATCCATTGCACTGGAGAGGTTAATGGCCTAGAGTTGGATATTTTTACATAGTTCTCCTGCTCAACATCACCCTGAAGTGCTGTGCACATCTGTGGAGGAAAGTGTAAGCTGGCACACGTGATGCTGTTTTCTGCTTCATGGCCGTGTGCTGTTTTCATAGAAAAATTCAGTAGACCTAAATTAGATGCAGAACTTAAGCCAGTTTCCTAAATGCATGGTATTACTGAGTTATAACCAAACAAGTATAGATAGGAATAAGAAATTACTAAATTATGGGGTTTGCAGTAGGGCAAAAATACTCATTTAGCTTCTAAAGCAACTCATTTGTGTTGGGTTTTAATGCCAGTTTCACTGTTCCATCTCCCAGCAGATGCTAAAATTGGGCTCTTTCTGATGACTCAGAACTTTGTTCAAACTTTATCACAATTTCCTTTGAGGACCTGGAATTATAAAAATATATATTTTAATTGTTATTAGTTGGAGTTTCTTTCATATGTAATGGTTTCTTCAATAATTGAAGTTGACTTCATGCAGCCCCACAGGACATACCCAAACTGGCCAGAACAGACAGTCATGGCGGTTTTAACACAGATTTTCTTTTTTTATGGGGTGGGGGGGAAAGAGAGAGAAATGACCTGCATGTAAACTTTTTCATGTGATACAACTGCAGTTTTATTAAGTGACTTTTTAATTCCAAAATTTATTAAAAGACAGTGTTCCCCTTTACTTGTTCTCTATCTTTATATACATCTCTTGATCTAACACTATTTATGACTCATTTTCAATAATGGCTGCCCTCAGTTTAACTTCATGCAGTGCCTTTTTCAACTCTTCAGGGAGCATTTGCTTGCAGAAGGTAGGAAAAGATTAGCTCTTGGAAGATTCTGAATGGAATTCAGCAGATTCAACAGACAACTAATTGGAAAATGTATGTAGGCACCTTTTCCTCTGATCTTGTCAAATGAAGGCTTTCTGGAATTCAGTAATCCTGGGGAAGTGACAGGTAGTTCTAGCTCACTTTGATCTGTGGCTTTTTGTTGGTTTGCACGTGTTTTCCATTGTCCAAAATGAAGAAAATTATTAAACTTGAGTTAAGCATGTTTTAGAACCCTATTTTTAGTATGGTCAAGAGCTACATCAGAAGAAACAGAAGGGTAGAAGCAGAAATAGCTTTATTCTGTCACACAGGAATGTAGTGCCACCTCGCACAGGCAATTTCCAGTTTAATAAAGCTTTTTCTTGGACCAACCCAAACTGTAGGACAAGTATGAGGAGATGGAAGAGGTTCCCTTTACATTTGGTAGTGCCGTAGGTAGATCAGTTTCTGAGGATGAAACTTCTCTCTGCACAGTGGACATTCTGCCTACAGGAAGAAAAGGGAGTAGATGGACATACTGAATAGTTCTATTTTAAAAAAATCGGAATATAACTGCTTAGCTGCTTGTAGAAAATAATTTTTCAGTCCCAACTGTGGTGCAAGCTCCCCTGAGCTGGCCCAGTGTGAAGTGCTCACCTTACTGACCTCACCTATGTAATTGTCATTGTATTTCACCAGCCCCATGGGTGCTGGTCAGCTCTGGGTGCCCGGTGAGAGCCAGGGCGTTGGCAGGCAGGCTGGGGGCAGCTGGCAGTGTGATGAGCTGTGTACTCACCCTGGTGCTGCACCAGGCAGTGATGCACTCCCAGCAGAACAGGTGCCCGCAGGGGGTGGCTGTGCTGTGCCGCCGCTCCTCCAGGCACAGCGTGCAGCGCGACTGGCGCCCGGCCGCCGCCTCCTTGCTCCTGCTCCTAATTAACACAGGCACACTGGGGTTAATTGCACTTACCCTGCTTGGCAGAAATACTGCGTAACACATCCTGCAGTAAAACCCGTGCTCGAGTATCAACCCTTTTCATGAAGGTCTCAAAAACACCAAAGCATAAAATCCACAACACGCACAAAGCAGCGAGGAATTAGTTTTGCTAATTAATGAAATGTTTACATCAGACTGTAACCTAAATTGGGGTGTCACTCCTGTGTTGTCCCTGTTTGTGACAGCTGTGACATTCCCACCTCTTTCCTAGGAATTAAGAACCACCTCTTACTTCTGGTGAGCGAGGTTGCGGTGCAGCCTCCACTCCTGCCTTGCTCTCTGCTTCTGTTTGAAGCTGTACATCTGAACTCCAATGGTCAGCAGAAGGTGGAAGAGTGAAATTATTCCAAGAAACTTGTAACTTGATCGGATACTCTGATCTTCTCCTTGCAGTCCTCCAAAATGCACCTACAGAATACAGAGAGATGTTTTGTTACTGTGGTTTTAGGAAACTGTTCCTCCTCTCCCCATCTGCAATAAACTTGATTTTGGTTCCTCATTTTGTCCAAAATATTGACATTTTAGGACTTCTCAGCCAGCTGTCTCTCAGGAGGTGTAATGACCTTCAGTCAGACTGGTAGCTGCTGTCTGCCCATAAAAATTGCACTTTGGATTGGTTTGGTTTTCTTATGTATCCCTGAGCAAACAAACACCTATTTCCTGCACTGATGCTGGGAATTGTTGAGAACTCTTTGTCTGTACACATTTCTGGGCCAGTATGGCTGATGTTTTTTTGTAAAGATGTAAAATTATCTTCATATAGCAAAGTGCTATCTAAATGTCTACTGAGTGTTGTTCAAAACAATATTTCCCATGGAT
Source organism: Taeniopygia guttata (assembly GCF_048771995.1). NCBI lineage: Eukaryota > Metazoa > Chordata > Aves > Passeriformes > Estrildidae > Taeniopygia > Taeniopygia guttata. Next base: position 2,447,574 of record NC_133046.1, read on the forward strand.
TTATCAAGTCACCTCTTACATCCCGCGTGTTTGTGGCACTCACTGAAGTTACACAGAACTTGTGACACCACATTGATGTTTATTACCTGTAACCTCTTGACTGCAGGGACTCATCACACCCAAATAAAGCAAAACCTTCCATCTCACCCCTCTTCTCTGCCTGTATAATCAGCCACAGCCAAATTCCTTATCCCTTTTACACATATGGCGCCCCAGAAAAGGCCAAAATTCTGCATTCACATCTTGAACCAAAACCACTTACATATGAGATCCCTGTGATCCTTTTGGAGAGGTGGTAGAACGTGCCCTGGATGTAGAACACTGCCAGGTGGAGCCGGTGCAGCAGAGGGATGGATTGTTTAAGGACATACACGACTTGGGAAGCTGTTTTCTTCTGCTGCTCCGTGAGCTTCCCAACCTGCTTCCGAATCCAGCTGCGAATGGAGCTCCTGCTGGGAAAGCCCAGTGCTGGGGGGGCCCTGGATTCCTCAGCCTCCATCTGCAGCTCGTGTTCCAGGTGCAGCAGTGCCTTTTCCAGGCAGTAGGGTACCACGGTGTGCAGGGAAATGAAGAGGGCCCGACGAAGGAAAGAAGGCACCTTTTTCTTACTTGGGTCAACCTGAATGATGTTCACATACTCTTCTCCCAGAGTCTGATAACCTAAACAATGTATGCAACAGAAAACATGGTGAGAGGGCAACTGCAGGATCATTCTGGATATGCTGAGCAGTGGGGACAGGCTGTTCAGGCTTTGGAATTTGGAAGTAGTTATTTTTTTGTTGAATTAAGATAAGTGTCGTGGTGACATCCAGTATCTGCAGTTTTAGGCTTAAAGTAGGGATAGTTTTTATGCTGTCATCTACTCCTGCTTTTAAAAAATTGTTTTTAGAAGAACATCCATCTGTTGATAAAGTGCGTTTGAACCCAACCCCGACAATTTCGTGGTTTCATATGCACCAGAAGGCATTTATCCAAAGCAAACCAGCCTCCAGGCTGACAAGAACTGCTGTTGGGCAGTCTCAGGTGGTGATCACCAGCACAGCACCCGCGGCCCTTCAGCTTTCAGATATTAGCAGAAATGATAAAAAGTGCTAAATGACAGGGAAGGTTACCTGACAGAGTGGTGAGCACGAAATAGGCCACATCGGAGAGCAGCTCCACCTCCCTTCTCCACGCCAGCCACGGCCGGGCACCTGCGGGACGGGGGCGCGGCTGTCACTGCGCCAAACCCGCGCTGAGCCGAGCCCCGCCGGGAATTCCTCCCGGGAATTCCTCCCGGGAATTCCTCCCGGACTCGCCATCAGCCCCCTCCGACCCCCATCCAGAGCCGCGCACCCGGCAGGGCTCGGGGTGGATCCAGCCCCCCGCAGGCATTACCCGCCAGCCCCCGCAGCGCCGTGCCGGCCCCGCTGCGCAGCCCGGCCCGGTACAGCTCGTCCTTCTGCCCGCAGCGCACCAGCCGCGCCGGGCCCGCCGCCGCCGCCATGGCGGGCGGAGGGACACGGGGCCTGCGGGGCACTGCGGCCCGGCAGCGGCGGAGCGCCCGCCCGCGCAGGGATATCCCGGCAGCGAGGGCGGGAAACGCCGCCCCTACCGTGAGGGGGCGAAAAGGGCGGGAAAAGGGGCGGGAAAAAATTGGGAAAAGGCTTGGAAAAAGGGACGGGAGAATGGGAAAAGGACTGGAAAAATGCCCTGAGGGGCGGGAATGGGACGGAAGGGAATGTTAGGGGCAGGGAAAGGGGGCGGGAAGAGCGCAAGGGGAGGAAAGGGCGTGTGAGGGGTGGGGAAAGGGGCGAGGAAAGGGACAGTGAGGGGCGGAAAAAGGGCGGAAAGGGCGTGGAAAGGGGAGGAAAAGGCTGGGAGGGGCGGGGAAAGGGGAGGGAAAAGGAACGGGATGAGCCCAACTGAGGTGCTAAAAACGGTAAAAATGAGCTCTAGGACGTTTCACAACACAGCTCACAAGGAACCCACCGAATCACCGCTCCCTAGGCAGGTGCACTCCGCAATATTGTATACATTTTCCAGCCCTTCCACTTGTTTTTTTTTTTTTTTTTTTTTTTTTTAATTAAAATAAGCATCATAGTGACATTCAGTATCTGCAGTTTTAGGCTTAAAGCAGGGATACTTTTCATGGCGTCATCTATTCCTGCTTTTCAAAAATTGCTTTTAAAAAAATTGAGGATAATTCAGAAGGAAGGTGTGTTCAGTGTCCTGCTATTGCGTTTTTAACAGCTGCGAAAGCCTCCGTGCATCCCTTCAAAGATGAGCTGTTTGTATGGGGAGACTGAACAAGCTGCCCTTTGTTTTCTGCCGAGCTCTACACGAGGCAAACAACAAACTCCACATAATAATAATAATAATAAGTTAATGAAGGTAGCAGCATTCTGCTAATGTTAACATCCTGCACGTGTGTGTATGTGTATATCCATATTTACACTCTGAGGTCTGATACATTCATTTTTGCCAAAACACATTTTTTCCCCTAGCAGATTTTAATTCCATGTTGTTATAAATTCAGTTTTGCAGCATGCTAAAGCAAAGGGACAGTTAAACTGTTCCACATTTAATTCATTTATTTGACAAAACTACTTTAACTGGAATTAAAGTAGGTGTTTTCCTGAAGAATTTACAAATTAATATGGCAGGGACTCACTGGAAAGTTTTGGGAGAACAGGAGCTTGGTGGGTTTTTTCTTTCTTTTAGTGAAAAGCAAAGAAAGGCTCCCTGTGGCCAAACATAACCACAAATAAACTGGATATTTGTAATCCTTTCAGTAGCCTATTAGTGCACAGATCGTGGCGTCAAAGTCCTAATTAAACTGTGCCAGAAGTTGTACGTGATAAGTAAAGCTCTGATGAATCTTACAGATAAGCAAAACATTCTTAATCCCTCCCTCCCTGCTCCAGGCGCTGCTCAATTTTTATTTGTTAGGGTGTGTTGCATCAATGGAATCGCGGCTTGTTCCCTCTGTAGCTGTAAAATTAATGGAATTAGGGGCAAAAAATTAGAACATTTTCCGTCGTTCAACAGTAGGTGACGCACCTGCATAAGGAAATGTCCCATGGGAACTTGGGTCCGGAACGGGACATTTTCACATTTAAATCTTGGAGATCTGCTATTAAATAAAAAAGTCGAAGGCTGCCAGCTTAAATTATAGAATTTTTTAAAATATACAAAATTAATTGACCAAACCTTGGATCGTTTTGTTCAGAATAATTCAAATCCAATCTCTCATGTTTTGATTTTTGTTTGAAGGAGAGCTGTGTCTATCTCACACATCCAACAACTCAGTTGTTAAGAAAACTACCAGACATATTTGTTGCCCTTTTGCTGAAGTGGGTAAATGTGATTTTCTTATTTTATGGGTCAAGAAACCAAAGAAGAGCTTGAGAGGTTTTTTGGGTTTTTGTTTTTGGGTTTTTTTGCAAAGCTGAAATCCTGACCAATGACCACTTAATTATTAGATTGGAAACCATTTATAAAGCTGAAGGTCGGACTCTGCCAACAAGTACTAAAACATTTGAACTGTGTAAGTTCTGTGTATGTGCCCACTTTGACTTATTATGTGGCTTTTATTCTATTCTAAAAGTCGTTCTGTGATGTTTTGAAGGGTGGGGGTCCTGTCAGTGTGTTTTGAGCTGAGGAAGTGCAGCATGCCAAGTAACCTTCCCATTTTGTGATATACTTTCACATATATATTCATACCTAGATATAAACACACACATGCATAAAATGTTAGTTGCTACACTATGATCTGCCAGGAAAATCTGATTCTTCTCCTTCGTATTCTGATCGATACTGGTGACTTCAGAAAACTGCCATTATCTCTTAAAAACTCATTGCTGTGGTTTTGATTAAGTTTTTGGGAGCCAAGTTTGTTGATTTCCGTGCCATGCTTCTCTGCTTTTCCTTCCAACAGACCTGACAGGGGAACGAGCTGCTTCGCTGATGTTACCACAAGGAAGCCCAAAATGTAAAAAACCTCGGTGCTCAGCAATTATTAACTTTTCCTCCCACAGGCTGTGCATCATAAAATCCGATTTTGCCTCTGCAGACCTGTTAGGAGACAAGAGGTTCGGAGCGCAGCTTTCAAACAGGGCAGCGGGCAGATGTTTCAGTTTCCAACCTGAAGAACAGGTTCTGCGGATGCAAAAGGAACGAAACGTCTGCTCGGCATTGTTGCCACCCTCCGATTCCTTTTGCCTCCTCCCACTTTGAACTTGTTACCCTGGAGCTGAACTGTTTGAACAGGGGCTGTAAAGCTGCTTTGTGATCAGAGAGCTCGGAGCCCTCTACATGTGAAAGCGGGGCGGGATTTCGCTCCAGACGCCGCAGGTCCCTCCCTCCCTGCTCCCGGTTTTGGCCCGGGTATGAAGGTTGGACGCTCCGCGCACAGAAGCCGGGACAGCCCGTCTGCACTGCCCGGCCGGGACAGACAAAGGTGTGTGCGGCGTTCGCTTTCTGCTTTCTCTTGCAGCGATCATTGTGCTGTGCTTTTAACGGGTGTTAGAAACAAAGTTTATAATATGCTACCCCAGGAGCGTGGACAGCCTTATAGCTGTAACAGAATTTGCTACTACTTTTGCTCTTGTCTTTTTGAAGGAAGTAGGAAAATGGAAAGAGCATGATGTCTAACACTTGATTTATTTTATCATGCTTTCTCTTGTTCATGAAAATGTTCAGGAATCTTGGAATTCTGTTAGTCCAAAATTTTTAGATTCTCTGAGCTTGTAGGCATGAAGCAAACCCCATTTGTGATTCAAGTTTAGACTTTTCTAACTGGACAACTGTTTTTTTTTTTTTTTTTAATGAAAGACTACTACATTCATTCTGAACTGATAACCTGAGCCATGAGCTTTCCCAGGCGTATGGAGCCAAAATGAAAACTGACTTGGATAAGAGAGGTTGGATGTAAAATAAACTTCAGGCATTTAAATAAAATATCAGTTTAGCAATAGATCATGGCTGATTCTGTGACTGAACAGCCAAGTCTTAACTTGGGAAGAAAGACATAAGCAACACTTTGAAAAGGTATGCATGTTTTTATTTTTGAAAATTTTTGAATTCTTAAAAAAAATTGTGATTCTTTTGGACTATAGAGAAATAATTTTCCGTTCTTTCTTGACATAAAAATGTGGGTAATGATTGCAGAGATATGGCAAATAATAAGGATGGCTGGATTGCTCGGGCTCTGTATGCTTCCAATGCCTCAGGCTTCAGGGTTCAGATGTAGGTCCTAAATATACCCTGAATCCTCAGGTGATAATTTCTAGAATCATGTTCTGCTTCATGGTAGGGGTAGGTTGCCTGTTATAAAATAAAACAGAAGTAGAGTAAGAGTCACTGCTGACTGTGATAGGTTTGAGGTAGGAAATTGATGCCATGTTCAGAATGGTGCTCAAAGTTAACTTATTGTTCCAAAGAATGTGGTGAAAGTTTTGTCTACTGGGAGAGCTTTTTTTTGTCTTTACTGAGGGTACAAAAACTGTGCTGGGGAGATTTCCTTTTTGCCCAGTGAGATTAGTGTGAGAAAATGTTCAGTGCAAGCGAGGGGAGGTCAGTGAGTGCCGAGGACACTGAGTTATCTGAATGTGGGCAAGGCTGAGTGGTGTCAGAGTCGCTGTGTTCTGGTGGCCTCAGGAGTGGCTGTGGGGACAGGGAGAAATGTTAACTTGGCTCTGAGCTCTTCAGCAGGAGCGCTGCTTGTCACAGACTCTCTGCTTTGGGCACTGAGGGTTTATTACAGGGAGCAGAGGCCATGACCAGATACAGAAATATTTGTCATGGCAGAGCTGTTAACTGTAGGCTTTTTTATTTGATAAGCAATATTTTACCAGAACTGCTTCTGTCCTACCCAGTTCTATAATATAAACCTGTATAACTGAATCTTGAAACACTCAGGGCTCACTGAATCTTATATTTAATGACTCTGTTGGCACAATGAGCTCCTATAATGCAGCGTATTTTGATTGTCCTCAGCCAAGGAACAAGTTTATTCTGGCTTTGCAAAAAAGGATGATAACATTCCAGTTTATAGCCAAGCTCTTCTACATTGCCTGAAAAGGTTTTTGTTTTCATTCATCATTTCTGTAATTTTTCTGAATTAAAAGCTACTCCATACTTAACTCAAAGTGGCTGAGAGTATCTTAGTGAATGGTCCTGCAGGAATAACAGAGCAATAAAATATATGGTGTGCAAGGTTTTTCTAAAATCCTGTACTTATAGTTTCAAAACAACACAATCTCACTTTGGTTTTGAAATAAATGATACAGAGCCCTCGGATCCTAAATATAGATCAAAGGGGACAATATACTTGTGAATATCACTGGAATTTGTTCTTGTTAATTTGTCCAGAGCTGAAAAATTACTGTGTAAATGAATATGACTGGGTTAGAGGATGAGGCTGAAGGGATTTTTCAGCCAAGATAGCCTTGCAGTTACTAAGGATTATTTGAATTTACTGCAATACAATTTTCATGCACCAGATATCTCAGTTCTGCATTAGTTATCTTTAAAATGACCTATTTCTTCCCACAATAAGCTTAAATTGATCTGATCTTAATGTTGAAATAGATTTTTCAGTGTTATGCCTGAATCTTCTTTCTCTTCCACTGTCTTGACCTCATTTGTGAGTTCACCTCTGCTTCCACTGTTATCTCTGGCCTCCCTGGATGATGGCAAACCTTGTGTCCATCCCTTGTGACAATTCCTGGTGGCAGCTGTGACATGACTGACCATGCTTCCAGGCCCAGCTGGCAGAGAAGGAAAGCCCTGCATGACATGAGCCAAGCCCTGTTCCAAGGGGCAGCTATCCATGGCCACTGTGTGCAGCTCCTCAGCCCAGTGTTTGCTGCAAGTCACTGGAATTCTGCTCTCCACATTACTGCTTAGGGCACAGACTCTAAATCTGTAGGGAATTTCCAAACTTTTTATTCATTGTTTCATCTGTCTTCATTTCGTGGGGGTGGAGCAGTTCCCCTCAGCACACGTAGGTGCACAGCAGAGTCATTGGATAGGTACCTGCACACTGCAGGCTGTGACAAACCTTTACACATGCTGAGACAAAGTTCTCAGCTTCCTTCTTCTTTGCTATCTGGCAGACTGCACATGAGACTGTGCAGTCCTGAGAGAAATGTTGGGTGCAGACATCAAGACAAGCATAACCTGAGTGAGGATTTCAGATCCATTTGCATCACAAATACAGCATGAAACTTGAGAGACTGATTTTGGTGTACCTGGTTCTGATCTTGGCCCACATTTTTTATTGTTCATCACAGCCTCACTTGTTTCCATTTAATTAGGGAATGGCTCCTGTAGAATCTTCTGACATCTTAATAGTTGTCAGGGAGCTCTGGATTGCCTCAGACATGGCAAGGGAGATCAAGTGGGAAGGTGAAGGATCTTTCCATGTTAACATTCCTGGGAGAGATTGAAAATGCTGCACAAGCTCTGTAGTTCCCAGTCCCTGAGGAGTTTGCCAAGGGCCGTTATGTAGAAACTTTGTGTTCAGTCTGGTGTTCAGAGGATGTCTCAGCTCTCCTTGCAGGATTAGTTACTGTGAGATAACTTAAAAGAAGCTCCTCCCTGCCTCTTCTCCCCTTCAACATAATACATCTTGTTATTCCAGATTTCCTACTGCCCATAGTTGCTGGAATGGATTCTCTGGAAGTTTTCTCTGCCCTTAACTGAAAACATGTAATTTGTGTTTTATTTAATAATAATAATAAAAAACAAACACAAAAAACCCAACAACAACAAAAAACAACTAAGGAATGGAGCCTGAGGAAACAATGGCAGCTGCAATTGAGGTGCCTGGAAGAAGTTCTATAGCCTGCAGAGGAGAACCTCAAAAACACAATTTTGGGATGAGTTATAATGGCATTACTCAGTGGGATTGCTGCAAGGACTACGTGAAATATTTTCTGTTTAAACAACTTAACAGGGTTTTGTCTCCTACAGTATAAAATAGTGTCCTATCCCACTTCTTCCCCTCCTGTGAGTTTAGACTGAGATGAGGTTATTGAAGTAATGTTATTTATTGACTAACCAAGTACTAAAGTCCATGATAAGGTGGGGAGCAAAGCAGAGCTGTACTTTGATATTTATTGGACCAGGCCCTAAAGACTTGCTGCCTTGTAATTCCCATGTGTGTACGTCACTGCCCTGTGTTTGACAAAATGAGGATGGATTGAGTGGCTCCCAGACCTATTCCTGCTGATAGAGAAGGAGATTCATAATTTAAGAATTGGTTTGAATATTTGGAAAAAAACCAAACCAAACCAAACCAAACCAAACCACCCCAAAAACAAACAAAAAACCCCCCGAAAACCAAAAAACAACAACAAAAAACAAACCCAAAAAAACCCCCACCAAAACAAAACAAAATACCCAAAACTGCAGTTGCAGTTGAAGTTGCCAAGCACAAGCATGTTTTTCTTGTTTGTGGAAAGTCTTAGTGTCTGTCTACCTGTGCTTGGGCTCTTGTGTTTGGCCCTACCAGGCATCTTCAGGATAAACCTGATGTTTGCCACTGACTTGTGAAAGATGACAAGTTGCCACCTTTTCTCTAATTCCCCCAGCATAAATTAATCCTTAATATCCAAGAGATTCATCAGTGCAGCAGTAAGCTGCTGTACAGAATTAAAGCAGTTTGATTAAAGATGTTATTCTTAAAATAAATTCCTGCTTATTTACATGACGTTGAAGAAAAAATGTTTAAAAAAATCAGACTTCCAAGAGTGACCAAGGCTTCCAGCACAATTGACAGCATGAACGTTATTGGAATTATAGATCTGATTACAAGTGGCATTGGAGGCAATAGTCTATCTTTCCTCAGTATGACTCACAAATTCCCAAGGGTAGCAGAGCTTTTTCCAGCAGTCCTCACTTTCTGTCTGTCTCCTAACAAGGAGATCTTCCTCCCTCATTTCTCCTCTGAGGGTTTTTGTTTTTTGTGGTCTAGAGTATGAAACTTTTATTTTCAAAGTTCTTTTGAGCCAAGCTATTGGATGAGATTTAGAACTTGGCTTAATTAGTTCCTTTTGCCTCCTAATAGAAATTGCCAGTTCTCCGGTTCTCCCTTGCTAATACAAAATGCAAATTTTCTTCAGAAGCAAGAGGCTGCTGTGTTTCCATTGTCACTTCAGGCAGGTCTGGGAACTGGCTGGTGACAAGGAATGATGGTGCAACTGAGAGGGGTTTTGGCAATTCAGGAAAAATAGGGCAGGGGATTACAAACAAATCTATCCCTATAGACAAAAATTGTTACAAAATTCACATTTTGTTTTAGAAGGTGAATACTAAAGTCGTATGACATGGTTCATACAAACCTGAAATAAATAATTTGGATTTAATAATCAGTCTGCTTACTTGCATAAGGAATATTCAGTTACATCATTCAACAAAAATGCAGGGCTCCTGCATGTGCAGCTCCAGCTCAGGCTGTGAGGGGCGGGTGAGGAAAAACTGAGTGTTCCTTTTGATTGGGATGTTCTGGGTGAAGGTGAACACACCAGCCTGCCAGAAAGGTATCCTGATGTCCTCTTGTGCCTTTTGTTCACTTTTCCCTTTGGAGCCGAGCTCTTTGCCACGGGGCTGTGTCACACGCCCGTGTTGTGAGTGTGCCCGCTCCTCGGGAAGAAGAATGCAGGCTCACACCCTAAGGTGTGGGCTCAGCCCTTGTTCGCGGGGCTGGAGCAGCCTCTTCTCCTCTCCTCTCCTCTGCTCTCCTCTCCTCTCCTCTGCAGCAGCCCTGGCTGTGCACTGGCGTGCCTGGGCGTGCAGCTTATCTCCCTGCAATTCCTGCTGAATGGAGCTGCATTCCTTCAAATGAGCAGCGTGTCAGAGGCAACCACACTGCAGCTTAAAGCAAATCCCAGCTCTCACATTTAAATTCTTTAAAGTATTAATTTTTTTTTCCTCCCATTTGACGGCACTTTGATCTTTTATCCATTGATCTGCTTCCTGATCAAACTATTCAGGTTTAAGTGATGACTTGGTTTTTGTGTGTTTCATCCAAGGTATCAGTGCATCTGTCCTGGGAGGATATCAGAGCTTGTCTGAGTTCTGTGGATGCCGCACAAAACCTTCCTGAACAAAAAGCAGGTCTTGTGAGGTTAAGCTTTAAATACTACAGTGATATAAAAATGGCTAGAGAATTGTTAATGGTGTACGCAGCTTTTATTGTCTGTAAGTGATACAGATCCTGCCTCTAGGGTTTGAAGTCCTTTTTTCCAAGGAAATACAGGACGTCACACAATAATCTTAGGTAGGGCTCTTAGCCTGAGCAGACAGTTTAAATCTTGTTCGTGTGGTCTGAACAGATACAGTTGCTCTCTTTTGGCTGTTTGATGTCTTCTGCCAGTGAGCAGAGCTGTTCCCAGAGCCACCGTGGTTCCTGCTGTAACAGAGGTGAGGTATTTCCAGACAGTGCAACTGATATTTTCCATCATCCAACCTTCACAACAAATGTTCCAGGAAAGCAAACTGAGCTTCTTTCACTTACTTTAATAGGAAATCTAGCCCCTGAGTGTTGTTCTGAGATACCAATCTGTATTTTTAGGGATTCGTTGTGTCCTTTTCCATTGGCTGTGTAGATTTGTGGGGATTGGTTTGGGAAGAGGGGCTTGGCTTTTATTTTTTACTAACACAGGTATGCTGAAGAGAGGGAGGGGAGGAAGGGAACTCTGAGGACCTGTAGGAAGCTGCAAAAGGTGGAACTGAGTGCAGGAAGAACAACTTTTGCACAGAAAGTGAAGCTATTCAGAGATCAGCTGCCTCAAAGTAGCTTCACTTTCAGACCATAACAAAGCGTAAAGAACATGAATTTGACATAACTAGAGACAATAAAATATTTAACAAGCCACATCAATATATCATCTGCTTTCACTGGAATGATGCTGCTCTGGCACCAGCAGGAACACCCGTGCCCATTCAGTCTTCCTCACCCTCATGGACATGTTCTTTGGTGTCTAATTAGTCACACTGATTGAACTTCCTACAAAGGAAATGGCCTTTCAAATAAGCCCTGAAGCAAAGAGGTGAGAGAGTCAGCAAAGTGACTACCCACCAGTTCAGCTTTCTGCAAAGGAAATGGGCTGGTCTTGTCTTGATGTTAAAACAATTTCATCTGTCCTGTGAGCCTATGATCCCTGGATTAATCCCAGGGTTCAACATTCAGTGCACAGGTACCAGAAATGGCACTTTGTGGCTAGTGGCTATAAAATTGTGGTCAGGAGTTGCCCAGATGACCAAAGCAGACGATAACTGAGGCAGTGCCTGTCATCTGCAGGAGTACCTGCCCAGAGCAGGCAACTGAGCAGCTCCAGAAATGCTGTTGGGTGCAGTTTTGGCTTTTTCACTGGACAAGTTGATTTAAATCCTTCTAACACCTACTTTGAGTTCCATTCTAAATAAAACAAGTCAGCTCTGTATTTTTGATATTGATTCAAGGATTAACCTAAAGGAAAAAAAACCCCCTTTTTTCTTTTTTTTGTATGCACAAAATGAATACATGAAATGTATTAAATGAATACATGGAAATGTATGAACTGATTTTGCTCAGTCTAAAGCAGAATGCTAGCTCTGTATTATTTTACCTAATTATGTATATGTCAGGGAATAATGAAGGGATACAATTACGGGGACAGGTGACAGCATGTACAAGAATGAGTGTATGGGGGGCACAGGATGTATCTTTGATAATCTATTATCTTCCTCCCCTCTCAATCCAGTCAGCTTTTGAAATCTGCCCTAAGTTTATAATTTGGGTTTTGATTACTCCAGCTGTGCTCTGTAATAAAGACATTCTTTGTCAGATGAATGTCACACTCTGAGACGTCCATAACCATTGCAGAGCCACAGGAAGTCCTGTGAGATATTTCCCATTTAAATGTGGAAACAAATGATTGTAATGATACTGATTTTTTACAGGATAATTATTGCCAAGCACTGCTGTCCCTTAGATGAAGTTGCCATGCATGTGGCTCCTCATAAGGGTGTTACTTCACTGACTGATGCTCCCTCTGAACAGAGGAGTTTTTAACAGCTTCAGAATTAAGAAGGTGAGGCTTGGTGAAAAGATAATGGCAGGGAGGAAGTGACTTCCCAAAGAAGCTGAATGAGGGACCAAAGACAAGGAGAGGGGTACAGCTTCAAACAGGCAGATGCTCTAGCAGGACATTCTCTTACTCATTTTTTACTATGAATGTCTCAAACCCCCTCCTCCATTTCTAATCACTGTAATTAATCGTGAGCTTCGTTGCCCTCTCTCTTTAAAATAATGTCAAACTGGATCTGTGCTTTCACAACAAAACATGTTAGGGCAATGTTTCAGAGCTCAGCTTGTAATTACAAACTGAAGGAGACTCCCAGAGATTCAAACAGTTACCAGCTCTAGGTAGGATCCCAGGTTTCTGGCTGTGTGATTGCTGTTTTGGAGGGAGCTTTCTTTGACCTTCTTCCTCTGAGGAAGGTATCCACTGAAAGCTGTGGAAAGGTGAGTCTTCTGTATCCAGTGGGCAGAAGATGGGTAAGAAAAGGGAAAGGAAATTCCAGACAATGACAGAGATACAGGATGGAGACAGCTGACAACAGGTAAGACGAGCAAAGAGCTTCAAGGGTTAGAGATGGAAGTGAATGAGGGAGCCATCATCAGGCAGAGTCCTCTGGGAATGTACCCAATACATTCACTTGTTGTGCAGAATGACTGAGTTAAGTGTATATGTACATATTACATCTCTGTGTGTTTGTGTGTATAAAATAATTAACCCCAGCATGAGTACTTTGGCTTCTGGAGAAGTTGCTGCTGGCAAAAATGGAACTTTCTCTGTCTGTGGAGAATCCTGGGGTGAGGGAAGGAAGAGTTGGTGCCTTCTGTCTGCTGAGGTCAGTCCATTGTACGTCACCTAAGTATGTTCCTTAGTAAATATCTCACAGTTAAAGTAACTTCCACTGTTTAAAAAAATGTCTTCTCCAGGGTAGCCACATGCAAGAAACACTGGGAAGATACATGGAATGTTTGTAACTCCTGTTCTCCTGGGAAGGGCCCTGACATCCATCCTGTCAAGCCTGAGCTCCGTGGTTTCTTCTCCACACTGATACTGCAAATCCTGTTGTTCAATGAGCAGAATATGTGTCAAAAGAATTAAACCAGGACAGTCTCCTGAATGTGGAATTCCAGAGAAGGCACTCACTGGCACTACCAAAGCAAGCAAAGCAGCAACATCCTGAAATTGTTGCTTTTCCTTGGATATTTTCATTACTTGACTGAAACTTTCTGCAGATATCTCTGCTGAAGTGCTTTGTTTGACTTGGAGCGAGCACTGTTGCTAGGCTGCTCTGAAAGCTTGAGATGGCTCTGACTTCTCCAAGATCTGTAGCAGGGGATTTGACACAAAAAGAAGAATCCATTCTCCATGAGGGAAACTGCTGCCATTTTCTCTCTGCAAACATCCTCTCAGTAGGTGAGTGGAATCCCTTCATCTCATAGTTTGGTATTGAAAATGCACTTTTCCTCTTCTTCAAATTTACTTTTATTGTATTGATATTTCATATGGGACAGCTAGTTCTCCTTAAATTTGAGGGAACTGTGCTTGTACATTCCTCAGTCCCTTTTTTCTGTGTAGTTGTTATTGAGACTAGAGTTTGGGTAAAATGCATTAAAAAATCCCCAAAACAACCACTGCCCTGTACACTGAGGATAATTTTGAATCAATCTTTCTTCTGTTCTTACTTGTGCAGTCTGTGAGATTACAACTGTGTGAAATTGAAATTGGACCTCTATGTGCACAATTTGTAAAACTTGTAAAAAATGTAGACGAGTATCCTGGGATGAGACTGTCAAGAGATTGCAACTTTTTTCCTTGATTCTTTCCAGTGCTTCTGGAAAATGTTTCTTGAAGTTGATGAGACTGGGATTTATAGTGCCTCAGGTTGTGGCTCTGTGCCATGGAGTTGTCTGAACTGAGCTGGGAGATGCAGAGCTCAAAGAATAACTATTGTTGGCTGTTGCTCTTTTTTCAGTGTTGACAGCTCGGGCAGGGGAAAATGAGCTCCTCTCTTAGGAAGCTCTGGAGATTACAGATGTGATTGTGCACATCAAGTGTGGACTGGAGATTGGGTAGGAGGGAGGGAATTGTGTAACTGATGTCTGTGGCAGATGAATTTGTGCTATGGGAGACATCTGAGGGAGGAGCCTGGGTTTTTTGCATTTAAAATAAATAATAAAAAGATTATTTAGCTTAATATTTAAATCAAAATTTCATTTATTCAACACAGGACTCATTTGCTTGAAATGCATTTAATTTACTGCCTACAATCATGGAGTAGACAGCACTGAACGTTTTGGCTGGATTTTCACAGGACCTAATTTTGTAATTTTGGTTAAATATCCAGCAATTGTGAGATCAATTTTGCTTTCTTTTGGCTTACAATTTGTGCTGATAAGTATATTTTTTACTAGCTGAATATATTTATATAGTAGATGTACTAAAAATAGCCTGTCAATGAAATAATTAATCTATGATTGGTTGTCATTATTCTAGTTCTTATCTTTCTTACACATTTACTGATGCTACTTTTCCTAGTAGAGCCATCAAGCCATTATCATAGTCTCAGTGTGCTTCTTAAATTGATTTGCAAGGAGTTTGAAAAAGTAAAGTGCAGAAATTCAGATGTGAAATGGGTGTATTGCATCATTTGTGTGTTCTGTTACCACAGAAGTGAGGTGATCTATTCCAGTTATTGCTATTTTATCACACAAGCTGACTATTAGGGAACTTGTTTTTTATTTGTAGGGTGATGACTCTGGATGTGCATGACATATTCCTGTACATGAAGCTCTGTCAGCGTGCAAATGTAGAACAAAATGCAAAGAAAAGGCAGAAATAGCTGGAGGGAGAGAAAGTCTGCATTGTGCCTGGGCAGCACTTCCAGCATTCCAGTGCAAGTGGGTCTGGACTGAAACAAAAGCTGGTCTGGGCTCAGGAATCCTTTGCAGGCTGGTTCAGAACACCCACTTGAGCCTGACCTTGACTCCCTCATTAACTCTTTCCATGGCTCTGTTGAAATGCAGCTCTGATCTGGTTTTGCCTCTGTGATAGAGACTGAGCCACCTGCACAGATATGACAGTGACAGTGCTGAACTGCTGCCTGGGGCAGCCTGTGCCCTCAGAAAGAACATTTCAGCTTTGTCAGGCCCAGGCTGCCAAATGCAATGCTTCTCTCTTCATGTTTGGGTGAGTTTGTCTGCCAGAAAAGTTAGGAGAGGATGGAGCTGGAGTTAAGCCACTGGTTGCAGTAACTCCATGAAGTTAATTAAATGCCCCTCAATGATCCTTTAGCCCCACAGTATCACAGTTACCCAAAATCTCCTTCTGTGCTTACTCATCTTCAGTGGCTTGGAACTCATGCAGCTTTCTGATGTTTCATCCACTGAGACACTTTTCAAAACCTGTTGCTTTTTTGTAGTAAATCTCCACTTTTCTGTGTAGGGTGTGCATGGATGAGGAAGCAGATTGCTATGTAAAAAGGAAATCTGAGTGGAATGCAATTAACTTTTACATAATTTGGTTATATATAATGCCATTAGTCCTTATTACAGCAGCATTGGGAGAGTCCAAAATCAAGGAGGGATATGGAAAATTCAGTAATCCTCTATTTTTCAAATATGCTCTGGCATGTCTAGACTCACTTTTCCCTTGTAATCTGATGAAAGAGAGTTGTGCACAGACATGCAAAATCCTGTTTGCTGAGATATGTGGTACATCAGATTAGCCTGGAGAAGCACTTGAGCTGGCCTTCAGCTGGGGCTCCAACATCTGCCTGGCTCTGAGCAGCTGCTGTCATGGCAGGGCTCGGGCTGGGACATCTCCAGGGGTCCCTTCCAGCCCGAACCTCTCTGTGGCACAAGCTGAGCTGAAGAACAGGCAGGCAGGTGATATTTTGTGAATTGGCACCAGCTGTCTGACAGGAACTTCAATTAGAGTTAGATTTCTGTGAAACTGTCCAGTTTCACTGGTTTTTCAGCTAAAAAGAAAATGTGACCTGATTCTGCAGTTCTGCTTGTTCTGCATGTACAAGGGAGTGAGGGAAGGATGGGACCTGGTTTGGGTTTGGGGTTTGTTGGTGCAGTTTGAATCCAATGTGAACAGACACACTGTTATCCCTATAATGATTGAACTCAAACATGTCATTCTCCTCAGTTTGGTATGACACAGACAGTGTGCTACACAATTGTGGCACCAAATCCTGAAGGTTTTGCACAGTGTCAGCTGAGAGTTATGTTTTCAACACCTTTTTTCCTTCCTGAATGGAGGACAAGGCTGTAGTGTAATGAGCACTGAGAGCTACTGCTTGTCCTGCCTTTTGCTGCAGAGGCAGAAATGCACAAGTGAGGTTTGCAGAATGCACAATTGCTTCCTTTGTTGGCAATGTCAGCTTATACTAGTTTATGTTAATGAGTCCACAGACAGTTGTAATGAAGATATAAACCTAAGGACACAATACTGGACTGCTCAGCAGATCCAGATTCTAGTTCTGATTCTGTTACTGCCTTCTTGTTTGGATCTTTTTGTAACTTCATTTCATCCTTATGTTGTCTCTTATTCTGATTATAAATGGAAATTGCTGTTCCTGTGCAACAGACACTTCTCAGTCATATTTAGGTCTTTTTTACGTGTTCTGAAATAAAAATAATAATAATGTCCAACCTCAGCAATTCAGAACTGAAATAACTCTGGTAAGATTGAGAGACAGTAGTGTATGCTGGTATCAGCTGCTTGGGAACTATTCTGCAACGTGCGATCTGTAGAGCACAAAGTCTGAACCTGGAGGTTTTTAATCTTGGGTGGTGGTGGCCTGGAGCAGATCTGAGGACTGATGGAACAGTGAAACTGAATCAATTTTCAACTTGTGGTAAAGGCTGGTTTTGGACATCCAAGCTCATGCAGAGTTCTTTAATACTGTTCAAGTCTTAGAAAAGGAAAATTGTTTGAAAGCATTCAGTCTTTGAGAATTTTTCTATCACATTAAGAGATGACAAAATTATAAGAAATTGTCCCTTTCTGTGAAGCAGAGTGCATTGTAAAGGATGAGGAAATGTCTTGAGGTCACTGCAGGCAGAGGTAACCGTAGCTGGGGCTCGGCACCCAAGGGCAGCTCTCAGCTCTGTCCCTTCATTCACACTCCATAAATCCATCTCCTGCACCTGATGGAGAGCAGGGATTTGGGAATCATGTGTGGCACATGGAGGATGTCTGGCTCCTTGCTGCCAGCAAAGGGCTGAGCAGGAGGCTCAGGGTCCAGAATTGGAGCCCAGGACCTTGAACTTCATTATGACTGTGCTTAAGTATCTTGTCTTTCAGCTAATGTGACTCAGATTCCTTTTTCTTATCTTTGAGGAATGTAGATTTGTTTCCTCAATGATTTTAGTTTCAATCAAGTGACCATTTCAAGCCTTGCCATTTAGTCCATAAGGATTCAACAGGTAATAAAAATCTCTAAGGCTTTCTAGATTAACAACCTTTTTTTTTTTTTTTTTTTTTTTTTTTTTTTTTTTTTGTTTGGCTGTGTTTTTGGTGAAGTGCATTGTAATCTAATTTTTGGAGGCTCTGTGCCAAGATGCCTAAAGGTGTTTAGTCTCCTAACTCCTATTCAGGCTCAGACATTCCTGCTGCAATCTCTTGGAAGGCAGGAGCCTAAATACCAATTAATTGACACCTGCTATGGAGCAGGGAGGAATTTTCCTTGTCTCCAGCTCACACAGCCTCTGCCCTTGGTAGTGATTTTGCTTTAGAATCAGGAAATACTAATAACCACCTGTCTTTGTCTCAGTGGAGGTTTGTTAGAATAAAGGTTGTAAGTCTGGCACGAAAAGCAGTGGGCACCACAAAGGTGCTTCTGACAGAGCTGTGCTTTGTTGGTCCTTCTCTGTGGTCTGTAGGAATATTGCAGTTTGGCCTCGCCTTTCTTTGCTCTGTGCTTGTGAATCATGAGGCTGTAATAAAAAGGGGAGCGTTACCTGGATACTCAATTTATGTAGCAGCTCTGCTTTTCCTGTAAAAGTTAACTGGGGAAAACGAGATAAAAGGCACTGACTGAACTCTATTGCAGAATCAGTGGTTTTGGTTTTTTCTGGATTAGAAACCGAATCACCTGAATGTTACCATCTATTTCTTCTTTCTTCTCCTCTGCCCCTCAAGTGTTCCTACCCCATCTGATGTATCTGCTTCTGCCTGTAAGGATTTTGGGCGCGTGTAGAGGGAAAAGGAACAAATCCAGAGGAACAAACAGCGCCGTGTGTGCCCATCCCCGGTTCAGGAGGACATCGCTCGCAGCGCGGCTGTACCGCGGTTGCCATCTGCTGGGTAAACGGGTCTCACAGCCCCATCCTGCCAGAACCCAGCGCTGGCACCTTTCAGCTGCCTCAGAACCAGCTGAGTGCCGCTGCTCCTGCAGCTTTTTACCTGGCACCTCTTGGGGTTATTAACCAGGGTAACTACTACTTGTAACCGCTGCTCCTTGCAAGGCAGAATAAAAGTTATTGATAGATGTACCTGGTAGCAGGGAGGTTACCCTGGTTTGATCCTAATTACAGTGAATTACTTAAGAATCATGCTCAGTCAGATGGTTAGAATAAGTGCAGCATGTTTAGAGGTAGTAAACCAACTTCTGGATTGACTGAACCAGTGCTGGAGCAATTAAAAACTAGGTCTTTATAATGCTGCGAGAGGAAAAATATGTTCCTTTCACTCATTCATATGAGTGCTCAGGATGTGTGTTGTCAGAGATGGGAGAGGTGAAAATCCAATATTGTTTAACAAAGTGCAACGATATTGGCATTATCTGTGGGAAGTTCTGGAGATGCTGCCATTAGCTGTGAATAAGCCTGTCAGTCAGAGCCACTCACGGGGATGCTGCTCTGAGGCTCTGTAAACAAGAGCCGAGTCTCTCCTTCTTACACTTTCTCACAAGCAGATTATTTGTATCTGCTGATAGTTCTGGTAAATTAATCCCCCTGAAAGCCACCGAATGCAGTACAGCCAAGTGACTACTACTGTGTGTCTTACAGCATGACTGGCTTTGGTTTGCATTTGGAGTTTGGCAAATTGTGCTTTAAAATTGTGACTGTGATACTGTGAACCTCCCTGGTTTTTGGTATTACTCACCTCCCCAAACATTCCAATGCCCTTCATCTCCAACCAGTTTTCTATTTATCTTCACATCAGAATCTTATCTGTCAGTTTGATCTGAGGTTAAATGCTTCATCAGAGAGTGGAATGCTTTGTTTCTTGAGAGAATAAATAACTCCAGTTGTCTTCTGAAGCAAACCATAGTGGTTTTCTACTGTAATCAAACTATGAGGAACCACTTGATGTGTGGCTGCTGCCATCTCCCAGGAAAATCCAGGATCCTTCAGCTGCATTGCTGGCTCTATAGAGAAGAAATGAGAATATTCTTGGACTCATGATCTCAGAAGTACAAACCACGAGTGAAACCTGTGTAGCCACTGTGAAGAGAGGCTGTTCTATTATGGCCCTTTTATGCTGAAAATGCTCTGCACACAATAAAAGAGATGTGAATAGTTTAGAGAAGAGTGAGTGAGATTATTTCTGACAACATCAGGACCACTGATATTTCCCTGAAGTAATAATCTTTTTCCCTGCTGAAATGCTGATGTTCCAGGCAATTGGCTCAGTGAAGAAGACAAAAGATTTTAAACCTGTTTAGAGAGTATTCTAATCCCCTTAACTGGTGTCTCTCTTACTGAATTGAAAAGGGAGATGTTGATTCCTGGTAGGCTAGAAGGATTTGTTATTGGATCTAAGGAAGAAAAAGCTTGAGATTCGTGTCACAGTGAATGAACTGTGTATTGATATAGGCAGGTATTTAGAATGTGTGGGAACATCTAAAAGTGAAAGTCAGAGAAAAGTAATTCCAAGGAAGACTGCTCCAGCACCAGGCAAGTCTTTGGAATAGTGGCAGATACAGGAGCTGGGTTGCTGTCAAGATAATGCTCAAAATTCAAGAAATGAAGCTTAATAGAAGTTCAAAATGCTCATTTGCTAGAATTAAATATGAAAATAGAAATACGTTAGAAGCACTAGCATTCAGACCTACAATTGCAGAACAGGTTTTGTCCTCATTTACCAGCAGAAAAAAAGGAAGAGATGGACTACAAAGTGCTGTTTGAAGTAGGGGGGAAAAAAGGTTTATGCTTAATCCTGCATGCTGTTCTCTGGAGGAAAATGGTTAGTGTGGAAAATCTAGTTAATTTGACTCGTTTTCTCATAGACCTCTAAGTAAAAATTTGCATCGGAGAGGTTTTACTTGGGCAGGGCTTAAAAAATTAAAACTCTCTCAAGAGATGCAAATACCTACAGAGTTTTATATATACATACATACATATATACATATATTCATATATTTCTATATATGTAATAGTTCTCCCAGGAAAACACTAAACTTGGAGAAACCTTTGCAGACCTGGCTGAATGTGGAACTGGCTATGGGTTGGTGTTACTGAACTGTGTTTCTTTTTTAGAACAGGTGATTGAGAAAGTGAAGCAAGACCATTTGTTGTTACCTAACTGAAAATTCACTGCAGAGGAATGAACAGGATTCTGTTTGTTACCTCGAAAATTTAAGCGTTTGGGGGTGAAGATGGTATACACAGGTGCATCCACATTTCATTCTTCTAGCAGCAGTGAATTTGGTTTCATTGCGAAGAATTCTGTTCCATTTTAGATATTCAGGGTTAGAGGTGTTAAATGTTATATGTTCTTCTACCCAAAGAAGCAGCAAGCATTAGTTGGTGGAGAATAAATCCCTATTAGAGACCTCTGTAAGTTTTAGAAGCTTTACGGAGTGGGGAACAAAGTACACTTAAAAAGTTCATAGGATTTGTGACCCTTAGTTCCTCTGGCATAATTGAACAGGGACACCTAGGGTGGTTATAGGAAATCATGGCTGTGGTGGTGTCTGACTGGAGCTCCCAGTTAAGCAGTGGAGGAGAAATGCAGAGGAAACCTTAAAAGAAGCAACATAAGCATTTAACAGCTGTCAGAGAGAGTTCCCTGTAGAGGAGTGGACATTTCAGTGTCAGCTGACACAAGATACACCAGGAAGGAGCTGTCAGTCAGCAAAGAGTTAATTGTTCCAGCAAAAAGTAGTTTAGATAAAATCCTACCTCTCCTCTCTCCCCCGCTTCCTCGGTGTTGTGTAGAGGAAAGGAGCTTGTACATCACAAAACTGACAGTGATTCCTCAGTGCCTGAGCTAATAAACGGGATGAAATTCAAACTGCCTTCTCACACGGACACAGACTTGCAGAAGAGGGAGCAAGACGGAGGGAAAATGCAGAGTATTTTTACTTCCTAACATAGGAAATTGAGAAAAACCCTCTCATCTCTACAAGATGATGGATTTAGGAAGCCCATCGCAGAAACACAGTAGGTGGATTTATTCTTTTTACCTCACCCACTAGAATTTTTGCTAGAAGATAAATTGTACTTGTGCTTATGGGCTCAGTTTTTGTTCAGTAGTACTTTCATAGCATCACATTACTCTTCCTTTCCCTCACTTGCTCAGAGATATTCTGCCATTTGACCCTGTTTGTTAGAAGATATTTTTTAGATCTTATCAGCTCACTGTCATTTCAAAAGATCTCTTATCTTTAAGAAGGCATGTTTTATTAATTATGGCCATAGTAACTAGATAAGTACAAAAACTGCAAAGTAAATGAAAATCCATTCCACTCACAGCAAATGAAACATGTATTGCTTTGGAGAAACCATAATGCTAAGGACAGAGCAATTCCCAGTTCTCTGAATGAATTTACTCCAGAGCAGTTTCAGTAGCTGCAGGCATTGCATTTGAGTGTGCCTTGCAAAGTTTACTGATGGAGGGAGGGAAGGCTGGCTTTGAAACAACAGAAACTCCACCACAATGTACTGTGCTAAACTCTGCCCATCATTTCTTAGTGTCATTACTCACTGCTGTGTGTATAAAATGATTTCTGCTGGCACACAGTGCTGGTGTTCCTGCGTTCTCTCAGTGATTTTACAGGAGTTCTGCTGGTGTAGAGTATGCTGATCAGGTTTGATTGTGCAATCATCTTATCTTTACCTGTGGTGCATAGTTCATTAAAGCCATTGCCATGTGCAGTTCTCAGATGCTTCTGCAGTGGTTTGTGTTCCTGGGGCTCTGTACACACATTTGTCAGCTGCATGTCTCATGGCAAAGTGTGTTTGTGCAGAGGGGGCTGTTCCTCGGATCTGTGTGTGCTGGAGGATCACACTACTGCATCTCTAATGATGACTGTAACACTTCAGGTACCCTGGGTGATGAGCCATTTGGAGGAGATAATTAATCAAGTAAATGACTGGCAAGTAAATTACAATCAGCATTCGGAATGCATTTCTGTTAGAAGCACCTGCAGGCATTCAGGTGCTGTGCAAGCCAGGTCCTCAGTTCTACTCTGCATTTTCCTTCTCTCTGTGGGCTTTATATAACCTTCCCCACTCATCTCACATGCATTTGCACAGTCCTACTGAGATGATTAATCCTCAGCTGGAAGAGCTTTTTTAATAGTACAAGTACCAGATTTGAGACTCAAGCTTCTTACAGACAGAGTAGGGATAAAGTCTGGATTCTCTGCGCAGCATATCATGGTTGTGACATCCTGTAAATGTGGCTGTGATATCAGAGAGGCTGCCAATAACTATCACCAGAGAGTCTCCGAGTTCCTCACTGTCTGGTTCAGAGCCTGATTTGCCTTCCTGCCCCGAGTTCAGGGTGGCTGGACAGGGTGTGCTCTGAGCAGTTTGCTGTTTGCTTCTCAAAGTCGTGAACAAACTGCAAGCACCACACCAGATGTGCAGATTTCCTACTTTGGTCAGAATAAAGTTTAAAGCAATAATAAAAGTAAGAACTGTGAGGGAGTTGTGAAGATTCCGTGCTTCCTTCTTGCTGTGCAAGGTGCAGCATAAGTAGGTAATTTAGGGACAAGAGACAATGCAGTGACAGATTATGCCATTCATTTTTAGAGCAGAGAAGTAGCTGTTCTATCAGTCTCCAGCACCTGAACAGGTGATGTTTACTCCATAGATGAGCTGCACGTAGTTGTGAGAAGTGGGGCAGCTCGGTCAAGTCCCTGGAAGACACTACCTGCATTGGCAGAGCTTTTTGTGTCTAAAACTTGCAGTCCATGTACTGTGCACTGAATTCTTGTGCCCGCCTACCCGGTGGGATACTGCAGTTTCTGTGAGGACGGAGCAGCCGGCGGCTGTGCTGCTCTCGGTTTGCCCCCGGGCAGGGGCTGTGCTGCTCTCAGTGCCCCGGTGCCCGGGCAGGGGCTGTGCTGCTCTCAGTGTCCCGGTACCCTGAGCAGGGGCAGTGCTGCTCTCAGTGTCCCCCCGGTGCCCGGGCAGGGGCTGTGCTGCTCTCAGTCTGTCCCAGTGCCCGATCAGGGACAGTGCTGCTCGGGCCGGTGGCAGCGCTGCCGCCCGGCCGGGAGCGCTCCCCGCCCCGCCCCGCGCTCCGTGCGCCCGCAGCGCATCCCGGCGGCAGCGAGCGACAACCGCGGCCCCGGGGGAGGCGACTGTCCCCTCCCGAGCGCCTCTGCCGAGGCCACACCGAGCGCTGTTTCCAGTTGGGGCTCCTATGCACACGGTCATGTTTCCAACTAGAGATCCAGCAGTTGCAGTTCTGGAGCATGCGATGCACAAGCTTACTATAAACTTAGAAACTTCTTCAGCAGCCCTTCTTCAGCTTTTTTCTTATTTGCAGGCTTTGTATTTTCATATGGCAACTGTTCCCCTGACTGAGAACTCTGTTAGTGAGAATTAACAAGGTATTTCTGGTGATAATTGTCAATTCGCTTGTGACCTTCACTCTCAGTTCAGACTGATACAAGATAGCAAAGACCTTTGATACCCATGTGCTTCTGGCAAGATTTTCATTTGGTGTTTCATTCTTTCCCCGTGTTTCTGGGCCAGCTTTCATGCCATGCCCCTGCTGTTCAGCCATTCATGTTCCTAAGGTGCTAGTTCTAACCCTCTTAAAAAATAAAACCCAGCTGAGGTCAAGCCTAGCAGTACAGCTTTGATGCTTGCTGCTGTAGCAGAGAATTCAAAGTTTAGTCCCCCACAGTTCTCTCCCCTCAGAGCAGTCTCTTCATTTATTCATACATTATTAACTGGTGATTTGAGTAACAGATGCGTATGGGGGGGCATCCATAATTTATTACAAGGATGAGCAAGCCATGGCCTGTGGACAGTGAGGACAGGCTGAGCTCCCTGTTCTGGTGGGGGCAGGGGTTTCCCTTGAGGACAGACAGGAGGGTTTCATGCACTGGGGCCTTTGGGCACCTGCAGTAAGATCAGCTTTGAGGGAAAATTCTGATCCTGGAAATTTCCAAGGGCTGCCCTCTGAGAGGGCAGAGCAAACATAAAGTGGGTGCAGGGTGTCACTAAGAACAGTGAAGCTGCTGCTTGCAGGTTCATTTTTTGCTGCTCAGACTGGCTAATTAGATAAACTGAGTTCTGTGCTTTCATTTAATCAGTGCAAATAGCTAAAAGGGGTGCCTGTAATTGTAATTTAGCAGCAACAGGCAGAGATATGTGTAGAGAATTGACTTACAGCAAGCTCCTGTGCTAAGGCAGGACCTGCAGCACCTCTGTGCTGTTTGTAGCACAGCCCTGGGATGTGACAAGGCCTAAACTCGTGTCACCTGAACCCTCTGACTTGGTCTCCTGCATTTTGGGTCAGGTTTATGTGATTTGTCTGTTTCCAGTCAGGAAAGCTCATCTTTTAACTGCAAGACTTAGGTCCAGAAAAACTTCATACTAAACATCTTAACTAGAGGTGCCTTGAGCAACCTGAATGAAATCACTTATGGATTTAAGCTCTATGGAGTGTCACCAAATGGGGAATGCTTTGTAGAATAATTTAAAATTTGTTTCTCGTGTCAGATAAAAAAAGTAAAAGTATTTCACTGGAGGTTCAAATAAACCTATTTTGTCCATTTTAGAACAAAATGTGCTGATTTTTTCATTGTTTTAAACCATCTCATCTCATTTAAATTTATATATATCTAATTATACTACATACTATCAGGTACATCTTATCTATAATAGATATATAAATAACATGTACTATATACTATCTCATGTGCTTTTTAAGCCAGTAACTATTTTGATGAGCCAAAACATGTTGATTCAAAATACATGAATTATTTTGGGAACTTTCCTTTGTAGAAATCCCGAAGGAAAACCTTCCCATATCTTTTCACAGTTCTCTGCTGCAACACTGCCCACTGATGCTTCCAACACCTGAAATAAATCTAAGCATATATAGTTGTCATAAGACATGAACTGTGACTTGTAATAGGAGTAGAATATATTTAATTGCTAAAAGAAGAAAAGGGACTTTTGGAACAAACCCTTCTAGTCCCATATGTTTTAATTCTGTATTTATGTCATGGCTGAGTCTTTGGTTCCTTCACAAGGTGATCCAAAGGAAGACTTTGGCACCCTTAGTGGTTCTTGGAAAGAAACTTGAGTTTTATTCTTGAGTCTCTTCGATTTCTGTCTTGAAGCCCATCTGTGAAAGCCCAGCACAGGTCTGTTATAATATTCTGCTATTTTTGTGCAGAACAAATGGCAATGGTGGTATTGAAGGAACTGAGGCACAGTCAGTTCTTTTTCTGTTGGGTTTTACTAATAAACAGCAAAGATCACAATGTCACTTTTAATGGTTGTTAAAACCAACATGTCTGTACAACTTGAGCTCTGGAACTGGAGCAATCCTGGCTCTATCCACACACAATATGTGGCACAGCAGCTCCTGCAGCAGGCTCTGCAAGGAATGCTTACATCCCAGAGTGGAGAAGGACACAGCATATTCCCTGAGCAGGGCATTACCTGAGGACTACCTCAGGTACCTGGGTACCAAAAAACCCCAGCTGATGGGAGAAAATCGGTGAGCAAGGAACTGCAGCCCCCCCAGAGGCTGTGTGAGAGCCCAGCAGGAGTGACCTGGAACAGGGAACGAGTCTGTGGCTCCATGGACCGGCTCCTGGCGATGACAGAGCACAGGAATGCAATTTCTTTTTACAAAAAAATGGACTAGGTATTTTGTAACAGCCTCTAACTGACAGCTGGGAGAAGGGGGATGAAAGGGAAGGTAGGTGAACTAGCTTGCAGGTATGAAACAGAGCTCAGGATTTGAGCTGTGTAATGCAGTTTAAATTCCACATCTCTCTGCATCTTGCAGAGAAACCTAATTTTTTTAAATCTCCACAGGCTTCTCGGAGACAGAAGATGCTAATTTTAGAAATGTGGCAGCTCGTCTTCTTCCCCACCCCCTTCCATTTGCTGCCAGAATGCTTAACAATCCAGTAAACAAGCTGTAGGAAAAAGGGGAATAACCTCAAGAGCTGAGGTTGGTGTTGGCCTCTTGTCCATGGCATTTTTGGGGAAGGATTTGCCCCCTGCCCGTGGGTCTTGAGTTTGAAACCGATTTAAAAATAGAAGAGTAACAGCTGAACTGACGGTGAAAAGTATTTAAAGGTGCAGTAATCGTGGCTGGCAGGGCCCTTTGCTGACCTGATTAATTCTGCACCAGTACTCAGGATAGTCTAAATTGAAGCATTGCATAAAGAGAGTGCTGGGAAGTAAAGGAACAAGCCTGAAAATTTCATGTAGAACTCACATATCTCAATTTTGGTTTCTCTACATATCAAAAACCTGACACAGAAATCTCACGGGTCTGCTATGGGAGTTTGTTCTAATTACAAAATACAAAGTACCCTACAAAAAGGTCTGATTTGAGATACCTTTTTACTGTGCAAAAAGGTGAGTTGGTTCCTCTTAATGAGTACCCAGAGTCCTAATTAGTGCGGATAGTGAAGGATAATTTCCACACTCTATACTGATCTTCTTGTATTGCTGCATCTTCATCCTCTGCTTCAATCTTGTGTGGACAAACAAAGTTTGGACAATGTTTATCCAAACCCAAATGTATTAGGATTGCAACCACCTAATTATCAGGCCTTAGAGTGCAAATTATTTTGTCCTCATTTTGGCAACAAGTGGAGTGATCTGAGTGTTTCCTGATGAAACTTTTTTATTTAAGAACTTCTGATGCAAAGCACCCAAAATTCCTTTGGCTTAAAAAGACCCAGCACTTCTCCACTATTGTTATGGAAGTCTTTTATTGTACCTGCTCTTGTGGGCATTTGAAGCTGTGTGTACATAAATATATGGGAAAATGTTTAAAATTAGGTATTAATTGCTGCTTCAGAGCATCTGTGTCACTAGAAGTTTTGTGTTAGACCTACACAAGACACACATGTGTGTTCAGTCTAGAAAATCTGCTATTTTTAAAGTAGGAAATGTGAGGCAGTGAAGTGTTCATTGCATTCGGAACACGTGGATAATAAATCTGCTTAAATTTAACATGCATCATAATTTCAAACACCCTCAAGTGCCTGGAAAGTTTAACAAAGCATGAATGCCTCATCTACTTTGTGCCTCACAGAGCAATGCATTTATCTTTTCCAATTTATTTGGGACAATGGAGCAGAGTGCAGCACAGCTGTTTTCTATGGATGCAAGCATATGTGTCTTCTATTACTAATTAGTAATCGATTCCACCCCACCGTGTGTTTTTCATGGCTCAACTGTCTGAGAACTGTGTCTGTGCTCAGAAATCCATGTCACAGTTGTGACTGAATGAATTGCAAGTTTTGATTTTGGGAGAGAATTAGCTCAGGAGATTTTGTCACATGTGTCAGAGTGCTGTCTGCTGAAAAATGAAATGATTAATTTATTTCTTGGCTCCATTCCTGTCTTGGGTATCTCATATCTTGTCCCCAGCATACACCAAAGATGTAATTTACGCTGAAGCAGGTTATTATCAGTTCATAGGGACAATCCATATAGTTCAGCAGCCATGATTCTCTTCTGGTTGTGGTTGTTTTGTGCCTTTTCCACAGCTCTCCCACAGTGCTGACACCGGATTCTCAGAGGCAGCAGAGTTTTGCAGACAATGGGCTGCAGGGTGGAAATATGTCACAAGCAGTAACAGGACCAGGAGCAGGGAGCTGTGAGCAGGCTCCCTCCACTACCAACAGCAGAAACATGGAATAAAGCAACTGTGCTGGGCTGCACTCAAGCAAGAATATTAATGAATTTCTATTTTTAAGGGGAGAAAAAAGGTTGCGTGGAAAAACAAAGGGATCTGAAGTAATTTAACATTATTCTTTGTGAACTGTGCCTCTGTTGCTTGCATGCGTCTGGGATAACCAGACTCGCTGGAGTAACTGAGGTTTAGCACCTCACTGGAGGAGCTGACAAAATGAAGTAGAAAATACAGGGAAAGTATTGTGAGGGAAGAACTACAGTCACAGGGAAGGGAAATGATCTCCAGGATCATACCTCAAACACAACTCCTTGCTAGGACACCTGGAAGATCTCCTGCCCTAAGGCGTCCAGCTCCCCGGGGCAGGTGGGTGTTTGCCTGACAGCTCTGGCTGTACAGAATTCCTGTACACACCCCTCTGCAAGGCAGCTCACACTCCTGCCTGCCTGTGGGCTGCTTGCAGCTTGTCAGATATTTAATGATAGCACAATGAGAGCAATTGTGCAGCAGGATATAACACAGAGTTTGACTTTTCAGTTATAAACCTTGGAGGGACAAAGAGGAGCAGCAAGCCAAGTGATTTTTACATTTTCCTTTTAGTGATCTGAAAAGAAGTAGCAGGAATTCCAGCAGCAAACACATCTGCCTGCAGCTGTCACTGCAGCACCTCCAGATTTTATCACCTGCATATAGTATAAACTACTTACTGAAGTGTTTTTGCTTAAACAAAGTCGTCCAGCCAATGATCTTTCCCTCATTTTCAGATTGTTGGTCAGAAGTTTGAAAACACGCTGAAAACTTGTTTATAAAACACGGCAGGAAACAGAAGTGCTGCAGAGAGGCTCACGGTGTGTGTGGGGCTTGGGTTATGGTGCTGTGGACTGTTCTTGTGAAGTGGTTGAGAACTCAGGACTGGTTCAGTCTGGTTGGTAGCTGAGCTTTACTTCTAAAAGCTTTCTAAGACCCCAAGATCTGTTTGGAACTGGTTTTGCCTTCTTTCATTACTGCTGTTCCCCCTTCTCTGGTAGACATGAGCATCTTCCCATCTTATGTAACACAGATTTTCTTGGAAGAATGTGTGTTCCCTGAAAACCTCAAACAGCCAAGATGATTTATGGGTCTATAAGAAAATAGGCCACCAAAACACTTCAGTTCTTCCAATCTCCAAATCAGAAAGAGATCTAAGACTGAAATAATAAAGATTGTAAATGTTGTTTATTCTGAAACTGTGGGGTGAAAAAATCAGGTTAAACCAGCTTAGCTCAAACAACGTTCTCAGTGTTCTCTTTCTGGTGCTCAGTAGAAGTTTGGGAGAAGGGGGATGAAAGGGAACACCAAAGGAATGGTTGATATCTCTGAGAGCCAAAGGAATGGTGATTATCTCTGTGTTCTAAACAGACTGGTGAGCACCCAGTGAGGTGAGCTGGTCAGTGGCAGAGGGTTTCAGGAGCAGGTACAATTTAGCTGTTAAGTTTTGATTCCTGTCCTGCTGTCAGACACATATGAGAGGATGTGAACCTGTAGCACTGGGCATATGAAAGATATTATCTCTGCTCCCCTGCCCGAGGAGAAGCAGAAGACAATGGACAGCACACAGTACCACAGTGTCTTATTATACAAAGAATCACAAAACTTATTTGTGCAAAGCATCTCCTTGGTATTTACAGCACATTCAACGCCAGTCGTTTTGCCCTCTTTTTGTGTTGATAATGGAGAAGTTATTGCTTGCAAGCTGTGAGAGTTTTGATAGCAGTCTTCAAGTCAATTGTTGTTTTAGTTAAACAGACTGTTGGTGGTTGTTTTTGCTGTTTCTATCCTACAAAGATAATTTTATTTAGAGAAATCTATCTTGTACACAGTGTGCTGGGCCTCTTCACCTTTTCTCTGCAGAAAATACATGGGAAGTATCAAGGGGACCTAGGGGGAATTTCAAATTACAAAGACAAAACTATTGCTGCAATAGATTGTGCAATCTGGAAATTGATCATCCTACTGGATGCTGAATTTTTTGTTGACTCAGGATTAAATGTATGGAAGGATTTTAGAGTTTTCTAATTCAATAGTGTTCATCTTGGTTACTGTCTGTAAACATTTTGCAATAAAACCTTAATTTGAAACTTCCCAACTCTTCATATGTTAAAAGAATGGTGATTTTGTTCTGTGTCTTGCCACCTGCTGTTCTCTTCTGTGGTAAAGTACATTGGTAACTATGGGAACAAAAACTTAAGAACAGACACCCACATGTGTTGAAGTTGATTTATAGAAGGTCTTGAAGTGATGCCATGGATTGTGAGAGATGGAGCTCTCTGGATAGAGTTTAATGGCTTTCAAGGAGGGCTCAGTGTTCGACTTTCAGAAGTTATTTAGAACATCTCTGATGTTGTGGATGTTCCATTCTCCACTTAACCGTGGTGTAACATGGTTCTGTTGCATTTCCCAGCTGGTTCACTCAGTCCCCAGCAGTGGTAACACTCCTCCCCTGTGCTGGGCAACAAGATCTCTGTTATTTCTGTCAGGAAATAGGTCTTAGAAGGTGATAAAATGTGGCAGCTGGAGCCTTGGGATGAAGGATGTATGTGTAGGTGAATGTGTAGTCCAATTATAATGTAGCTGTGCTATCAGCTTGGGTGCTTTGTGCTGTGCCTCTGGAAGTGCTCTGTTCCTTTCCAGCCAGCCAGGATGGGGCTGTGGCCCTGGCAGAGGTTTGGGATGGCTCAGGATCCTGTATGGACACTGCAGCCACACACAAAGGGCAGATCTTTGTCAGGTCATGGCTCAGCTCCTCGGACCAGGGTCAGCTGCTCACTGGCAGCACTCTGGGCCTCCTCTGCATATCTGGGAAAGTAGGAATTGAGAAAAGTCCTGGCCCCTTTTAGTCCCTTCCTAGGACTTTAAACCCTTGTGATGTGACAGCACCACACCACAAGTCACTCTTCTGCTCTGTTTGGTAGAGCTGGAGAGCTGGGAATGGAGGATGAAGGAATTAGGGCATGCTATGCTTTGTGTAATATGGAACTGACAACGGGGTAGGCTTGCTCCATGCCAGCACTGTGCTCTCCAAACTGGAGTGCTGGGGACCTTTCCCAGTCACATGTGAACTTCTGGTGTGAATCAGAATCCACAAATCCAGATAAAAGTTCATCATTGATTTCAAGAGTCAGCGGATTGTCTTTACACAGAGAAATTTCCTGGTTTAGGCTAGACATTACTTAGAATAAGAGAATCTTTTAATGTAAAATGCTTTGGTCTCAATGATAGCACAGTCTGTGTTCTCTTTATTTCAAAAAATTTGCATGTGTTGTGAAGGCATTCAAATGTTTCTCTGACGTTTGTTCTGTGACCCTGTTCTAACTGCACAGCAAAAAAGTCCCAGAGAAACAAAATATTTCATTTTATGAAATTGATATCATATAGTAATTAGGTATGATACTGAATCTCTAATGGTCTCAGATGGGAGTATATTTTTCTTCTAAAGAAAGCATAGCCTGGTGAAGCAACAAGCTTTGATCAATTTGATGGGGTAATTAGTGAATTAGTTGATCATCCTTAGCTGTTATCTTTAAATTTGCTCTGTCTCTCGATCAGATTTTGAGGAATAGGTAGTGTTGAATGGGAGGTTTGTTCCTAGCAGTAATTGAGCCTGCCCTGCAGTGTGAAGATTTCCTCCCTTGGGATTCCCCAGAGAAGCTGTCTGACAGGCACTTTCTGGGCCTCAGCACTTGCCCATCTTCTCCCTTCTGATATGAGAGGAGATTTGTTGATAACCTGCACTTGCCAACAGGAAATAAGAACTGAAATGAGAGTTACTTTTAGGATAGACCTAGCACATTCTCTGCAGTTTTTGCCCTGATAAGCCTGTGTTAAAGCACAGTGGCTGCAAGAGGAATTACCCAAATGTAACGTGGTGTAAATACATGAGGCCCCAGAGGCTCCTGCAGTAAGTGCTCCTCAAGTGCTTCTGGATGGGTTGTTCAGGAGATGAGACCTCAGGGGACAGAGCTAGTGCTGAAAGCCACTAAGCAAATAGGATAATGTTTTATTGAAAGCAAACCTGAGCCAAATCCTGGAGCCATTCCTTAGATGGCAATGACCACGGGATCCATGCCTAAATGAAAACTGCAGAGGGTTGTGTCAGATCTTGCAAAGATCTTGATCTTTCTGCAATAGCGACTAAAATCTGAAAAGCAAAGATGATGGAGGATGGCAACAGCAGGAGAATCCAGCTGCAGCAGCTGGGAACATGAACAAGAGTCAACATTCCCAGTGTGGAGAGCCTGAGTGGGGTGGGAGAAAGTGACTCTGAGCATTCCACAGCACACCTCGTGCTGAGGTGGGTCAGGATGAGGAGGTACAAGGTGAGAGGGCAACATCAAACAGCACAAACAGACTGGCTTCAGTTCCTGCAGCCAGAGGGGGAGAGGATCAGAGCAGCCCTGCCTGATGGACCTGTGTGAGGGCACTGCCTGCTGTTAGCAGGGTACTGGGATCCTGCCTACCCTGTCCCCCAGCAGCAGATTTCTTCCCTAGAAGGGAGACTAACTTTTCCCAGTCCTTTATCAGTCCTGCTTAATTAGATTTCAAGTCCTCAAAGGAACAAATTGTTTTATCCAGTGTATTTCAGTGGCATGTAGGAGGGGCAGGAACTATTCCTGGTTGGAATTTTTAGGCAGCACCCTCATACTAAGATGCTGAAGTTCTTCTCCAGGATTTAGACAGAACTTAAAGGTCTGTGTCTGTCTTCACCTGCATTGTGCTTTGGGACACAGACTGCAATAATGTGCATTGTTTCCTAGCCATATCCCATTAATTCTGCATTAATATTTCCTTGCAAGTTAAAAAGGTGGGAAATGTATCATCTTTGCCAAGAAATAGAATTAGAAAGAAATCCAAAAAGAACAGCTTGCCTATTTTTATCAGTAGCTGTAGACTTTCTTTCTTAACTTAAGCAAGTCTGGGAGGATCCCATAACAATGTGTAGGATGCTGAATGGACACAGGGGAGGCATTAACATAAAAAAGAGGTTTTGGGGTTTTTTTTCCCTTCTTACTTGAAGTAGCACCTCACTGACGTTTGCTGCCTACTGCAACACATCCCAGAGGAATAAAAAGTGAATTATCCTCTGTGCTTCTTTGCTGACATCCACAAGTTTTTCCTTCAGCTCTTTTCCAAAGGAGTAAAGCAAAAGCCATCCCCACATCCTGCCTGGGAGCAGGGAGGCAAAGAGTTAAGGAACAGTTATCCCAGGTGGCTGAACACTTGAGTTGCAGGGAAAGGCTGGGAACATTCATTGAGCTCCTGCGCTGGCTTCTACCTGCCAGCAGCTCCTGATGCACCCCTGCACAGGGAATAAAGGCTGAGCCTGCTCAGAGCACAGGCAGCAGGCATCCCTAGGAGCCCTCGGATGCTGCAGTGAAACCACAGGCAATGCTCTTTTCCTCATTCTTTACAAGAGTCTTTTGAAAGATCAGGGATGTGCATATGGTCTTTGCTGCTTCCTCTGGTGTTTTTACTTGAATCTCTCACTGGAATATGGATGATGCAAGCACAATTAAATGCCTCAGTCCAGAAAAAGGTAAGGGGAGAAATGTTTTTTTTAACCACCTTTCTGAGGGAAATGAGTTTTACTGTAAAGTGTAGTTTACAGAGCTTCCTTGGACACTTCTTTTCTGTTATTCAAACTTAAATGCTTTAAACAAATACAGCAGGTTCTTAAGGGAGCTTTTGCTGTACCTTTGCCTCCTACTATCACTAAAGCTTAAATAATAAATGTATCTCTAATGGCTGTTTCCTCCTGCATAAAGTGTGCAACGAAGGAGTGCACCAGGTATGTTCATGTTCCTTTTCTGCTTGCTTAACTAGCTGCTGTCACCATAAGAAAGGCTTTCTATTTTTAACCTGAGACCTTCTGCTACCCACATTAGAAGAGAGAAAAGAGACTCCAGTACTATTGTGAGTCAGCTGTATTGTTTTAATTTTTTAAAACAGGTGATTTGCTACTCCTTAGATGTAGTTTCTTTACACCCATCCAACAAGAAGAGTGCACAGAATCAGTTGGGGTTGAAGTTTTCCCTGGTGGGATTAAACCAGGGGTGAAGTCGGGGAAGTGCCTCGAGCTGGGAAAACTGTGCTGCAGTGTCCTGCATGCTGAACTTGGAGCTCATCCCTCCTGTACTGATGGCTGCTGAAGGAATCTATGAAACTCAAGACCAATTTTCAAAAGCCCAGTTTTTATTTTTAAAAGCTTTATTTCCTCATTGATTTACTCAGGAGAAGCCTGGAGAGAGAAACCCTTCCCTGTGATGTAAATTAATTGACTCCAGTGCCTGGCTGCCTGTACGCATTCTGTATTTTATGCCTGTTAGGCTTGTGGTTTTACAGGAGTTATGCAACAAGTAAAGAAGGATGTCTTGGGTTCTGTGTACTCAAAAAAGCTGCTCTGGACACTGGTCTCACAACTTGGTGTCTTTGGGAAGGCAGAGCAATATCCCTCACTCAACTAATTAATGCTCAGTGCCTGTTCCTCAATCCCTTTTGAAGGAAGCACTCCTTAAAGTTCTCTCTTCTTTTCTAAAAATCATTTCTAGATGAAAGCTTTACCAAAGTGGAAAAATGCTTAGCTCTAACTTGGTGTTTGGGTGTCAGAACCAAACCTTGTACCTGTGGGCTCTGGTTTGGCTTTGCTCTGTCTCTGTTATTGAAATTCCAAAAATAAGCTCCAGCAATGCCATTCACTGAGAAAAGGACAACAGGTAACTCAGGTGTGGATGTACCTGTGCAGTCACTCATCACTGCAGCAAATACTGCTCCAGTAACTGAAGAAGGATGTGGATGTGAGAATTACACAAAATTGACTTTAAAGGATCCCATTCTAGAGCAGAACTGTAATTAAAAAAAGAAGAGGGTGACCATAGAACATCACACAGGGAAAGCTTCTATTGTACATAGAAATTGCCATTGTTTTTTCCATCATTTTATGACCATTTTGGAAATTGTTTTATTTATTGATTAAATTAATATAAAATCCAAGAATGCTTCTAGGCTGCAACAGATTTAAGGAATCTGAGAAGTATGCAAACAATTCAGGTAAATAATGAGAGAATCTTCATGTGCATCACAACAACAGACAAATGTTAACCAATTTCCTTGGGGATTTGTTAACAATGAAGCAGAGATGATGAGATGCATTTGGGCACTGTAAATATTTAAATAGCAAAAAAGGCAGATTTTAATACTTGGCATAAGAATTTATTTACCTGTACCATATTGCTGGTGTAGAGGCTGGAGATTTGGGAGCATGGAAGCTTTAACTGAACAATGTTCTAAATAGGGAGAAACTATTTCCTATATGCAAGAACTTTTTTTGTTCCACGGAAAGAAGGTGGTTTTCTTAAGTCTTCAGAACATGTAAATCCTCAAGTTTTGGATTGAGTTGGCTGAAGTGGTACATTTATCATGGAATCTTAGAATGGTTTGGGTTGGAAGGGACCTAAAATATTGTCTTGTTTCATCCCGCTGCCATTGGCAGGGACACCTTCCACTGTCCCAGGCTGCTCCAAGCCCCATCCAGCCTGGCCTTGGAACTTCCAGGGATCCAGGGGCAGCCACAGCTGCTCTGGGCACCCTGTGCCAGGGCCCCACCACCCTCACAGAGAAGAATTCCTTCCCACTATCCCATCTCACCCTGGCCTCTGGCAGTGGAGAGCCTTAAAACACTTTTAATGATTGCATTTTCTAACAGAAGTGTTTCAAGACTGAAAACCAGAATAGTTTGGTTTGGAAAATGTCATGACAGGGCAGTATTCCTGATCCAGTTATTGTTCTCTGAAAATGCACCAGTGTGCATTTGTACTTTTAAACAAGGTCCTCAGGGAAGGTGTGATGGAGTCACCCAAAGTCCTTTTGTCTTCTTCCTATTGGGTTCAGCTTCCAACTTCTGAAAATAGGAATGAGAGAGAGGGGCTCTCACCTGAGGATCTCCCTGGAGATCATCCAGGGGGCAGTTACTCAGGTTTATTCCTTGCTTGCAGTAGGAAAATGCTGAGGCTGAGATTGAATCTGTTTGTGATTAAGCCAGCTCAGTGTTTCTGCCAGATGGTGTCCTTCTAAGCCAGGGAGTGGAAACACCTGGAAAACAAATGGGCTAACTGAAAAGAGCAGAGCTTCAATGGCAGGGCTTCCATGGGCTGAAGCCATGGGCAGGGGGGTGCATGAAGGTTTTTTTTTAAAGGGTTCCACTTCTTGCTGTCATCTGTAGCACTAAAAGGAAATGGGATTCTCCTTCCACTTAGATATAAAACCAGTCATGGTGCAACTGAAGCCAGTAATTCCCCAGTGTATGGAAACTTCCAGAAGCCTTCATATGATGGTCTGTTCAAACACTCGAGTGAGAGGCACCAACCTCCAGGCTCTCAAGGCTTTGGTGTTCCAGCGACTTGCCACTCTCCTTTTTTAAGGGATTCTGGCTGACTAGAGGCTGAGGAGTCATTGGTGATGATCCAAAATATTTCTTGTTCCCAGTAATTCTGAAAAGTTCAGCTATCAGCAAAGAAACAACTGATACTGTCAGTGCTATTGGGAGAAGAATGGGCCATGTCCTGAGAGAAGCATCCTGTCTGGAAAAATCCTTTGAAAATGTGGCAGCTGGCAAACATCTTCCAGTGGAACACCCCATGAGATGTGGCTGCAGAATTTCAGCCTCCAAACTGCTACAGACTCCAGGAACAGCATTTGCACAATGTCTCACTGGGGAAAATCAATACTCAGGTGTTCTCTGGTTTTCCAGCATCATTGCTCCTGAGTTTGCCTTTTGCTGGAGATGTTGTTTCTCCTGGTCTAACCCTCAAGTAGAGATGGTTTCCAGATGCCTCATCTTCAACTTGATTAAAAAAAAAAAATAGAGAAACATTGCAAGGAAAATGTCATGTTAATGCTAAATGCACAACTTCAAATTAACTGGTACCATACGTGCAGATTGCTGATTCATATCCCTTCTGTCCCTGACAATCATTTATGTGGGGAATGTGAATCAAGTCCAGCTAAATGGGAAAGCTTTCCCACTTCAGGGAATTACAGAGAGATCATCAATATTGGCCTCTGCATGATAATCAATATTGGCCTGTGCAGATCTAAAGACATTATGTGGCAGCATCTAAATTTTCTGCCATGATGTGATCTGACATGGAGTGAATGTGGACCTGCTAGTACTGAACGAAGTCCAGAACCGCTGTTAAATGTGGCTCTCTGTAAAATATTTCCCTGAAAGCCCATTTTTCCAGCTCAGCCAGCGAGCTGACACTTTCATCAGCCTTCAAATGCCTGCTTATCTTCTGGCTCTAAGCCCTGGGGAGAAAAGAATCTGTCAGGATGCTTTGTTTCCAACTGAGGTGGATACTGGAGGCCATAGCAGAGGATGGAAACATTTCCTGTACGAGCTCAGGAGCAATTACTTTACTTCCTGTACGTTTACCTGAGCCCCACTGAATCCAGGACCAAATGAAATTGGGCAATGAGCTGTGAGACTGCAGCTCCTGAGCTTGCTGTGAGCTCCAGCTCAGCACCCTGCACCCTCTGTGCTGCTTTCTGCTGGTAATCCTCCCCTCAGGGATTGCAGCAGGTGGTTCCTGCTTGAAGGAAACCACAATTAGGGTCATCTTTCAAGCTTCCAGAAAGACCTGCCATTGCTTTCTGAGATTTACAGATGCTGGGTTCTGTTGAGTGGTAAGTTTTTGATAAGTTAAGGAAAATTTAAAGAACAGCCTCATAAGGCTGTCTCTCAGATATCACAGAAGCCGAGAAAAGCACTGAATGAAGACAGAGAGACTGAGTTATTCCTAGAGCCATTGCAGATCCTTTTTTTTTTCCATTTTTTATGAAACTGGTCTATATTTGAAGAAATAGGGAGTCTGTCACATATTTCAAAATGTAAATGGCACAAAAGGAAGGTCTAGAAGAGTTCTGAATTTATAGAGATAGAATACATTAAAATTTATCCCAAATACAGAAGTAAAATTTGTGCATTAAAATCACTTTGCGGTGACGCATTTCAGTATCAGGTGTCTTTTCTGAATGTCTTTCAACCTGTCTTGCATTCCTGTGCCCATTTTGCTTTGGATTCTTGAGTTCTTAGAGGGGTTTTCCTAGAAGGAGTAATCATATTGATGGATGGCTTTCATCCCAACCTGCCTTAATCTCCCTCTCTGTGTTTATGCCCCATGGCTCTGAACAGATGGTCAAGCACTGAAAGACCTTTAAATGTAAAGGGTTTATGATCTTACTTCAGTTAAGTGTGTAGGGACATTTTCTTGTACGAGTTGGTGATTGGAGACAAGGTGACCTTAGAGCACCATTTATAGTCTAAAAATCTTCATTTTGTGCTGACATTTTTCTATAAATGACAAAATTTGTTTATAACAGCTTTGCAAGGAAAAAACTTCAACAGCTCCAATCATAAAGCCTGTTCTCACTTAATTAAAATAATTGCATCATTTTTTCCCAGCTGAGCTCAAGAGAACTAAACATCATGGCAGGAGGCAGAGTAATTGTCATTAAATTAGTGCTGTTGTTGCTAATGGATCCCCGTTCCACAAGCACTCCTTCAACTGAATGAAGTAATTTAAGGGATTTCACAATTGGTTCATTTTAATAATGGGACTTTCTAAACAGTTTTGGGGAGCCCTGGGAATGTTCATGGTTGTGGTTGCCTAAAGCAGCTATCCCAGGGCTTGCCCACTGTGAATTCCAGGATGGAAAGGAGCACCAGGAAAATGTGATGTTCCAGCCTCTCCCAGTGCCTTGCCAGGGCATGGATACTGCAGACAGGTGGATTTCAGACAAGCTAAATAACTTGCTGAATATGCTCTGAGCCAGTGCACAAATGTTACATGTTGGGGCCTGGTGGGTGAGACACAGAGGCCACGGAATAACCTGAATTCCACTCGATGCAGGCAAGATGTGCAGTGCTAATCTCGAGGGGGGATTACTGTGCTTAGAGGTGCTGTCCAGATGGTCGGGCAGGCTCTGCCTGTGCCCACGGCAGAGGTCGGCACGGTGGGGCTGGGCTGGAATTAGGGAAAAGGCAGCTTATGCACAGCTGGGATAAGGTTGTGGCCCCAGAGCAGGTGCTCTGGACTTTCTGAGCCAAAACCATCAGAAAGTGATTGATTTAGTCAGTTCTTGATAGAACTAACACAGAAGTTTTTAGTTGAAAGACAAAAATAGAAAATGTAACCGTGGATGTCTTTTTTCCATCAGCATCTGCTCCTCAAATCCCTCTTCTTGGGAAGAGCCCACACTAAAAACAATGGGCAGCTGTTGCATACAGACACAGCTGTGAAAAAGCAGAGTGCATTGGAAACACAAAGGCAAAAGACTCCAGCAGAGAGAAGAGAAACTGCAGCTGAGCTGGCTGGTCTGCCTGCCCAGTTCATGCTGCTTTAGCCCTCTTGGAAGCAGCATTTCTGGGGGAAAGGGAAGAAACATAAATCACCTGTTTAAAAGTAGTGAATGAGCATCAGTCACCTTTGGTTCATCAGGTCCAGTCATCTCCTGCTGCTTGTGTTTGTGCCCATGTATGTGGGGGTTTTGAACCTTTACTGCAGCTGAGAGTATTCCTGACTTGTATTTAGTGACGTGCACTTAAATGGGATGTTTTTGCTTTTGGTATTTCAGAAACATCTTTGCATTTAGTGGTTCAGAAGGTGATAAGAGGCTGGCTAGCTCCTATGAAGATCTTGGGCTGGGGTAGCAAAGATGTAGCTGGAAATGGAATTTCTGCAGTTTTTACAGGTTTTTTTGACTGGTGAAAGTGCAACAGGGAGGGTAAAAGTAAATGAGAGAGAGAAGTGTGCCAGAGGGTGCTGATATCTTCTGTTTCCTCTTTGTATTTTATGATTGTGTTGTTGGGTGGCAATAATTTTCTTGTGATTCTACAGCATTAGAAGCAAGATTTCCATGGGTGGGAAGTGGGAAATGGGAGTAACTGTATCAAAGTTTTTCTGTGTGTCACTAATAGCTGCTCATGAGCAGCTCAGTGTTTTAGAATCAGCCTCTTGTGACGAGGTCAGTTTGTTAATCTGGTAAACTGGGTCTGTAGTGTGTCCATGCAAAGGTAAAGGGAGTGCATGGCTGGGAAGTCACAGGTCTAATCCTGGTGGATTTGCAGGTCAAATACACTGCCAACTCTGTAACATTTAATGTCTTTGGCAGTCAGGATATTGAAATTTCTAGTTTTGGTTTTTCTACTTTGAGGGCTGCAGCTGGTTCCCTATGTATTACATAACTGTTCACACTTTTTCCATCCCTCAGCAGTCAAGTGAATCCCTCCATCCTGAAGGATTGCATTAATGACAAACCCGTTTGTCTCAGGAGGATCTCCATCCTGTTCCCTTTTCTCCATCTTCCAAACCATATGTGTGTTGTGCTCCTGTGTCTTCCTCAAGATGTTCTTTCTGTGGGATGGAGTCTGGTTCCTCGGCACTCTCCAAGTGACTTTCTTCCTCTGCAAGACTTTGACATTCCAGCATTGTTCTAGTGTTCTGAGTTCCATTTTTAGCTAAGCCACAAGCCAGCCTGGAGACTCAGACAATGTTGGTTTTAAAATCTATTTCGTGGCATGAAAATCCTTTGTTATACTCAGACAATAATAAGTTCCTGAAGTGCTGTAGAAGGAAGTCTTTAATCTCCCTGTTGGGTCAGGTGAGCAAGATTGCTCTGAGGATGTCAAGAGAGGCAAGAATAGAAACCCATTTCAGTAGGCTTAGATCCTAAGTCCTCAGCTCAGTGTGCTTAAGAGTTGGGAGAGGGATTGTGTCCAATTTAACCCTTTGTTATTCCCTGTTGCTTTTCCATGCTGTTATCCAGTATCCAGCATAATAAATGGAAGAGCCTTCTAAAAGATTTTATTTTTACTCTCTTTCCGTGAGGATTTTCTTAGGAGGCCTGAAGGGGTGTATGGATAGTGAACTGAAATAATTTAAATTAAACCTTCTATGTGTGCTCTTAGGATTAAAAATCTAACTTTAACTTGAATATTGTAATAGTTATTTTCCAGTGCTATAAATCATTGGCATTTCTCTCTACTCAAATAAAATCAAATCCACATTTGAAGCCCTGCATTTGCAGAATTCTAATTATGAACCATGAAACCAATATCTTGAGCAATGCTGCAATGGGAATTACATTTCACTTTTCTCCTCCTTTCTCCCTGTCCCCAGGTTGATAATACATAAATGGTGAATGCAGACTCTAGGATGTCCTGGCAGAATTGATATTTGAATTTTGAAAGGAGTATCTTTAGCCACTGTGCCAGCCACTGATTCCGTTGCATGTACACTGTGGAAAACTGCAAGGAAACCTGTTTAGTACTGCAAGAGGGGGGAAAAGGAGCTAAACAGCTGCAATACTTTTGGTTTATGCAGAAGTTTGCCTTAACTCTGGCTCCTTGTAATTGAGAGCCTCAGAGTTTAGTTCTCTCTCCTTCCCTGGGAGGTACAGCAGTGACATTCTCACCATTTAGGGTGGTATTTCTAAAAGCATAGGCATTACACAAAGATGTCTAAGAGTTTATTTGAGAATTCAGAGAAGAGAAGGCAGCTCTCATCCTGGCCCAGGCTTCACGTGAAGAAAGGATTAGGATCTTTAGAACAAAGTTTCCTTTGTTCTTCCCTTCAGGGCAGAGTTTTCTGTGGGATGCGTATATCCTCCTGAGCATTTTGCAGGAGAAGTTGCTCTTTCCCTGATGACAGTTTGCAGTCATCTCACTAAATTGCTCTTGAAAGATGCCTTAGCAGGGTGGAAGGCTGTGGTTGAAATGTTTGAATAAACAGTGGCAAGAGCGTTCATAGCATCGCTGCTTCCTGTGGTGGAGACCCAGTTTGGTTCTAGTTTGGAATTAATCTGTGGTTAAACTCTGAGTCAAGCCCAGTATAAGAACTCTGGGCACTGGTGGTGAAATAAACAACTTGTAATTGAGAGTGAATCATCTCCAGAATTAAATACTCCAAAGCTTTTTTCAAACTGTGAAAGGAAGAGTAGGAAGCACTTAATGAATGTGTTTTTAAATGGGCAATTTGTGTTTAGCTCATCAGGGTAGAAGCATATGAGGCTCCTTGTACAGATCACAGATGGCAAGAGAGATTGTCTATTGTACTTAAAACTTAGTGTAGCTTAAGTGGTTGTGATAACCTGAGTGACACATTTCTGTGTTTGGAGTTCAATGGGTGCATTTCAAATGGAATGAGGTAGTGACTTAGTGCTTTTAAAAAATTAATCCTCACCTGCTTTCATCTGTCAGTCCTGGAGCCCCCTCAGTGCTCTTGGTTCTGTTACAGCAGCTCTGGGCACAGGAGCTGCCTGGTTTGCCCTAAGTAAGATCTTCTATGGCTATGTCAGCTTGCAAAGACATCCCTAAATACAGTGTGAGATGGAGAGATACTGGGGAAGAAGGAGAAGAAGGAAGAGGAGAAGATGATGAAGAAGAGAGGCAGAAGAAGAATTATTTGAAACCTTTTTTTTTTTTCACGTGTCACCTAAATCCCTTGACTGGATAGGGCAGGAGCACAGCTTTAGGATTAGTGCCTATGATGGATTTAGGATTTGAA
Source organism: Taeniopygia guttata (assembly GCF_048771995.1). Lineage (NCBI taxonomy): Eukaryota > Metazoa > Chordata > Aves > Passeriformes > Estrildidae > Taeniopygia > Taeniopygia guttata. The sequence continues at coordinate 2,490,313 of NC_133046.1, forward strand.
GCAAACATGTGTTGCTGTGTTTCCATCGTATCTAGTTTTTGCTGCCTAGAGAGAAATATTCTTTCTTTTATCAGAAATTCCCATTAAAATAGTGAGGAGAACCTTTGGAGAAGAGAAGAAGACCATCACAATGATATTTTGAAGAGCCGTATGAGAAGAAAATGTGATTATTTTTTTTTTTTTCCAGCCCTGGAAAGAGACTGAAGAGCTTATGCACCTGGGCAGATCTACAGTGAAAGGCAAGGGTGGCTCAGTAGGGCAGAGAGGGGAATGGATTGTGCTGTTAACTGTGCATTATTTACTGCAGGGGATGTCGTTGGTTGGTTTTGAAGAGCAGGTAGAGCCCCCGAAAGAGTGAGACCTGCAAGTCTGTTTGTAACCAAAGAAAGGGAAGGGTTTTCTCCCTGTGGGAATTGCTGTCAGGAGGAGGAAGTGGTGGAGGAGCCAACAACTATAAATTGCTGTAATGTCTTGATGATGCCAAGCAGTTGGGAAAGTACCAAAGGAAAAAGAAAATCAGCAGGAGGAAAAGAATATCATCGGGAGGCCTTGCTGTCCAGAAATGGTTTCATCTACATGCCAGATTGCCTCATGCTCCATCATGTGTCTTCTTTAAAATCTTGAACTGAAGCCCACCCAATCCTCCAAAGTAGTCACAGGTACACCACAATAAAGATTATTTTATTGGGATTTTAATGTTCTAAATCTGGACTGTGAATCAGGCTTAAATTAGCTGAGAAACTGTTCTGAAACAACCTGAAAAATACGACTGGATTTTGGAAATCAATGGCTATTTTCTATTTTTCTGATAATATTTTTATTCTGTTACATGGAGAATGTGTACTACAGATTTTTGATACCTCCTAAGGCCATCAGTGCTTGTTTCCAGTCCAGCTCAGATATGGATATCTCAAAATCTCCCTTGCTTCAAAATAAGTTCTCAGTGGCCCGTCTGGCTGAAGACTTTTTCTGGGTTGGTGGCAGCATCGTCGCTTCTCCGAGATGGAAAATCGGCCACTTTGGTAAGGTGCTGAATCCCTGCATTCAGTGAAGTGGTGACACCTTTAAATCTTTCATGTTGAAATCTTAGTTAGTGGCACCTTTGTGTAGCAGCAGCACAGGGGAGCAGAAAAGAAGGAAGGTGAGGCAGCCCTGGGCTGATGCTGCTTGGTTGGTAGTGCAGTTCTTTTTGTCTCCAGCAAGCCCCCGCTTATAATTTCATTATTGATTTATGTTCTTCAGGACAAATTAGAGCAAAGTTATGCATTTTGACACTTGCTGAGCTTTTTAAATATTCTGTTGCATAGACTGTCTCCTTCTCTTTACTCACTGCACGACAGTTTTGCTATCTGCCAGTATTGTACACATCTTAACTCTTTAATTTTATTTGTAATTTAGAGATTTAAAAGGGAGCATTTGGAATTATCTTTGCTGTCTTCATCCACACCAGGTCACTGGACTGTTTAGAGGCTGTTTTCTGAATACACATACACAAACCTCAAGCTTCACTGGCTTTGTGAGAAGGATCCCCTTTGGGTGCTCACAGCAGCCTTTCGTTGAAATAGCTAATAAACCCAGCAAACCTAATTAGAGATGGCCAGAGAAAAGAGATGTTCTAGTAAAAGCACTTTAATAGCAATCTTCTTGTGCCACTTCTGCATGGCCAGTGAGGAAATCTGCAGCCTGACCAGAACCACGCGTTTCTTGGAGCACCTTTTTGTCCTATTTGTCTGTCAGCTTCATCAATCAAAGACTTTTTTTTTTTAGCAAGAAATTTGGACACATAGATAGCTTAGCAACTACTGGAATTTTTTGCAGAGGAGAGGAGAAACACCATCCTACTCTGCTTCTGTATTTCCCTGGATGCAGGTGGCTGATGGAGGGGTGGAGAACTGACAGCCTGACCTCAAATCAAGCCCCTAATTTCCACAGCATTAAGAACATCTCTTCTCCCATTAACACCTCATTTCTTAAGGGTTGTGTGCTTTAAGGACCAGTCTTCCATCATCTTTTCTACACAGTAAACACTGTCCCAACCATTGCTGGCAGAATTATAGAGAAATGTTCTTTTCCAAGGACATTTCCAGATGTTTTTGGCCAATGAGCAGAACAGTAGAAGTCCTGGACTTCAGTGAAGCTTGAGCCACTGAGAGGCAACAAGGGGGAGAAAGCTGTGCTAGGAATAAGATGTTTGGTTTAAAAGGTGAGAAGGACATGTTCATTAGGCTGGAGGGATGCAAAATGAAACAAAGGAAGATGAATTAGTTTGGATGTGATCTGGTGTTTAATGAGATCCAATGTAGTGATGTGGGTGAGTTTGGTGTACCTGGGCCAGGAACATCACAGCCAGTTCATAGGCAGGACTGGCAAAATATCTTCTGGACTGTTCAGCTGAACAGAATTCCCAACACACTCTGCTGGATATATTATGTACTTGGATACATTACATATTTTATATCTTTATATTGATATATTGGTTTTAAAAAGATTTTATGCCTCCTGTCTAGAAAGAAAGTGATATTCCTGGCAGGAATAGTTGGAGCCAATCAGCTCTTTGGTTTACATATTGATGAGCCACTTATAGCTGTGAAACCATTTCCAGTGAGACTGAAAAAATGGGGCAGTCATTATGTCTTCAATGGATTGGCAGTGCTGAATGTGTGACAAGTGTGGGAGTCCTCTGTTTGTGTGTGGGAAAGCTGTTTTGGTTTGGTGATATTTTAAGGGGATATTTCTTGCCCTTCTGGTGCATGTGTGCTGGGGTTTCTCTGGGCTCACAAACATCTTCTGGAGGCCCTGGAGAGAAAGAAGCTGCTGGAATCTGTTCTCCTCTCCTGCTGCTGTTTAGGAGGGTGGCTGTTGTGAGGCACACCATTAGGATTCATCCTCCAGGATCTGTTCATGGGCAGAACTCAGCAGAGGAGTTTGGTGCTCCCTGCTCGCTGTCCCTGAGCCTGCCTGGGGCAGAGTGTGCAACACAACCTGGGGCTGCCTTGAGCCCAGGGCTGGGAATCTTCTGACAAAGCTGGTCCATGTACAAAAATACTTAATGACTCAATCTCCTGACTTCTTTTCATCCCCACATGCTAAAATACTCCCACACCTTCACATATTTATATCAAACTCAGAGACTCCTAAAAGACAATAATGCTACTGAACCATAAATAATTGATTTGCAGACACTAGAACATCTTTCTAACAATAGGCACAGTATTGGTCTCCTTTTCCCCCTTGTTTCAGGACAAATTGCAGGGTTTATGCTTTGTGTAGTTTTGCTATTTATTATTACTTTGTGTAGTAAATATGAATGTTATTAAGAAGCATGAGAAATCACTGTGAGTCTTTTTGCTGCATCAGTCCAGTGTGGAACTGGGTGTTCCAGGTTTCTGTTCCCTGCTCTGCTCTGCTCTGACAGTGCTCTGTGCTGCAGGATACAGAGATCCATCTTCTCTCCACAATTTTTTCGTTCAGATGCAAATTGAGGCAACTCATTAGATCAGCAGAGAGCTGAACATAAGCTGAATTCTGAAAAAAAAAAAAACCAAACAAAAAACTAATGAAGTGAAAAACAGAAAAGCTGTAATTCAGCCTTAATTGAAGATAGTTAAGAGCCATTTCTTCAAAAACCTGATTCATTGCAAGACTGGGGGATTTTTATCTGAAGTATAGAAATGAACCCTTAAAGAAGAAATGTGAACAATGGCAAGGAGAAGCAGTTCTACTTCTCAGCAGTGTGCCCTTTTCACTTACATGCTGTGAGAGACTTCAGGAAAAAACATATCATTTTCTGTTTGATAGAAGCACTACTAGGATTTCTTTTTTCTTTTTTTTTTTTTACTTTTTTCTTTCTTTTCTTTTTCTTCCAGTCTCTAAACTTTCAGTCCCACAAGGGAGGCTGTGTGTGGGAGTGCCACACACAGGGACAGGTGTGGAGGTATCCCTGCTCCATGTCCTGGCCCTTGCCTGGTGCCCCCTGCAAACACCTCTGCATTCCCTTTGGGGTTTTCCTTCCCACTGCAGTGCCAGGATCCAGAAAAGCTGCTCTCACACAGGAAGGGAGGGATTTCTTGTGCCCTCCTTTCCCTGTGTCACCAGCCCCAAAAAGATGGCAACACTGAAATATTTGGGTTGCTCATGGGTCACCCAGCCTCAGTCCAGATGAGCTGGAACTGCAGCTGTGAGGTGCTCAGGGTGGCTTTGGGTGAAAAATCCTGCCACAAAATAAACAGCAGCATTGAAAAAGCAATCCAAGGATGCTTATTAAAATTTTAACAGCAGGGAACATGTTTCTGCTTCATGTAAAAGCAAAGTAAATGTGTGTTCCAGAAAGTGTGGTTTTATTTTGGTACTTTTTCATTGTGTTCTACTTTGTAACAGGCGTGATCTTTGATACTTTTTCCATTTCTACTCTTCTGATTTCTTTCAATAATATAATTACTGCTATAATTCCCAATGAAGAAGTTGGAAATTTAATGTGATTTGAAGTGTGTGTGATTTAGTGTTCAGAGAAATTCTTTTATTAGCTATTTTGGCTGATTTTTTTTTTTTTTCAAAAACCCTATAAGCCTTGTGAAATGAAAATAACTTCAAGCTTCCCATAATTATTATTTCAGTAAATCTGAGAAATATTTATCTTCTTCTGAATCAGAATGAAAGTAGATATTGAAAAGATTGAGTGTCTGGGAGAGGGTTGGGCTGAATTTGGATTTAATCTTGCAGTGGATGTTTCTGGCACAGCACTTGCCTTTATGGTGATACCTGCTGAATATTGATTTTCTCTAAAGACATCTCTGACTGAAGACAAGGGTCCAGCTTTAAGAAGTAAAATGTTACACGAGGGATTATCTTGCTCTCAATTCCACACCTTCTCTCCATGAATATTTTATTAACATGGACAATGAACTCTACAGAATTGTGCCTTCAAATTAAAATTTTCTTGTATCACAGCGTTCTGCTTTCAAATGAATCTATTTTGCTGAACCTTTTCCAGTGTGAATTAATTGACTTTATCTGAACATGAGCTCTAAAGCACAGGGACATCAAAGCTTTTTCCCATTTCTTCTTACCTACCTTGCTTTTGCTTTTGCCTGAGAGGTGGACTTAAATCACCCCAAGGAGTTGTGTTGGTGTTGATGCGTTTTGGAACACATGGAATCAGTGTTTTCATTTGGACACTGTTTCATCTTTAATCTTGATGGCAGAAGATTGATAAAAGAAAGCTGACGTCAGAATCTCCTTGCATTTATTTCTGAATTAGAATGTGTAGTTCCTGTATTAATTTTCATTCTGCAATCCAGAATCTCAGTAGTAATTTTCACTTCTCATCTCTAGGGCTGAAAAAAAAAAAAAAAAAAAAAAGACTGTTGAACACAGTAATAGTTTTAATTTTACTTAAACAGATCAGGCAGAAAGTCAGAGGAAAATCAGGTCACAGGCTCTGCTCTGTCATCAGGGGAAATAAATGGGAGACTTGGCAGAAAATGTGAGTCTGCATTTATTCCTGGGACAGAGCCAGCCACTCACAGTTGGATTGAAGTTGTTGAGCTTAGTTCTTGCAGCAGCTGGATTTCAGAAAGCCCCAACCTGGCTCCCAGGGGCTTCCAGTGGCAGAGCCCTGGTTTGGCAGCAGCTCCCCAGGAAAGGGCAGGATCCCTGCAGAGGCAGAGCAGACCCTTGGAGGGAGCTTCTCCCAACACTTGTGGCTTTTAAGGCTGCACTGTTTGGGATTCTGCCAAACCCACAGGAATGGAACAGGTCTTGAGGCCCAGAGGCAAAGTACAACACAGATGAGAGGTCTCCTGCTAGGAAAACGTGGCCTTGCTGGCCAAGGATTCCAGTTTCCAGGTGAAATTTCATCCTGTGTCCCACACAAGGTTTACATTGTATTGTCAGAGCTCAGATTTGAGATGATCTTGAGAAAGGTACATACCTTGTGCTGGTTCCAACATGTGATCATTTCTTACAAATTAATATGGGAATCAAAACTTTCACATTTACAGGTAAGTCCACAGTCACCAAGAATCTTTCTGACTTTTTGATATTAGCACCTGACCTCTTATACCAGACACTACAGGAAACCTTGTCCTTTGACTTGAACTGTTCATTTGGCAGCTGCTTGATGTGTTTTCTTCCTGAAAAGGCAATTCCAAAGGGAGCAAGGTCTGGCTCACTGCTCTCTCTTTATTCCTCTCCTCAGTGGAAAGATGTATGAGCTCCATGCAGGCGGGCACCCAGATGATCAAACTCCGAGGTGGCTCCAAGGGGCTGGTCCGCTTCTACTACTTGGATGACCACAGGTCCTGCATTCGCTGGAGACCCTCTCGGAAGAATGAGAAAGCCAAAAGTGAGTGTCAGCCACAGAACCTCCCCTCTGACCCCTCCTGGGGCCTTGTCCTCTTGTAAACAAAGGAGAATGAAGGGTCTGGCTCAATGAGAGGTGTTGTGTAGCAGCGTGGGGTTTAGATGGTGGATGCTGTTACTTGTTTCCCAGTAAGCATCTCCTGTGGAAAAGCTGCTTGGATAAGCATTCAGGGAAAGCAATCAAGTCCACACACACCACACTCACCATGGCTAGCTCAGCCAAGAGAGGCAGAAGGGCCTTTTGTATGATAAATTCCAGAGAAGGTTTACTCCACCACTCTGAAGGGAAATCAGGGACAAAATACCACGAGCATGTGTTGTGCACAGATTTAAGAATGGGGTCAGTGGCCAAAGACCTGAGGGTACAGGCATTGTGCAGGGCAGGGCAAAGGGCAGCAACCTGTAGGGGGGATGAGGGATGAATAATTGGGGTGGGCAGGGTCAACTGGCCAATGAGGGAAGCAATCTACATTAGATTGGCAATAGTGCTGCAGAGCACCATGGGGAAAGTCCTCTCCTTTAGCCTCGGTGGGGAAAACTCTCCCTTCTTCCAAGGCAAGGCCCTGGGGATTTCCCTGAAGGGTTCAAATGATTCCACAGTGTTGTACTTGACTTTAAAGGACAGTAAATGATTTAATGATGGGTAATCTATGAAGCTGAAGTTGCTGCAGGTTGTGCGGTTGTAGGGGTATAGGGTGGTGTAACTGAGTCAGAAGCAGCCCCTGTGTGAGATGGGGCCTTGCAGCGTGAGGTTTGGGCTCTCTCTCTCTGGGATTTCTCTGGGCATGCTCACAGCCATTTCTGAGCTGCACTTGTGTCCCTGCAGTTTCCATCGACTCCATCCAGGAGGTGTGTGAGGGGAAGCAGTCAGAGATCTTCCAGCGCTATGCCGACGGCAGCTTCGACCCCAACTGCTGCTTCAGCATCTACTACGGGGACCACATGGAATCCCTGGACCTGGTGTCCTCCAGCGCCGAGGAGGCACGGACCTGGATCACAGGGCTGAAGTACCTGATGGCAGGCATCAGTGACGAGGACAGCCTCTCCAAACGCCAAAGGACCAGAGACCAATATCCTTCCTGTGCTGCCTGGGAGCTTTCCCAGCACTGAGAGCTGTGCAGAAGCTCAGGATTCCTTACAGAATGTGCTTTGCTGCAAGTATGCACTAGGCTCAGAGCTTCAGAGCAGTTCCCACTGTACTCCCTGTTTCCAGAGACAGAGTTCCTGAAGAGAATTCTGGGCAAGATTTGGAAATGAGTGACTGCAGTGGACTGAAAAACACACAATAGATTATTCAGTCTCACTCCCAGTGTAAAACCATCCATTTAATTTGGTGATCTAACACTGAGATTCACTCAGAAGCTTTTCTTCTTATCAAATAGCCACAGAGCACATGTGGCATGTTGAACACAAGTCTAGAAGCTGTTACTGAACTAACACGAGGAGATTTAGATATTAGCTTGACCTTTTATTCCCAGTCTCATTTGCAGTGTTTCCTAATGTGAAAAAAATCAGTCATGATGTTCAGTAATATCCTTCAATATTCTGTGCTGTTCCTTAACTCCTGTTCAATGTGGTTGAAGCAGACATTTGATGAGGCAGATAAAAATGGGGATGGCAGTCTGAGTATTAGTGAAGTGCTCCAGCTCATGCACAAACTGAATGTGAACCTACCCCGACAGAAAGTCAAACAAATGTTTAAGGTAAGAATTTTTTTTCCTGAAAAACAAGGATTTAACATGAAATCCAGTAGGAGTGATAGCAAATATTTCAGCAGCTGGTTTGTTTCCACTCTACTGAGAGATACTACACAGTCCATTTGGTAAATTGGAAAGAGCTCCAGAAAATGCAAAGAAAAAGGCAACACACCAGGTACCTTCTGGTGTTACATAACATGAAAACACAGCACCAAAATTGCTCTTTTGGTATACCTTTTTGATCAGAAACTCAGTCTTGTTTCCCCCTCCAATTATGTTCTCTCTAACAAATAAAGTATCCAATATCCTATGATAGCTGGTACTAATAAAATACCTAGCATGCAAACCTCTGTATCTGTCAGATTTTTGCACTGCTGAGAGCTGTTTGTTTGACATTGCATTCTGCTGACCTTGGCCCAATTTAGTCAGCAAAAATGGAGATGTGTAGCTTTTGTTATCACAAAGTCCCTGCAGGGACCAGCAAGCCTTTATGTGAAATCCCTGATGACTTTTATTTTACTTGCAAAATTAGTATTCTTCCAGATCTTATTAGTTTATGGCCATGGATTTAACAGATATCCTCTCAAATCCTGGATATAAAATTAATTTCAAGATGATTTGGGCTCCAATGATCTTCTGAAGATGTGAGTGGGTAATTCTGCCAGACACACACGTATTGTTGGAGGAGAACTTGGCTTCACTTGATTGCCATAGACAGAAGAAATCCTTCAGCAGGGTTCCCTGTGGAACAATTAAACCTTCAAGCTTGTTTTTGGCATGGATGTATCCATGGGAGAGGTTCAAAGCTGTGCAGAGGATTCCTGTGACAAGGCTGAGAGATCAGTCAGTTCTAGCAGCCACGTCACGCAGCTTCAACCTGCATTTAATTCCAGTGCTTCCCTCTCATGCAGGGGTTTGTTTGTTTAAAACTGGTGCAGGCAGTTGTGTTCCTGACTGTTTCATTGCTGTGTACTGCAGGAGGCTGACACAGATGACAACCAGGGCACGCTGGACTTTGAGGAGTTCTGTGCCTTCTACAAGATGATGTCAACACGGCGCGATCTGTACCTGCTGATGCTCACCTACAGCAACCACAAGGACTACCTGGACACAGATGACCTGAAACGCTTCTTGGAGACTGAACAGAAGGTAGGCCCAAGCCAGGAGCAGAATTCCAGCTGCATGCCTTCCTGCTTGACATTGGGAATGAATTCCCTTTTAAAAGGGATGGGGACTTAGATGCTGTGCATGTGAAAAAGAGACAGATGTCTCTTGATTTTCATCTAGGACTGTTTCTTGAATCTTCTTGCTCTCACTACCTTTTTGCCCTGTAGGCTCTTTTGATGTGCCCCTAAATATAATCTCTAGAATTGCTTTCTTTTTTCATGAGCTCCCCTTGAAGAATCCCATCAGCATCTGTCTGTTCCCAATATTCAGTACCTTGGAGCAAATCTGGTGTTCCTGGCTCTGCATATGACCTAGTGCACAGCCCATGATGAAACTCTGAATTACTTTGTCACACTGTCTCAGTGTGTAAACTGGAGGATTATCTTTCAAAGAGCAGTTGAGAGGATGATTAATGTATAGGAGAGTTTTTGAAACACATTGTAGTACCTAAGAAATTTTCTCTGAGTGATTTAAGTCCAGTGCTGCAGGAACAAGTCCTTTGACTTATCTTTGCCCTTTTCATCTCATGGTCTCCTCTGAAGCTTCATGCCCGTGAATCATAAATGTCCATGATTTTCAGTCATTGTCCATAAAAGGAATGAATAAAAAATCTACCTCTCTGGCAGTTATCTTTTTAGATAAGTGGGGTGTGTTTCCATTGCATTGGTCAATTGATCCTCCAGATGGTGAGGGGAAAATGAGCACTCACCACAGGACAGAAATCAACTCAGCTAATTACTGACGTGGCCAAATCCTGCCTGGGGGGCTTCTCTCCCTTGCCACCCTTTCTCATACAACATGGACAGGGAAAACATCTTTAGTCCATTCCAGAAAAACCTGGTGTTCCACAGCTTTATCTTTCAAACCCAGTATGGTCGATGTTCAAATCTAGAGTTAGAGGTTTTTGTCTTCTTCTTTTACTTTTATTTATTAGGTTTTAAATTACCCCCAGAAAAAGCATTGATCTTGTAGTAGATGTGCTGGTGGTTTCATTTTTCTCCAGGCAAAGATTCTGTGTTGCCAAATTGATGGTCACTTTATTGCACTCTGATGACAAGGGCTGTGTTTACATGTACAGCATCTAATAGAAAGGATTTGCTGGACCACGCAGGACAGGAATGTTAAATAATATCAGGACAATACAGAATACATCAACAGTTAATAGCAGGAGTATTAATTGTGTTAAAATTAAGTTACTAAAACACTGCATTATGTCAAAAATGCTACAGCTCAACATTAATATCCCTGGTTTCATAAATGACAACATTTACAGACATATATTTCCCTTTGTACTTTTTTTCAGTTGAGAATGCAGAACAACCTTGAAGTTAGCAGATTTCCTGAGAACGTTATGTCCTGTTTCTCTGTTTCCCTGCTACTAACAGATTTTTCTGTCTGCTGCATAAAGATGAGCCATTTTCTTGTTTTATTTGAAAGTAAAAAACCCTTTGATAATGCAAACTAATCCTCTAATCCTACAAGAGAAGAAATCCCATTGGTTTGTGGCAAAGCTCGTTCTGTTTGGGTGCTCTAACAACAGATCTGACCTACAAAGCAGAACTCTGTCATCAGGCAGTTGCCAACAGCACAGAAACTTTTCACAGAGCAATCTCCCTTCTGATCTGACCTGACACTGATTGACAGGAGTGAGAATCCCACTGGGGAACTGGAAATCCTGAGTCCCACTGTGGATAATCTGCCCAGTTGTCGGACTGGAGATGGAGAGAGCTCAGAGAAGCTGTGATTAATAGTTAACACTGCATTTTTGGTGCTTTTACAGATGACAAATGTGACTAAAGAACATTGCCTGGAAATCATCAGCAAGTTTGAGCCATGCCCGGAGAACAAGAAGGAGGGAGCCCTGGGAATTGATGGTGAGCTGGCTGGTGCAGCTTTTGTGGGGAAAAGGGAACTGTCTCAATGCTCGGGAGAATATTGCTGCTGCTTCCAGAATATATAGATGTAGAATTTTGTCATGTTGTATAGAGTATGTTTCCAGTCTTTTTGCCTTTTTTTTTAAAATATCTACCATTTACTGAGGAGCCTAGAAAAAATCAGATCTCTTTGGAGGAGTTTTGAAAGGTACATATCAGGATGAAGCAGCAGTCATTGAAAGTCATCTGGAACTGGAGGTGTCTCTATTTGCGCTTTTGGAAAATACAGTTGAATTTGGTTGCATCATTCCTGCAGGTATTTTTGGAAATCATTTAAATCTTAATATAAGAGGAGTGATGTGATCCAGAGTAAATGTCTGAGTGGGATGATAGATGAAATTGGTCCTGCCTTCCTAACCTTTGCTGCTGAAGCCTTCTCTCTTTTATCAATGCTGTACCACCAGGCTGGTAGCTGTTATTTTGGGGGCTGACTGTAAGTCCTTTCCCCTAAATAGTAAATCTTCAACCAGATCTTATTCACCCCAAGAAGGGAGTACATTCCTGAGGAATTAGGTTCTGTTCAACAGTTCTTGGACGTTTAGAAAATCAGTCTTGTCCATTTCTGTGGGTGTGTTGTCATCCTGAAAAGTGACAGAACAGAAGTTGTTTGGTTTCCTGAAGGAAGAAGTGGGTAGTTTCTGGTACAGTGTGTAAGGTGGTTGCTTAGGATGGGTCAAGGTCTGTTCTACTTCCAGACTAAATTTTCAATTTATTTTAAAGCTTATGCTAATGCCAGTGAGGGAGCAGATGACATTCTTTTCATTTTCTGGTCTTTACAGACAGTTGCAGTCACATAAATAATGAATAAGCAAGTTCATTATCTTGCCTTCCTCATACCTAAAAAAAGTAAGAGTAGGCTTTTCAAACTACTGTAAGTTTCCATAGAAAAAAACAATAACAACAACTAAATCTATACAATTACTTTGCCTCAGAATGGATGCTAAAGCATTAGAGAATTTATGGGTTAGGATAAGAGAGAGTCCAGTATGGTGACATTCTGCTGGTGTCTGTTCCTGATCAGGTGGAAGCAGAAGGTGAGGTCCTTTGGAGACAACTGGAAAAAGCTTTGTGACCTTAACCCCTCCAGTAACTTGCTGCAAGTGCAACAGAACAGAACAGACCTAATCTAGACCTTAATTAATGCAGGACATTTCTGGTAACATCCAAACAGAGGTGACTGAGGGGCTGGCAGGGGCACACTGCTGGGCTGGTGCTGACAAAGGAGGAAGAGCTGCTTAAAAATCATAAATCTGTTCCTGTATGTACATCATGTATGAACATGTGTGTGCACACACACACACACACACACAGGAGCTATTCCTCTCTTGTCTGTGTGGAGCTGAGACTTTAAATGTCTCCTGTCTCCCAGAAAACAAGTCCAGTGCTGTCCTGGGGACTGAAATGCAGCAGCCTTGGAAGCTGAAGCTGCCTGTCCATTCCTCAGACTGGTACAGCCCAGGCAGAGCATCCTGCCCACACTTGGCTGCACCTCAGTAGTAGTGAAATAACAGCACAGTGTCCTTGGTCCTTTCCAATTCATTCCTATGCCTGTCCTCAGCTGTGCTGGCTTTTGTCATGGAGCACCTTGGAGTGGCCTGTGACTGTGTGCTCATTCACAGTCTCTAAAGAAACCCTTTACCTTTGTCTGCTGATCAAAGTGACACAGTGCCAGGGCACCTTCCCTGAGTGTGACCACTGCAGTCCTGTGGGACACACTGCTGACAGCACCTTCCTTCTTTCCTCCTTCTTCCTAGTAGGATTGATAAAACCAATTGGTGTGAACTCATAACAACCCCCATGCCATCATATTTCAACAAGAGCTTAAAGCAAACAATGGTTTTGTTGCAGCTGCCCTCCCAGTGCTGGGTGGAATTAATCTTGCAGCAGCTGATTGGTTTGCAGGAAGAACTGATTACCTGCCACCAGTGTTTGGCTGTGTGTTTGCTGACACACTCTGTGCTCTATCCATTTTCCACAGTGGCTGCTCTGCCGTGGTTCATCTTTTGTTTTCACCCTGACTCTATCACTGATTTGCTCATTGATCATGCTATGTGCTCCAAGAGACTTCAATATTCAGCTGGGCTGAGTTGAATTCCCTGGCACTGTGTCCAAGTGTATTGTTCAAAATGTTTTGGCTGCTATTTGTGTTTATCAGCTCTTTTCCTTTAATAAAACTTTCATCAAATACCAAATGTGCAGCCTAGAAGGACCATCATAAAGGTGACATTTTCTCTTGTCACAGTCAAAATGTGTTAAGACCTTAGGAAGTTCAGCAGGATTTTTACACGGGCACTGGTTTATTTATGGAATGAGTGAAATGTCAGGAGAATTAGAAGTCTTGAAGCAGAAACCTATTGACCAAAGGCATCATCACTGTCAGCAAAGCCAGGGTGTGAATGGGAGTCTGTCTTTCCTTGGTGGTGAAAGAAAAACCTTTGGGGGATATTTGAAGTGGAAGTTACAGTGTTTCATGTCAGTCTGAATTGTGAAAGGGTCTGTGATATGTGCACAAATGTCTGCTGGAGGTCTGAGAGCAGCAATTTCACACAAAGATAAAATCATAACTTGCTAAAACTTTGCTTCTAAACAAGGCAGAAGCAAAGGTTTGTGGTGTCATATCCAAATTAGAGAATGTAGCTTGTACAAGCCAATATGTACTGTCATTATTCTGGGTTTTTTTGGGAAAATACTGAAAGAAGAGAGGAGAGTATCTCCTGTTAGGCCATCAAAAACTGTCTCTATGCAGCCCAATACTGCAGATCTTACAAGATTTCACTGAGGAGCAACTCCAGGATATAACTGCAGATCTCTGGAGGCTTTTATCTGCCTTGTGACCCAACGTCCTAGCAGAATCTTTTGACACAAGTTATAAGCCTAAGAGGTTTGGACTAAATAGACATATTTTTTACAGGAAAGGCAGAGCAGGAAAACATACAAAGCAATGAGAAAAGCAATAATTGCACTTGGTTATGGTGATGATTTGGGTGTGGTGGTGCTATTTCTTTATCTCAAATGTGCTGGTGAATGTAGGGATGCATTTTAGTCTGATTTTAGGAAGATTACAGCAACAAAAAGGATGAAACTATTATTTACAGTGTTGTTTGTTGACAGGTTTCACCAATTACATGCGGAGCCCATCGGGGGACATATTTAACCCAGAACATTACCAAGTGAACCAGGACATGAGCTACCCTCTGAGTCACTATTTCATTACCTCTTCACACAACACCTACCTCATGGGAGATCAGCTGATGTCCCAGTCCAGGGTGGACATGTATGCATGGGTGCTACAGTCTGGCTGTCGCTGCGTGGAAGGTAAAGAGCAAAAAGGAGCTGTCCGTGGGCTCTGTAGTCTTGTTTCTCCTCTCTGAAGAAGGATCTGTGATTTCTGCAGAAGGCATGGTAACTGGGGAGAGGAAAAAGCCTAGGAAAATGTCTTTTCCTTTCATAAAGAACAACAAAATAATGTTGTGATAGAATGGACATATTTTCTTGAGCATGGAAATAAGACATTTGAGGAGTGGTGTTGCTGGTAGTGAGGAAAAAAACTGTAAAACTCCTGTTGTAGAGAGGATGCTGATGTTGGGCAGAATGCACTGGTGCTTCTCCTGCCTAGCCAAGTGAGTGACAACCAGACTGGCAAATATGGCAGAGCTCCTGCCAGACTTAAGAGGAAAGTGGTTATTTCTGCTCAGGGAAGTATTCTGTGAAATGGTGACAGTCTCTGCAGTGACCAGGAGATGTTTTTGTGCAATCCCTTCTTGTGCTGCTTTCTGAGACATTGCCTCTTTCATAATCATCTTTAATGTTCTGACCATCAAAGTGTTTTCACAGTTTTTCAGAAGGCAAATATGGTTTGCTCAGGTTGGATTGTGGATGTGCCATTGGGTGCTTTAGAGGAGTAAAACATTCCATAAAAATATGATAATAGACAAGTATAAAGTCAGTAAAAAGACAGGGTGGGCTGGGGATGAGCAGGTCTTGGCTTGGCCTGTGGTGTGAGCAGCTTGGCTGAGAGTCTCTGCTTTCCTTTTCAGGTTCAGCAGGAGCACAGTAAAAGCAATGCTCTGCTCTGTCACCTCTCTCCCTTTAATAAAGTCCTCAGCACTTTTTAAAAGAGTTTCTTTGCTTGGGGCTTTCTCAAACACTGGGAACAGTCAGCTGGTCCCAGCACGAGGTCAAGTTCAGGAAGTTCCTTCCCAGGAAAGATGTTGAGCACAGAGAGGAGGGAGATGCAGGGTGGGAATGAACCTGTGCCCTGGTTCGGGGACATGGCTGGCTGGGCTGCTGAAGGGAATTTCAGTGTTTTATTGTCCCCCACAGGGAGTGGCCCAGGTGTTCCTGCTCTGATGGGTGTCACTGTTTCTGTCCTACAGTTGACTGCTGGGACGGGCCGGATGGAGAACCAATTGTCCACCATGGATACACCTTGACTTCCAAAATCCTCTTCAAAGATGTGATTGAAACTATCAACAAATATGCCTTTATCAAGAACGAGTATGTATCTAGCCTGCCAACCTTTGAGTCTCAGGGCTATGAATGGCAGTGTTCCCTGGCATCCTTGTGCATCCCTGACCCGTTCCAGAATTCCAGACAGAATTTGGAGTTGTTTTCTGGGGAGAAATCCTTCAGATCCTTCAGAAAGGAACACCAAGGCAAAGCTGAGTAGGGACATTCTGCACAGAGGTGTGGGGTTGGCTTTATTGAGCTTGTACAACACCTGAGGATCAATAGGTTTTGCCAGTGAATGTTTTTAGTGAAGGGCTGACAGTTGAACCACTTTGTCTCTCTGGATGTGCACTCTGGTGCTGCCAAGGCTACACCTGGGTGCTCCAGGGATAGGAAACAAGTCAGAGAATAAAGAATTCAAAGAGGCAGTGACCTGATTGGGGACAAAGCAGAGTGTTCATCAGAAAGAGGTTATTTTCCCTCCAGGTACATTGCTCAGAAAATCAGTACTATTCATGGGAAGTTTCATATACCTTGGCAGTTACTGTTGTCCTCCTCCACACAAAATGTGTGTGCCAAAGTTTGGGTTTTTTTTTTTTAATAGAAATTACTTTATTGCTGTAAAAATTTTCCAGTAGCTCCCCCAAAGCAGCCCATCTGCCTTTACAAATAGAGCTAAACTTGCACTAAATTTTCAGACCAGGTAAACTTCTTGTGAGCCTGAGATTTTTTGCAGTTTGCCTGAAGTCATGGTAAACAAATCAAAGGCAGTGCTTCTGAAATGGTTCTGTTTCTTTAACCTTTGCAAAAAGGCTAACTGGGACCACATCATCAACTGGGAAAGTTTGGTCCTGGTGTGGCTCAAATCCTTATTTTTCCTGATCAAGAGCTAATGAAGGCCAGATGTCAGGATAAAAATAATTGATTTTTAATTAGTGAATCCCTGATAGTTCGATCCTGCAAAACTCCTTTACAGACTGGCTGTTGTGCTGATCTTGAAAAAGCATAATCTCTAAAGAGAAATCCATCTTCAGTGTGGTTTTACATGGCACTGACCACACTGGAGTTCCACAAGTCTTATCTCCAAGCAGGCATGGTTGTTCCTTGGCTTTGGCCTGGATAATCAACAGTAAATGAGAAGAGTAAAACTAAAACTAGAAACAACACTTGCTGTCTTTGTAGAAGAGGCTTTGTCGGCAGGTTTATCTGTATGACACTGCTCTGTTGGTAGTGGGAAAAGCCTTCATGCTGTAAAAGCCAAATTTGCAGCTGATGCTTTCTGGTCTCTGCAGGTACCCTGTGATCCTGTCAATTGAGAACCACTGCAGCATTGTGCAGCAGAAGAAGATGGCTCAGTATCTTACAGAAATTCTGGGAGACAAACTGGATCTGTCTTCTGTGCACAACGATGACTCCACAAAGCTCCCTTCACCAGCAAGTCTTAAAGGGAAGATCCTGGTTAAGGTAAACTCCTGCTTCATGTGTGCTTTCCTTCCTCTTGTTTGTGATGATGAGGATTTCTGCCTGGTTATCACTGTACCCTAACCGAAATCATTTCACAAAAAGCAGACCTTAGGAAACTGCTACTTAAGGTTCAGAACAAATATCTTCTCAGTCAGTAAGAGCCTGGAAAGAACATGCTTTGAATAAATTTGATTTTTTTTTTCTTTTTAGAATATGTTATAGCAAGAGCTCCCCTGCCTCTGTAATAAATTTTTCTTCTAGGGCAAGAAACTTCCAGCCAACATCAGTGATGATGCAGAGGAAGGAGAAGTTTCTGATGAGGACAGTGCTGATGAGATTGATGATGACTGCAAACTAATGAATGGAGATGTAAGTGAAGTGAATGTAAATGTCTGTCAAGGCTTCCCATCCCAGCGAGAGGAAACCTTGTAGGAGTTGTCTGGATTGTGGGTGTGGTCTGATCTCTGGGGTCCATCACAAGGGGTTCAGGTTCTAAACCTTCATGGGGGCAGATTGACGAAAGTGCACAGGAAGCAGCACCTGTTCTAGGGGTTATGTTTCAAGTTTAGAATATTAAAGAATAATATTCTTCAGTGTATCACAGTGTGCTTCCCCTAAAATACAAAAAAAAAAAAAGAAAATATTATATTTACATCAAATTGTGGTCATTTTTACAGAGCATCCCTTTGCTTAGCTGAATTCTGGGCTTGGTTGATTTTTACTGTAAGAAAAATCTCTGCTGGCTTCAATCTGAAAATCCCTTATTTCTTCATCCTTTTTAAAAAGTTATATTTTTTGTCATTTTAATCTTCTGGCAAGTTCCACTGCACCTTGCAGAAACAAAACAAAACACAGCAAAACCATTTAATGACATAAACCAAATTGCCTTGGAGAGAGTTTGCATTCTCAGTCCTTTCTCCCTCAGGCTATTTCCTCATTTTGTATTATCAATCTGATCCTTTTCATCTAAAAGAGAAACTTCTTTGTGAATAAGACTATCAAAGGAGAAAAATAACTTCTTTGCTTTTTGGAAGTTATTACAAGTTAGGATATAACTTTTGAATATTTTACAGCATCATCTTTGTTATTATCAGTTCACTTTGCTGAGATTTACTGATGCTTTAAATCTGAGATTTGCTACACCTGGTTTGCATTCCAAAATGAAATTTTGAAGAGTTCAGGAAATCAGAGCTTGTTTCAGGACAAATATAACTGGAAATTCTTGAGGCCTACTGAGAGAACACAATTTGTCACCCCTTAAAAGACCTGAGTGAAAAAGAAAACTCTTGATTTTTATTTTTAGTTTTATTTCCTCACTTCCCCACATTGGCCATGGTTACACAGAGCAGGGAACAGGAGTTCTCTTGAATTTTGCCTTTAATCTGCTGAAAAGAGGATTCTAAAGCATCTCCTATCCATTCCACCCAATAGATCTTGCACCTATTGCAGCTGCAGATTCAGCCTGGACATGGTATGGGACTCACATGATGCTTTTTTCATCACTGCCTTATTTAATGATTTAATGTTTTGTTTGCAGGCATCTGCTAACAGGAAAAGAGTGGAGAATATAGCAAAGAAAAAACTTGACTCACTGATAAAAGAATCCAAAATCCGTGACTGTGAAGATCCAAACAATTTTACAGTTTCCACTCTACCATCCTCAGGAAAGGCTGGGCTGAAGTCTGATAGTAAGAAGGTGAATTTGTGTTTTATTGTACTTGTGTTTCAATAGTTTACTAAATATATCTTATATTATAGACTTCAGCTTTGTGGCTGAATTCATGCAGTTAATGATGACGCCAGGTGAACATCCCTGTCAGATACACAAACTATTTATCTTGCTTACACAGCAATTGGAGCATGAAATGACTTTTCAACAGAAAGAATTTGATTTTCCATTATAAAAACTGCTTATGAATGTTGGGCTCTTTTTGTTCCTCAGTTCTTCATGTTCTATGCATTTTCAGTAAATTTTAATTTTATATTAACTCTAATCTATAAAAATGTACTCAGCCCACAGACTGCACTTCACAAAGTTGAGGCATTGTTATTTTAGACTGTGTAATAAGCCACAAAAAGCTTGGGAAGATTGTTCCACGCAAATGAAAAACAGTGGAGATCTGCCAACAATAAGCAGGTGTAATAAGCAGGGATTAAAACTAAACTAGGGATGAGAACTAAAAATCAGCTTCCCAAAACACCCTGTGGGGTGAGTTTTGTATGTATTTTAAACCCAATGCTTTACATGATGTATCAGAGTTCTTGTGAGAGCCACTACAAGACCAAGGCTTGACAAACCCTTTAGTAGAGGTGTCACCCAGAGTAGTCAGTGCTAAAATCCCCTTCTGTTTGTGCTGATATCCAGAGACTGTCTGAGCACTCTGTCTGAGCTCCTGTGTTCTTTCTTTGGTTGCTTCAGAGTAAACTCGAGGATGATGCAGAATCTGGGGAAGATTTCAGTGCCAGCAAAAGGCAGAGCAGGTCACTCATGGGCAGCTTCTCCAAACGCAAGGTGAGCCCCTGGCAAGGTGAGGTCTGCACCAGATCCTGGATTCTTGGAGGGATTTTTATTTTTGCAGCAGTGGAGAGGAATTTCATAACTGCAACATCTGCAGCACCTCACTCTGAGGCTGTTCACTGAACAGACAGGCTGGAGAGCTGCTTATCATTGTGCATAACAACACAGATTCAATCTACATGAAGGTCTGAAGGCATTCAAGATCTGAGAACCACAAAAATTAATTTACACCTTTTATCTGAGGATTTGTGCTTCCTTTGTAACAAGGCTCAGACCTTGGGCTGAGTTTTCCCCATGTGCAAATTTTGCTGCAGAGCTGAGTGTTACGAAAGCTGTCATTTTCCATTTTCTCTAAGTAATACACTCATTGGCATAACAAAGCAGAATGGTAGCCAGCTGCTCAAACTTTGATCACACAGTTATGATATTATGGTTTTATTTCCTTCTGGCACAGAAAAAAGGAAGCAAATTGAAAAAGGCATCAAGTCTGGAAGAGGGTGAAGACGATTGGGATTCTCAAGGGAATTTAGCCCGGAGCTCTGTACATTACAGCAGGTTTGTTAAATGATTGGACAGCTTTGTTGCTAAAATATGCCTGCATAAATGCCCCCACTAAATAGGTTTGCTTCTGGTCTAGATGTCAGATGTTTGTTGGTGGCTGCAGGCACGTGACAGGAATGTGGGGAGATGCAATGTCTGCCACAAAATCACCAGAATGATCTCTTGGTGCTCTTTGGATTAAGTAGCGAAGCACAGTGGACCTTTTATGCATTTTGAGCTCTTACTGTCTCATACATTTCTTTCCCCTGATTTATTTTTAAATATAAAAGATAACATTTGCTCTTTAATTGGTGGGAAGTTAATTTGCTTTGTTAATTTACCTTTCTAGGGTAAGCCGACAGAAGAAGACAATGAAGCTGTCCAGGGCCCTGTCTGACCTGGTGAAATACACAAAGTCAGTTGGCATCCATGATGTTGAAGCTGAAAGTAAGTTGAACTAAAATGTTGGTGAAAATAATTGCTACACAAAGAAATTGAAAGGTTTATGTTCTTGTCTTTTTATTAAAAGAAGACTTCTTAATGAAGATTCGGGTCATCATCATATTCACTTTCCCAACCATAACTCCTCCAATAAGCACAGTGTCTGCTGTAATTTAAGGAAAACAGAATTCCCTCTGAGTGGCATGCACTGAAATGATGCTTGATAGCTAAAAGGAACTAATGCTATGTACTTTTGAAAGCTTTATCTAGATAATAAATAAATGAATAAGGAGATTACCTCTAATCTCCTCTGCAGTCTCTTCCAGCTGGCAGGTTTCATCTTTCAGTGAAACCAAAGCCCACCAGATCCTACAGCAGAAGCCAGCCCAGTACCTACGTTTCAACCAGCACCAACTGTCCCGCATCTACCCCTCCTCCTACAGAGTGGACTCCAGCAACTACAACCCCCAGCCCTTCTGGAATGCTGGCTGCCAACTTGGTGAGCTGAAAGGAAACTTCTTTATTTTTTGTTCTGTTTTGGGTGGGATGTTGTGGGAAATGGATTTGTAGGGAATTCTATCCATAGAATAGGAGACACATTTTTAAGAGAGAAATTGAACCAGAAAGAAGTTTCAAAAGATAGCCTTATAAATAAGACTAGATATTTTAGAGAAATAGAACTATGAAAGATGCATTGTAATAAGACTTACAAGGGGTAATTTTAGATGATTGGCTTTACAACATTTACAACATAGTGTAACAAAAGCTGATAGGCCAAGAAACACTTATAATGTATTATAATTAGGAAATAGTTGGCTTCTGATTGTGATGGCAAAAATTATAACATCTGCATTGTCTCACCCTTCACATGAGACTAAAAATAGAATAAAAGTTTTTAAAACACCTCTCAGTTGCCCATCTCTGGGTCAGAAAAGAGCTTAATCTGACAGGATGTTTGAATAGGAGCGCTGGAATCACCCCTTAGGACACCCAGAGTTCTCTGCTTATCCAGCTTTGCTGACCATTGAATCCTCCTTGTCACTGTCCCTGGATTGATTGCCTTGAACATGTGTCTTACATGCAAGGAGTTGTCTGGTAAATGGAAATAAATGAACTTCTCAAATGCAAGAGGGTTTCAGAGTTCAGCTCTTCTGGAGAGCTTCTCTCCCTGAAGCTGTAATATAAGAGAATAATTTTCCACAAGATATCTGATTTTTTTTTTTTTTTTGAATCTTATTTATTTATTTTTGATAGTTGCACTAAACTACCAGTCAGAGGGGAGAATGCTGCAACTGAACCGGGCCAAATTCAGTGCCAATGGGAACTGTGGCTATGTCCTCAAACCCAACTGCATGTGTCAAGGTAAGGAAAACCAGCAAAACCAGTGGAACACTGATTGCAGCACACGATTGAGTGTGAGGCCTTGTTACAGTTTGTGTAAAGATACATTTCTGATGACAGAAGGTATCTGTAATTAAAGTCGTGTTGCACTTTCACATTATGAGACTTTTCATTCTTACAGGTGTCTTTAACCCAAATTCTGAAGACCCACTGCCTGGTCAATTGAAGAAACAGCTGGTTCTAAGAATTATCAGTGGTCAACAACTCCCCAAACCACGTGATTCCATGCTGGGAGACAGAGGAGAGGTATGGGACAGCTGTATTGCTATTTTGTGATGCAGAAGGTTTATTTCCACACTGGCTGGGCTAAGGATGAGGATTTCACATTCTGCAGTTACTTGTCAAGAGATACAGACCATGAATAAATAAGGTCATGAACATCCTACATCTTCAGGTGGTTTTCTTCACTTTTAAGCATCACAGCTGTGGTGTGATGGTTTTCCTCAATTGTCAACACAGTACTTCCAGGAGAAGTAAAAAATGGAGAGAGATTTTATCAATTTAATAATCCACTCCATAAGGCTCAGGACCAATAATTACCTAGACATTCATGTACAGTGCCCATATTGTAAAAGCCATTTGCTTGTGTTTCATCTTTGTAACTCTTCCTTTTTAATATTTGTTGCTTTTTGTTTTTCAGATCATAGATCCATTTGTTGAAGTAGAAGTTATAGGCTTACCTGTTGATTGCTTCAAAGAACAAACCAGAGTAGTTGATGATAATGGTAAGATTATCTGGGATTTAGGTTTTTTATGGCTGAAACCTCCTCTTTCAGGCAGGTTTTTTTCATAAAAATAGGAGTAGATAAGATTTGGTGCCTATTATGACAAAGCACTGAAAATTGGATTACAGCATTTTAATGTTAATTAGACTTGGATTTTGACTTGTTTGACTGAGTTGGTATGAATATGCTGAAGGTCTTGATATGAAACAAAACATTTGTTTTCTTATTGTGTGTGGGAGAAGGATATTTTGAGCTTGCTGTGGTCAAAAGGCAGGTTGTCCAAACCCCTGCTGGAAACAGGGCCAAATTTAGGTAAGACCCAACTCTGTCCCTTACAAATCCTTGTGCAGCTCCTTGTGGGAATGCTAGATTTTCCAAGAACAACAATCATTCTGTCACAAAAAACCAGACTGACACCACAGCTTAGGCATTCCTAAGGCAGACTTCTTGTTTGTTGTGAATGAGACACCTAAAGGCTGATTCCCCCTTTTGGAAGGTTTTAACCCCATGTGGGAGGAGACCCTGGTGTTCACAGTGCACATGCCAGAGATCGCCCTGATCCGGTTCCTGGTGTGGGACCACGACCCCATCGGGAGGGATTTCATCGGGCAGAGGACAATCGCCTTCAGCAGCATGATGCCAGGTAAGAGAAAGGGGACCTCCCAAATTCTTGGGCTGGGATTTTTCCTGTGAAAAATGAAAATTAATGTATCTGTTGCAGAAATTTCTAGTTAGAACAAGAGTTTGGGCCCTGAGTTCTCTGCATTAGTCAGCTCCTGACTGATATGGTGATGAAGATTAGATCAATTGACTCCAGACTTTTGGGACTAGATTTTGAAAAAAATGGGTAAGACTGTCAAGCAGAGTGGGTAAATATTATGGGCTTGGCAGGCTTATATACAGAATCTTTACTCCTTTAGCACTTTTTCCTCTCTTTCTTTACACCAGTTTTTGAAAAAAACTCTAGGGTTTTGCTTGGTTTTATGACTATGAGTAGTAGTTTAACACAGAACAGCAAGTTACCTATTCTAATGATGGGAATCAGGCCATTAAATGCCATTTTCTGACAGTTTCCTCTTTCTGTTTTCAGTTTAGTCTTCTTTCACATTAAAGTTCTTGTGTGTATATCTTTCTTTCCTTTCAAAATAAAGAAAAAAGTTTGTCTTAAATATTAAAAAAACATCCAGTCTTACTAAACTGACCTTGGATGAAAGTTTTGCAGTCTTAATAATGGATTGAAAATCCACAGGAGAGAATGTGGTCAAGTTTAAATCAAGGCTTCACAGCAGCAATAACAGACCCTGGATGAAACAGGACAGGGCTGTTTTATGAAATCATGACAAAAAATGGGGGTGAAGTTTGCAGGTGGTGTGGCTCAGGTACACCTGAGTGTGGCAAGGTGATGCTCAAGCCTGGATCCTCACTGTGAGGAGGAGCTGGGAGAAACCTGCTTGATCTCTTCTGCTGCTCACAAAAGGAGAGTCTCCAGCTGCTCCTCCTGTGACCTGTCCCAGCCCTGTGCCAGCTCTGCTCCCTCTGTTTCAGGTTACAGACACGTGTACCTGGAAGGCATAGAAGAGGCTTCCATCTTCGTGCATGTGGCTATAAATGACATCTGTGGTAAGGTGAGTGTCTCTGTGGTGTGCAACACCCTCACAGGAGCTGCCAGGATCTTGTATCACACCAGGAAAGCTCAGCGGGTGAAGGTCCAGGCTGACATTTTTGTTCACTTAGAGTAAAATTGATCTCTGTGCTTGTCATGGTAGCCTGAGATCTTTCTGAATATCCATGGAGATAAAGGCAAACCATAGGGAAAGTTATAAAAGAGATTCTTGCAGTACCTTTTTGAGGAAGCCATAGGGGGAGGTTATTTCCTTGCAGCACACACATTTATACAAATAGTGTGATTGTGAGTGAAGCAAAGGTTACACATCTTAACCCCGAGCACTTGTTCCCTGCAAAGCTGATGCTTTAAAGTCTCTGCCTGATGTTTTAGCATTTTAAATTTAATGAAATTCTACAAGCTTATTTGCTTTGGATTTTTTACCATAATTACTCTTAAAATGCAGAGGAAAGGTGATGCTAGTAATAGCTGGATATATTTACACTCCTTGTGTGTTATTAAGGGTGTGACTGCTTCACATGCAGGAAATAAGCAACTCTCAGTGTGCCACATCTCAATTTCCACGAAAGTAAAGCCTTAATTTCAGTTTTGTTCTAGGCCAGATAAAAAGGAGACAGCTCCTGTCCTCTCAGTGCAGTGATCTGTGCTGTCAATGCCAGTGAAATCAGGTACAAAGCACCCTGCAGGACCCCAGTTTGTCCCGCAGCAGTGAGATGCAGTATCAGCACCGCGACAGCAGGAGGAGGCATCCAGCGGGCTGGGAATGCCCAGGTCCTCCTCCAGAGGGAAATTCGAGCAATGCTGAACAGGAAAACAGCTTTTTTTAGACTTTAATAATCACTTAGTTGCTTAACTCCAGTCGCTGCCCTTGTCAGCAGTGTTTAATGGAAGGGCCAAAGTTCATCCTGTGGGAATGGTTGAAGTATTTTCAATTCAAACCTCCTTTGGCAAATTCTCTCTCTGTTTAACCTAAATTTCCCATCCTTTCATAATTATTTGCTCTTACTAACTTCTTAATGAGTGACTAGCTGGTAATAGTTTGCAGAAGGGCAACCTGTCCATTTAAACGTTGGCAGTTCTTTTGGGACATAGATTTTTCTTGGTGTTCCTTGATTGGTTCTCATTGTCACTGCAGTCCCTCTGGGTTTGCTGGTGTTAGGAAGTGATTCTGTGCACTGACAAAATATAAGGATTTGGAAGAAAATTTGTATGTGTTGTGGTTTTGTTTTGTTGTTGTGGTTTGGTTTTTTGGGGCTTTTTTAATAATTTTTGATAAAAACTACTGAAAATGTGGAACAAATATTACATGTCCCTTTCTGGTTTGGTCTGTCTGAATCACTTCTTGCTTTAATTTTTGGTTAACAGACTGCTGTCCAAATTATAATTTTTTCTTTTCTCCTCTCTTAATTATGGGCAGAAAAACCAGGTATCAGCTTGGTTTTACCCATTCTTTATTAATTCAGAGATTCTAATGCAAACATTTACATGTTGTGACTTTTTATAAATGGAGATATTCCACCTGCTCAGTAGCTTGGTATTACTAAAACAGTCTTAGTTTTTTTTCACCTTAACTTATGCGTGAAATCTCTTCCTGATTGTTTCCTGGAAAGGCTTTTCTTTGTTTCTGTCTCTTCTGTGGTCTGCTGATGTACTGCAGGGTTTCTTGTGGTTTTTCTAGATGTGCCTATCTCTGAGCTCCTCCCTCACTGTTACTCTGCCTTTACTCTGTCTGTTTGTGATTTCAGTGGGCTTCTCTATGTCCAAACAGTCTCCTTTTAGAAGCAGAGCGTTTTTAGACGCCTTGAAGGTACCCCTCCTGTCCCAGGGAGGTGCAGACACCACCACACACCTGCATGCCTTGAGCTGGTAGCTTCATTAGCATCAACCTTTCCTTGTTAGCATTTTCGAGCTCTCCAACTCATGGGACATGAATTGTGACATTTGACTGGGTCACCCCTGTGGGGTCATTGACAGCCACAGAGCCCTGCCCTATGAAGCAGATCCAGGATAAAAGTCCTGCCACTCTCCCCCTTCTCTGAGCCTCTCCCTCTCCTGCCTTTCCTCTTGAGGGCTATAATTCAAACCCCTTCTTTCACATGGAAAAGAACATTGACAGTGAATCATTTGCTAAATTGTGGGAAAGCCTCTTGTGCTGTTTTTCAAGTCTGCTTTCCAGAGTGAAACAGCCTTGTAAAAGCTGGGCTGGAAGCTGAAAGCACAGTGTCCTGGATCTCCCTCAAAACTGCTCTCTTGTATTTTTTTTCCTTCTTTTAAAACTTTTTTTTCCCTCCCCAAGTTAATCAAATTTGCCTTTGTGTTCTTGAATCACTCCATTGATTCAAGCAACAGTGTCCAGCTTAACAAAGCTGCAGCAAACAAGCCAGAATGATACCTTGGGCCCTGCACTGCGTGTCACTCATTCCATCAGTGCTTCCCGTTTTTTTTTTCTTTTGGTGGATATTATTTGTCTGTGTTGTTTGTATGACAATTTTTTCTGGGTTTTGCAAATATTTATATTGTCTGATTTTTACAGCAATAAATTCATGTACTTGCCAACTTGTCTCCCAGTTATCCAAGCAGACTGTTCAATAGTCTGGCTCTCACAGAAGATTTCCCAATATTTAATATTTGCCTTGCAGGGGAAAAATCAAACCTCACCATCTTTATCTCATTCTAAAGGTAATTTTTGATAATGTCCTACTCACACTGGAAATTGGCACTTGATAACTAAACTTCAGTCAATTATAATTAATTAAATATTATATAAAAAATAATATTATGAACACTTTTATTGGCCCCTGTGTCAGCCAAATAAACCTTGGCTCCAGGTTTATTTGGCAGCTTGGGCAGGACACTGGGGGTAAAAGCTGCTCTTAGCCCAGGCTCAGTGCACAGGGCAGTCAGCATCTGCATTAAGCCCTGCACAGCAGGATTGGAAATGCATGAGCAGGACTCAAATATTTATTTGGGCGTGAAAGACCATTGTAATTTAAATGAGACACTTCTGTGCTGTTGTTTGGCACTGCAGAAATGTGACCTCATGTGACATCACAGGGCAAAACTGGAACTGGCAGCGAGGGCCAGCAAGCGTGGCTGCAGGTCAGGTTCTGTCATGGGCTTCTTAAAATGCACTTCAGTCATGATGTACCCTGGGTTTGTTCATTCTTGATGCCACAGCTGCTCAAAAGTCTGATCCAACTGGGAAATAAGAGGGCAAAGTGGGAGAAGTAGTTAAAAGAGAAATACCTTTCTGTGCTTGAAGTGATCTCTGTGCACAGAGCAAACCAACGCTGTCTTGAAAAGTTGGCAAGTACACCTGGAATGTTTGCAGGAATGCTGGAACTCTGTTTCATTGAAATGTAAATCAGTTGTATGGTGGTGGGAGATTTATGATGGTGAATTTATGTGTTTAATGCTTAAATAACTACTGAAGACTATGGAGAACTGTAATATGACACTGACTAACTTCCCTTGTTTATAGTGTGTTTCCTCAGTGCTGAACACATACACGAGTGTCTTGGGATAAGTGTTGTATGGTAGGAAAAATTATCAAAATGTAATCACACAGGTAGAAACTGAAATACTCAATGATCTTTTGTGTGTGTATAGTTAACTGCTATTCATGCCAGGGCTCAATTCAGTTCAAGTGTAGATCTCCTTTATACTGAAAAAAATATTCTATTTTATGGTCAGTGTTTATTTCCCAGTGGTTCCTAAAAAATGCATTTACAGCAAGAACTTTAAATGCATCTGCTTTGGGTGAAACTGAGAAACTCGTATTTACTTTTCTTTTCTTTTTTTTTTTTTTTTTTTTTGTCTTTTCAATAGCTCTAATGTTTATGTAGATGTTGTAAGTAGTTACATGCTAGAAAGAAAATGGTGACAAATACAGAGATAAGTGTGGCTGGAAAATGTTATCTAAAAACATAGCTGAGAAAAAAAAAAAAAGATGTGTTATTTTGCAAGGCTGCTGTTAGTGATTTTTTTCATGTTTAATGCCTGTCCTATTTCTGGGTTAGTTCTCATGGTAGGAATATAGCAGGAGACTATATGTGAATGATCATTTGTTCATGAGTTCCTGTGCCCAGAGGAAGAGCCTTGCATTTTTTATAAGGGACTTTTTTATATTTTTATTCTTTTCTCATTTCTTTTGCAGGCCAAACAAGCTCTAGGTCTAAAAGGGCTGTTTCTCAGAAATCCAAAGCAGGCCTCTCTGGACAGTCATGCTGCTGGGCAGCTCCATCGCAAACATTCCTTTAGCAGCCACATCCTGAGACGGACGGCCAGTGCACCCACCAAGAGCCAGAAGAAGAACAAGAAGGGCTTTCCTGAAATTGCTTTTGACACAAAGGACAGCAGCTCTGCAGGGGCTGGAGAAGGGCGGGAAGTGGAAGCTGCCTCCCAGCCTCGCTTTGTGCAAGAGCCAGAAAGTGCTTCCCCCTCCCCAGCTCCCCGGGACGGTGCCGCTGGGGAGGCACCTGGCAAGGGCTTGAAAGGTAAGGCCCAGGGCTCTCCCAGAGGGCCAGGGCAGAGCTGTGCCCACCCCGGGGCTCCCTTCAGCGAGCCCTTGCCCAGGGCACACAGGGGGAGGCTGCAGGAGCCCCTGGGCGAGAAGCAAAGCGTCTTCGCCCGCTGCGCCATCAACAGCTCGGGCAGGATCGGAGTGGCCACCAACTGCATGAAATGCATGATTGGCTCCAAAGAGAGCCCTGACCCAGAGGGGCCGTGGAGTGACCACCCTGGCAGGCCCATTGCCAGGGAGCCCCTGCAGCCCGGGCAGGGCAGCAGTGCAGAGGAGAGGGTAGAGCTCTGCACATGGGTGGTCAGAGGGCAGCCCAGGCCACGCTCGGATTCGCAGCCTTGCGGCAGCCCTGGTGGTACAGGGGATGTGGCCAGGAGCTCTCAGTGTTTTGTGAGCCCGGGGAAGACGAGTGCTGACTCTAAGTGTCACGGGATGAAGGCTCATTCCCGGCAGCGGTGGCAGTGCCAATCAGGTGGCAAGTATGGAAGCACTGTCAACTTGGTTGCAGCCAGCAGTGGCTCTATATCCTCCGACTCCAGCAGTCTAGAAAGCCTTGGAAGCCCAGAATTCCCCAAGCACTGGTCTGAACCTTCTCGAAGGCAAGTGGGCACCCTACAGAGGGAAATGAACGCCTTGTTCGTTCAAAAATTGGAGGAAATTCGAAGTAAATCCCCTATATTCTTTACTGGTAAGACCAGATTTTCTTCACCCTTCTCCACTGTAGATCACATCATTGTCTCAGCTTCTGCATAGCATCCTTACTTAGAAGCTCCTCTATGTTGTTTGGCTGTCAAGAGGTCTTTTTTTTTTAATTTTGGCAATGACAGAAAAAAAAATTCTGCATAAATATTTTAATTTTCCTTTCTGTAGGCGTGTCTGGTTTAGCTTAGTCCTTGCCATGCCTAGTTAACCATCTGCAGTAGTGATACTGTCAGTAGTCCATAAATGTTGGGGTTGTTTGTTCAGGGTTTTTTGTTTCTTAATGAATGTGGTATGATGCTAAGTAAATTTTAAGATCCAAACCAGAGCATTAAGTGAGATTGAATATGGAAAACCCACATCAACAAATTATTTCCATTATCAGCCTTTGTGATC
Source organism: Taeniopygia guttata (assembly GCF_048771995.1). Taxonomy (NCBI): domain Eukaryota; kingdom Metazoa; phylum Chordata; class Aves; order Passeriformes; family Estrildidae; genus Taeniopygia; species Taeniopygia guttata. The sequence continues at coordinate 2,520,250 of NC_133046.1, forward strand.
TGCTGAGGGATAACCACATCAGGAATGATGTCTAATGTGCTGTCTGATAACAATAAACCTGTGCCCTCCTCAAAGATCTTGCAAAATCACTACTGTCAGTCCAGGAATTACAGGATTTCTCTGCTCTGTTCAGGAGATGTATTTTATAAACACAGCAGCCCATTCTGGTCCTAAACGTGTGTGCAAACATTTCTCCTGTGCTGTGATGTTCGTGGCCTGAGGGCAGAGCTGCACAGAGCAGCAGAGTGTGTGATCTGCTGCTCCCTGGCACCAGCCAGGCTGGGGCACTCCTGCCATTCCCCACTGCAACCCAAAATGTGCCCACTCAGAGGAAAGTTCCTAAAGCTGCAGCATTTTGTGGTTGTTTCAAGCAAGAGTGTGATCACTGGGACTGTGTGGCTGCACCCTGGCCATGAACTGCGGGTTTGTAAAGAGGGGAAATCAAAGCAGAAGCAACCAAAGGACATCTTTTAGTAAGAAAAATGGCATTTTCCCTCCTGATTTGGCAGAAATGGACAGAAGGAAAGAGATTTTGATAAGAATTTTCTGCCTCACAGAATTGTAAGGAGAAAGTAGGAAGTACAGCTTTTGGCTGTGAACTGCAAGAGCTCCTCTTCAAATCCCTCACCCTCCCTGTTAATTGTCTAAGAAATCTGGACACTGATGATTACATTTTCAGGAACATTGAAGTGATTTTGGTGCTTCTCCTAAGATGTAATCCCTTTTTAAATAACATATTCTGACTGCCCACTATAATGGGCTTCTTTGAAAGCCTCAAACAGAACTTTGAGACATTTTATTTATTTGACCAATTTCATCTGGTTGGATGTCTGCAATTTACCTTCTATTTTTTTTATACTTTTTTTTAAACATATTTTTCCAATATCTGCTTCAGCCTTTTAGTAAAATACAAGGACAATGGGAGGGGAGAGGTTTGCTGGTTCCCGTGACTTGCAGTTAATCCAAAGCAGCAGAACTCTTTCTATGCCTAAATTATTGGCATTGGGCTTTTCACAAACTCTGAGTACTGTGACATATGAAACCATTTCCCATTATCAGTGCCAGCTCCCCTGCCAGCCCCCCAAGTCACTAAACAAATATTGTGATATGCTTGAAATTTGATTAAATCCATCTGACTTCTCAAGCATGGAATCAGCAAACCCTTAAAATGGTGAAATGGTGCCTTGGACTGGCTGCTGCTGGTCCAGTGACAGCCCCTCTGTTTGCACAAACAGCTCCCTTTCCCATCCTCCTGCAAGGCCATGCCTTGGGCCAGGAAACCAGGGAAACCAGCTCCATGGCTGCACTTGGGAATTGGCATTCTGCTGGGGGAAGTGCCCCTGGGATAAGGCAGGAAACTATAGCTGACCCTTTATTATATATTAAATAAATACATTTAATAATAATTATTATTTATATAATATAAACACATTTCATAATATAATATATATATAATATAAATATATTCAATAATAATTATGAATATATATGTTATATATTTAATAATAATAATTTAGTAGTTTTTATTATTACTATTGCTGGCCCAATATTATGTTTTCCAATGATTTCCCTCCCCAGTGTGCCCCAGTCTGTGCTGGTGGATGGGCAGAAGGAGAGTTCATAAGCCTGATCAGCTCTGGGCCCTTCCTGACACTCCTCCAGGCACCTAAAGTCTGGAATGTTGGATTTGGGTTGTGGCACAGGTGTCTGATTCCCTTCCAGCACTCCCAGCTAATGCAGGACTGGCCATGGGAGAGCTGCTCCCACCCCTGAGTTCTGCACTGGGCTGGAAATCCTGGTGCCCAGGGAAAGGCCTGGTATTGCCTGGGCAGGTTCTGGGAGTGATATTTTCCATTAGGAGAGGGCTTTGGAGCAGAGGAGTCTAGATTCCTCTGAGCAGCCTGGAGGGTGTTCTTGCCTCTGTCAGGGTACTTGAAACTTGATGATTTTTAGGGTCCTTTCCATCACAAACCACTCTGTGATTCCATGATTCCATGATTCTGTGATTGCATTCCCCCGTCCAGTGGAGTGTGCTCCTTCAACACTAACAAATATTTTCATCCTTCTATGATAAAAAAAAAATTACCTAATATCTGTCCATGTGTGGATTCCATTGAGTGCTCTGGTTGGTCAGAAATTCTTAGGATCCTACAGCCATGTGTGAATATTCCTGTATGTCTCCTTTCCACCCCTCAGCACCAATTTATCCTGTTATCTGCACCTGCCTTCCCTACATTAACTGGATTTTTCCTCTGTTCTGTCCTATTATTCTACATGCACACCCTCTCTCTCTCTAGTTAAGAACTGAAAGGACAAGCAAGTCAAAGGTAATGTCTGCTGAGTGTCCCTGATTGGAGCACCTTGTTGCCTGTAGTCCTGGTTTTTGCCTGTTTGCTGCCCTATAATTACCTGCTCCTGTATCCTCGAGGTCGTGGTCTGGCCCGGTGGTGCTTTGTTAGTTCTGGAATGCATGTCTGCACTGTGCTTTGGAGATATGGGAAATAATCTTTTTGGCATGATTGCTTTGGCTCCCAGGGTGCAGGTGATAAACATTGCAGAGAATGGAGCATTTTCTCCAGGTAATTGGTGGCTGTGGTAATTCTCCAGGGTTGCACTCACAGCCTGCTGTTCATGACCCATCTGTCTGCAGAATTTTTTTGAAATAGAAATTACCAAGTTTTTTTTAGGAAGAACAAAGTCTGTTTAAAGCTTTGGTTTTGTTTCTAAAAGTCTCATTGCCAACATTCCACTGCCTGCAGATCATTTGTAATCTGCTCCACAAGTCCTGTGCTGCTTCTCTTCTGAGTGGTTGGTCATTGGGATCACATCTGGTCAAACTGGTGTTTGATTATTGTACATGCCCTGGTTGTGCTCTGATACCCTGACCTGTCTGAGTGCTGGAAAGAAGGAAAACTGCACATCAGGTGGTGCTGGATGGTGGAGGAAGAAATGCTGGTTTACAAAAGGGGACACAAAGGGCAGAAATTGCTTGGTACTGTTGTTGTTTGATAAGAAAACCAGAACAGTCACATGGTGCTGCTGTGCATGGACTGAGATTTCTTGAAGCAACAGGGTTTTGTGCAGCTAAAACTGAATGTGCAAAATGTTTTGCTGCCTTTGGCCAGGCATTTGAAATCACAAGTTATTTTTTAAATCATTATTAACATGGGCAACTTGTACCTTGAAAACAAAATGGTAATACATAAGGAATGAATCTTAGCTAAGCTGTAATCTGTAAGAGATAACTAACCCGTATCTCTGTTTTTCTTGTTTCTTTTTCTTTTCATGCCTCCCAAACAGACATCTGCCACTTCTCAATGCAGAGGTCAGTCACTTCTTTATGCAGCCTAGAAACGATCACAGAAGAGCCTGTCCTTGCCAGTGAGACCCATCACTGCAGCCTTCTCTTCCCCCTGCCCGTTAGCCCTTACAGTGATTCTGAGGAAGGATCTGGGTCTGACCATTCCACCGAAGCTCCATCAGAGGGAAGCAACACACCCAACCAGCCTCAAGAGCCCCTACCCTCCAGAGAACAAGGAGTAGTAAATCTGGCTGCAGAAGACCAAGGGCAGGACGTCCAAAGAGCAGCTGACACAAGTTTAGTAGCCACAGAGGATGAGAGGACAAGCATGGCAGAAGGAAATGGCTGGACACAGTGCAGTGAGGCTGAAGATCAGGGTGGATCAGCAGCACATCCCCAAAAAGCCAGGCTGGTAGAGGCAGCAGATCATGGTGCTGGCCAACCTGTAGGAAACGACGAGAAGCAAAGCAATCAACCAGGTCAGGTATTATCAGACATGAAAAGCACCTCTGAATCCAAAGGGCAGAACCTGGGTGCAGCAGCTGTTCCACCCCAACACAGCAGTGTCATTAACAGCCCTGTTAATGAATCTGATTCTCCCCAGAAATCCCGGGCTGCACAAGCTCTCCCTGTCTCTGTTTCTCACACGAGCTCTTACACCTTGGCAAGAAGGGCAAAGAGTGAAGGACTGAAGATGTCAGACTCCTCAGCCTTAATAAAAATTCCGAGCAGCCAGTCTCCAGCGGCTGAGGTGTACTTTGATGCCACTGTCAATGACCGGATCTGGAGCAAGCTGGACTGCAGCAGCCACCGTGACAGCATGTCCTCCTCGTCCAGCATGTCCTCCAACGACACCGTCATCGACCTCTCCCTCCCCAGCCTGGCTCGCAAAAGCCTCCCGGACCTGGGCATCCGCCAGGACAGCCTGGAGCCCCTGGCCATCAGGAAGGGCATGCGCCCACGCTCCGCCACCGCCTGCAGCACCGAGATGCCAATGGTCAGCAAGAGCAAGTCCAACCCCAACCTGAGGTCCGGCCAGCTGCCGGCTGATGAGCTGTGCCCCCGGCCCCTGGCCAGGAGCCCTCAGGACGCCTTCTCGTCCATTCCTAGAAGGCACACCTGGAGCAGGCTCTACATGGAGAGTCTCAGGCAGTCCTCTCACAAATCCAAAGCGCATGACACGGTTGGGAATAACCAGACAAAGTCCAAAAGCCTCGGGGACCTTACCTCTGACGACATCGTGTGCACTTTTGAGAGCAAATACCGCAGCATCAGCCGGAGCTTCGTCACCCGCTCCATGCGGGAGCAGCGCCGCTCCTCGGGCCTGCGGCCCTCGGCCAAATCCCGGGACGAGCTGACTGAGCAGCTGAAGAAGCTGACAGCCTTCCAGCAGGAAAACGATATCACCTCCCCCATCAGCCTGGAGCCCAGCGAGTCGGAGGAGGAGGGCGAGAGCGTGGGGCTGCTGCGCCGCTCGTCGTCACGCAGCCAGAGCCGCGTGCGCTACATCGCCAACAGAGCGCGGCAGGCCCAGGAGAGGCAGCGCCTGCAGGGCCGGGCACAGCTCGGGGGCAGCCCCATCGAGGAGAGGGGCAACCCCGAGGGCGCCTGCAGCGTGGGCAGGCCTGGCTGCACCGACCCCGCTGCCCACACCGCCCTGCCCTCCTCGCCCAAAGCGCAGCCCGACTGCGCGGCCGACACCGAGGTGTTCTTCATGCTCAAACTGTGACCCTGGCCCTGCTGGGCACTGCTTGCACTCCTGTCACAGCAAAACACAGCGACCTGACAGGCCCAGAACATCCTGCCACGGCTCGGTGCTTCCTGGCCTTCCCTTGAGCCCAGGGTGCTCGATAGTACAACTCCAAAGGAATAGATGAGGATTCATTTTTAATTGTGCTCTGCTCAGCCTCCGATTTGGCCTCCTTTGTGTGTGACCACTTCTTGCGTTTGTGGTTTGCTCTTGGTCTTTACTAATTTCAATAATTCTTCTGACAACAGTAACCTTGATGTTTAATAGCTAAATGTGATGCTAATGACAGCTAAGGTGAATTTTGCTTTACAAATCATGGATCCATGTAAGGAGGCTGGACTTAAAATCACATTTTATTTCCTGGAAGAGTTTGAGGCCTCTGAGGGTGTGAATTAATAACGTAGTAGATACAGTCCATCTTTCATTGTGGACCTGCTTATTTCAGTGAAAATCCATATTTTCTCTTTGAAGAAGAGCTCTCTTGTTCCAAAGCAATGCTTTTATAAACCCAGCCTGTTTATATATCTATATATATATAAATATCTATATATATACACCTGTGTGTATGCAAAGATATGTCTGCACATGTATGTACACATGCACACCCTGAACCTGAACTGTGACTGCTCCTTGTCTCAAGACATTGTCTGAGGGAATTGAGACAGGAGAGAGAAGGGAATGCCTAAAAATAGACAGGAAATATCTTCTGACTTCAGAAATGGCTACGAAGCATGTTAGTCTTTTCTTGAAACAGCACTGTCCCTTCTTATGGTATTTTAACAATGCTGCTGTACATAGCACTTTTTGGATGAATTTTACTATTTCTGTATTGCACTGCCATGCAAAATTTTCAATGATATGTTTAAAAAAAAAAGAGATATTTAATTTTTTTAGATGGACATATTTAGAATTAAATAACAACCTAAACAGAGTAATAATTTCCCCCCCACCTTTTTTTTACTTTTTATTTTTAGGGATGTTATCATGTGTCCCCCCCCAGTCCCCAATTATGATGTCATTTATTATAGATGTACATTTTATCAGTGATGGAGAAGGATGTTTACTGAGATGCATTTTAAAGAGAAACAGAGATTTAATTTTATTTCAGGCTGCATAGAGTCCCTATTATTGAGAGGATATTTTGCCTTTGTAATGATTCTTTTGTGTATATTGCAAAATTTGTTTGTAAAACCACCTTACACTACTAAAATAAACATATTTAACCTTCCAGCTGGTGACACTTTAGCTGTAGCACAGCACTGGGGTTTGTGATACACAAACATGGTTCATTCTATCTGCTTTGTTTTTCAGCTTCCTTTGTGGATAACATTTAATTTTACTCTTTTTCAGAGGAGTAGCCAGCACAGACCCAGCTCAGATTTTCTCAGGTCCTGCAGAACTTGTGCAAGGATTGGCAGAGACTGACATTCTGTGGTGTGAGACACAGCGCAGGGGCTGGGGCAGAGCCCTGGCTGCGAGGATGAAAATTCTGGGGGAACTGGTGGAATTAGTAGCCAAATAGACAGAAGGAGCAGATCCATCCTGGAGCAGCTGTACAAGTAACACAGATGGCCCTGTCTCATCACTGAGGGGGTTTAAAGTCTGGCTGAAAATGCTGCAGCACAGTTTTGCTCTTCACCTGTCACTTGATTGAAAAATCACTTCTATTCCTGTCCCAGCAAAGTGCACAGTGAAAGTGCATTTTACTTCCTTGACACTCCTCCTGGAAGGGTTGTCACTTGTGGAGCTGGAAAGGGGCTCTTGGTTCTAATTTAAACTCTGAGATACCAAAACAGTAACGAAATTTAGACTCTGAGATATCAAAATGTAAAACTGACAGTGTTATCACCATAACATGGCGATGGAGCTGGAGGGGTTAAATTGTCTGATCAAATCTTTTCAAATGCTCTTCAGCATGTTTGTCTGAAAATATTCCCTCAGTTTTCCAGGCTGGCTGAGATCTGCACAGCTTGTCTGCAGGACTCAGACCCTGCAGATGCCAGGACAGCTTTGTGCAGCAGAGGTTTGGGATGTGCACTGAGGTGACCCCACAGCATCACTGCAGGCTCCGAAGGAAAGGAGGTGAAGCTGCAGCAGAACGTGTCATCTGCCAAGAGGAGCCTCCCATTGTGTCCCAGCACAAAGCAAATTTCATTAACATTCTCTGGATGAAAAAATCATTCATGTAATACTTTAATTTTGGGCTGAAAAGCTGCAGGGAGTCGCTGCTTTTGTAGCTTTAATGTCAAGTACATGCAACTTGACAGCTTTGGAAAGTTAATGTTTGAAAGGCCTATTTGTGTCTTCTCAAAGGCTAAGTCTCACAGTCAGATTATTTTCATCTTTAATTGATTAAGCATTAATACAATAAATTAATGCACCTCACAGGAGGCAGCATCATGGAACACTTTAAAACATTTAACTTCGTTCAGAATTTTAACTAACAATGTCTGGATTTAAGTCATTAGTGTACATGTGAAATTTGCCCTCTTGCTTCCAAATTAGTAGCAACCACTTTTACAGCTTGTTTTGTGACACTGTGGAAGACTGACTATTCATCATGTATTTCTTTATTCCTATAAGTGAAATTTATTCCAGCATTTAAGAATTATTTGGCATTTAAGTCAGCAGAAGGTCACAGTTTTGGTATTCATTCTTCTGCTCTTCCTGAGGCTCCTGGATGTGCATTTCAGTTCATTAAGCTGTAAGATCTGAAATCCAAAGTCTCCAGATCACAAGCAGTGCCTTGAACATAGCTGGACATGGAATTTATGGGCTCTGTTCCTCCAGCTTGGCCTTCGTGAGCACTGATAATGAACATTCAATTGTGTCTTTCAAAGCTGATTTTGTCTGTGTGATCAGCAGGCAGGAAAACGGGCACAGCTGCTGGGGACTGTTCCAAAGGGAGGAATTTTACAGCAACATCACAGGGCAGGAAGAGAATTCTGTGAGTGTTGATGCAGCATCCAGCTGCTGGACTGAGCTGCTTCCAAAGCCTGCCTTTGGTGTGGTCTCCTCCTTCCCCAAAGCCCCAGGGGTGCCCTGGTCCAGCTGGCACGTTTAGATGCCACTCCTCCTCCTCCTCCTCCTCCTCCTCCTCCTCCTCCTCTCCCGGGTATTTATCCCAGCACGGGATGCCCAAACCTGCGGGATCCTCGCTGCTCTGTGCTGGGCATCCCGAGCAGCTCCCGCAGGGACCCACAGACAGACAGACGGACAGACAGCCCAAGGGAGTCGCTGTAAGTGAGAAACCGCCTTCAATTCGTGCTCTGCTTCTGGCAAGGGGCAAAGCCTGCTGCCACCCGCTCCTTGCTGGCTTTTGAACCCAGATTTGCACCCTATTTGTGCTTTTAGGTAATCCCTAAGCAGCGTGTTTAACAACTTGCTGTTCAAGGTGATGCCAGCAATACCGGCTCTGATCAGTTTGGGTGTTTTTAGAAGACACCTCCTGAAACAAAGATGATTTTGTTGCATGTGCCAAATTGTAAGAGAAAAGGAACAGGAATTTAGAGGCTAAACCTAGCAGGGAAAGCGCAGCTCCTCCCTGGCTCAGCCTGAAGGCTGCTGCTTCTTTTCCTTTTTTCCCCCGGGGTTAATGCAGCTGCTCAGTTTTTGTGCTGCTCTGGCAACAGCAAAGAGCAGCAACTACTTTGTCTAAAAAGCAGTTGTAGGATAAAGTCAGTGTTTGTTGGTTTTTCAGCTTTTACAGAGATGGGGCAACTGAGAGGCATTTTAAAAATTTTTTATTCCATTATCAGTCGTAAAAACGCCATTCCATCAGAAGCCAAGCCATTTCTTGGTCACAATACAATCATCTTTCACAGTTCTAATTCTCTAAAATATCTGGTCTTTTTGCAAGGCTGTATTTTGAAACTTGTTGAAACTTATTTCTAGTTCGGTCTCTCTCTCAACAATGTCATCTCTATTCCATGGCCTTCCTGAGTGGTAACACCTCACCTCAGTGGTTGCATACAGATGTACAAGACTGTGTGAGATTTCTGACAGGTTTTGAAAATTCCTCACAAATGCATTTCCCACAAGTGCTGGCTGATGTACAGCTCAGATTTCAGCCCTCTCCTCTGGGATCCTTTCACAAGGATCAACATTTTCCCATTTCGCAGAAATTTTTAACAGCAGCAACAACAAAATCAGTATTGAAATTTAACCTGGAAATAACCTTCTGTGGAGGTTTTAGTTATTTCTCTCATTAGGGAATATGAGTGAGTGAAAGTACTGAGCTGTAATGCTAAGAGTTTTCATAGGATGCAGGATTGGGGAAATTTCCTAAAAGCTGATGAGGTAAGATCAGTAAATCCTGTGTTTTCTGAGCATCAGTCAGCAGTAATGCCACATGTAGTATATTTTTGCCTGCACACTCTCATAAATGGTAAGTTTTCTTGGGCATTTTAAATTTATTTTTATTGTTTCTGGTGTAATGGTGTCCTGTATCTTTTTGGACAACAAATACCATTAAAAATATTGCTGCTGCTTCCTCTCCTGTCCTTTCCCTAGGGGGAACCCACAGGGAGAGAGCCACCAGTGGGTAAAGCCCCTTTTCCAGGTTTGTCACATCCTTTTTGCTGCAGTGGGGACTTCACCAGAACCTTTCTTTAGTATTTGTTCTGGCTGAGCTCAGCAGTGACTATTTTCAGCTGGAGATCTTGTTTGGAGTTGTGGCTCTACAGAAAAAGGAGCAGAAAATCCAGGACAAACTGATCTCACCCAGTGCTGAGGAACTGTAGAACCGGGTTTAACTTCTTGCCTTTCACCTCCAGCAGGAAGGCTCCTGTAGAGCAGCAGGAATTTCTGCTCCGATGGATAAAGGTCTTCACTTCACAATCTGTGTGGTTACAGCCGTGCTGCTCCTGAGGGAATCGAGCCAGGCAGGTGAGGAAAAGGATCCAGAAGTGTTGGCTGCACCCAAACCTGGTTTTGTTCTCCTTCAGAGCATTAATTCCTTCAGTTTTTACCTGCCAGTCTTGCATGATTTTGTCCTAATCTCAGAATTTGCTTTCAAGTGGGTTATTAAGAGATTCCCCAGGGCTCACCTTGTGGCTGGGACTTTGTGAGTGCTGCCACCAAGTGTCTTTCATGTCCCCAAGTGTGTTTGATGTCCCCAAGTGTCTTTGATGTCCTCAAGAGTCTTTGCTGCTACAGCTGAAAACCAGATGACAGAGATGGGGGAAGATGAAAAATGTCAAGAAAAAGGGTGGGTTTAGGTGTGGTTATTGTGGTTAAAGCTGCACTTCTGTGAGGTTTTGGTCCCTTGAGCTGCAGCAAGATGTGCTGAGGATGGGGGAGAAAACTGAGGTGAGGTAGTCAGTTCTGACCAGTGCCAGGAGCCTTTTCCCCAGGAGTCCAGCAGAAACCTCCCTTTGGAAGGCTGGGCAAGCTCAGGGTAGCAGGAGCAAAGAAAAAGCTGGTTTTTTCTTACAGCCACAGCCTCTTCCTACAACTACCAACATATGGGGAAGGGAGGGATGAGCCCTTCCCTTTGTCCTGTGCTGCTGCAGCCTCCCAGGAGGATTCCCAGGAGGAATCCCAGGATTCCCAGGAGGATTCCCAGCAGAAGCCTCGATGCTGGGCAGTGTCCCTGCCATGACCTGGGGTTGGTGCTGCAGCCCCATCAGCCCTGGGCCTTTCAGGAGGGCTCACAAAGGGGCTTTGAGCTGGGAGCTGGAGCCCTCAGAAGGCTCTGCTGCCTTCCAAGGAACCCCACGGGGCCTCCAAAAGCTGCTGCTGGCTTTAAAGGGTTTCTAAAGGGAGACAAGAGAACTCCTTTGTGGAGATTTCCAGCCCCCATGGAGAACTGTAGTGGAGAGGGAAAAAACAGGTTTTGTTTTACAATAATGTGGAGTTCAGCACAAGGCCAGAAAATGCAACACCAAAGAAGGAAAAATAAATACATAATGAATGAATATGCTGTTATATTTAGAGAAAACCCCACAGCTTTTGCTTGAAAGAGTGCATTTTTTGGTTTATCTTGAGGGATTTTTGGCTTTTGAGCTGTGAATTCTCTGAGTCCAAGGAGCAATGCTAAGCAGATTCTAGAAAAATCATCCCGGGCAATTAATAAGCAATATATTGACAAAATCGTGGTTTTAATTCTGCATCTCAGATGCAGAACCTGCCAGCAGTAAGGGAAAGGAAGAGTAAGAATAAACAGTGGCTGGGAAGTGGGTGGTGAGGAGCTTTTGGCTTCTCCTCAGGGGAAGATGGGGCTTGGCAGGAGTGGGGGCAGATCTGGGCTGTGTGAGGAGGCAGAAGAGCTGCTGCTGCCCTTCCTCAGGGGTGGACTGGCTGTGCAGGGTGAGGAACATCAAGCGACATCACTGAGTGCCATTAGAACCTCCTGCAGCCCCTCTCTGCTGGCCCTGCCTCCTTTTGTGCCTTGGGGAAGGAAACAAAGGGAGTTTGGGAGTTGAGGGTGGTTGTTCTGGCTATTTCAGTGCACTGTGAAATGAGGAGCTGTAAATACAAGCCCCGCACAAATCTGATTTTGTTGTCTTTTTCCAGGAGCTGGGAGGAATGATGATGCTGTGAGTAAGGTATGTCTCAGTTCATTAGTGCAGAGCTACTGAGGAAGGCGTGGGGCAGATCTTACATATTTAATTCAGAAACAGTGGTCAGAGTGTACAAAGGTTTTCATCTTTAAAGAGTTATTATTTTAAGAACACTGTTCATGGCTGGCTGTGTTGCTGTCCTGTTTTCCTTTGTTTGTTTCTGTGGGTTTTTTTTGACTGAATTTTTTGTCCAGAGCTTAAAATTCAGTTGTGCCCCAGGGAAGAACCTGCCAGTAGCCCTTGTCTAGTAGAGTTGTGGAACTTGTGATCACAGCCTTCCAGACAAAGCTCATCCCTCAAACCCTTCCAATTCCACAGAGAGAATTAAACCAAGATCGTTTGGAAGGACTGAGGTTTCTTTTGGATGTCTTGTACTGCATATATATCTATATATTTATATATTCACACACACATATACACATCCTCTCTCTCTGTCTAGAAAAATTACCCTGTAATTTTACAATAAGCAGATATATTTAAGACCAACAAACCTCACAGAATCTGACACTTCACTAGAAAAAGCTACAATTGCTCTGAAGTGGCTTTGATGAGGAATCCTCTCGAGTGGGTGACTGTAAAATTGCAAGATGTATCTTTAACTCAAGAAAATCCACATTTTCCTCTCCTCCTCCTCTCAGGTTTCCAACTGTTCTGTGTCTCCTGGAATTGCTCTCTAATGAGACCTTAATTGGCTGCTAATTCTTTTGTCTGCAGCAGGAATTGGTCTCTTGGGAAAGCTGTACACACCATCTGAAGGTGCATCTGCAGTGATTTCTGTCTGCACCAGGCAATGAAGTGAAACGCTGTGATTTATTAATTAGTTAGGAAGCAGCAGCAGCCACCGCAGGTTTAGGGCTGGTTTAACCCCCTAACACCCCCCAGGTCACCCCAAGGTAAGGCCCAGCCTGATGGGGCCATGCCTGGCACTTTGAAATCCAAATTTCTGGTTTGCAGGGCACAGACTCACGCGGAGCAGGAGAGGGACTTCCAACCCTGACTGTCACAACCATCCTGGTAAGGCCGTGACAGTGGCAGGGAACAGCTGTGGCTGCACTTTGCCTTTTATTTGATTTATTTTAATGATGTGCTGGGGGTGTTTTGGGCTGGCTTTGACAGGCATGTCCCTGCTCCTGGCAGGGTTTTGGGGGTGCCAGCTGTCTGCAGTGGGCACAGGGAGGATTTGGGGCTGTCACTGGGGGCACAGGGCTGTGTCAGTGACCTGGGGAGGCAGCCAGGTCTCTGCTGAGCTGCACCTGAGGGGCTCAGTCCCCAGTGTGTTGTTTCTGCCCTGAGGTAGGAACAATGTAAAGGTTACACAGGGATAAAAACGGGTGATAAAATCCCCCAAATGCATCACCAGGTGCTCCAGACAAGCGGGGCTTTGAGGAGAAGCTGCAGCAGTGAATTTTCTGATCCTGATGTCAGGCCCTGCCCAGCCTGTGCCCCTCACCTGAGGCTTTGATGGGCCAAAATTAAAATATTTGGCTTTGAGGCTTTTGAGAAGAGATTTTCACTTATTCCTGCGGTGTGACCTGCAGGATGCAGCTGCCCTGGCGGTGTTTCATCTCCAGGGAAAATCTTCCCGGAGCGGAACGATGGGGCGGGTTTGCCGAGGCCGGGTTTAACTGCCCTGAGGTAACCCGGGTGTGTGTCCCTCCCTCACAGGAGGATCCCTACGTGATGGTGAGGGGAGCAGAGCTGGAGGGGTACTGCATGGAGCTGCTGGCAGCCCTGGCGGGGATGCTGCGCTTCCAGTACCGCGTCAGGGTGGTGGGCGACGGTCAGTACGGGGCCGTGGCGGCCGGCGGCAACTGGAGCGGCATGATCGGAGAGATCCTCCGGAGGGTAAGGCCCAGTCCCTGCCCCTGAGCCACCCCCAGGGACAGGACAGCAGGAGCAGCTCCTGGGCTTCATAGGAATTGAGGAACTTGGAGCTGTCCTGTAGAAGGGATGAGCGCAAGACTTGGAGTTGGGTTTTGTCGCTGTTGAGGGAGGACGGGAATGAAAAGACTCTGACTCAGAAGCTGCTGAGAGTAAAACTCTGATTTATTCAAAATACACTGCTCTTTTATACAGAGCTTTGCAAGGACCAAATCCATTTGGTCTGAAGTGAAAACAAGCTACAGCATTGGTGCAGAGTTCTTGATGCACAGTGATAGAACTTTAATATTAACAATGTGGAAAACAAGAGAGATAAAGAATTATTTACATTCTCTCCAGCTCTTTCTCAGGCATCTGCCTGGCTAGAAACTCTCCGTTTCTTTCTTTGACTGAATCTGAGTCCCACATGTTTGGCCTACAGGGTGGAAATACAGCGGCCACAGCAGAGACCCCTGTTATAGCCAGGCACTCCCAGGGCTGCTCCTGTCTGTCTCACTGTTTCTCTGTAGTCTGTGAGACTGTGCAGACACCTTGGGAAAACTTATCCTGAGCTTCCCCTGGGTGAGACTCATTTCATTCAGAATGGCAATGCCCAGACTCTTCAAGAGATGCTTGAATACACATTTCACCCCATCAGGTGCATTCCCTGTGGCTGATGTTCTGCCATCTGTGGGGAACACTTCAGTTAAAGCTCTTTGCCCCTCTGAGCTCAGTCTGTGCCCAGCTCTCAGCCAGAGTCAGACAGGAGCAGCCTTTTCTCCTGGATGAGTAAACCCAGCCTAGCTCCTGCTGCAGAAGGAAACCAGAAGCCAACCAGATACCAACCAGCACCTCACTGTGAATGATTCCACCGGGTGGAATTCCATTCCAGTGATTCCCATGGAAACCTGCCCTGTTCCTTGGGGCTCACGTCCCAAGGCTGTTGGCCTGGAGAAGTGATGCCATTTCAACACCCACCCACTCAGCCAGGGAAGCGCCTGCTTGAGGGACAGAAATGTTTGAGGGGCAGAAATGTTCCCTGGGCTGGGTGGCTGATTGGTTTTTATCTCCTTGGCAGGAAGCTGACATTGCAGTGGCTCCACTGACTGTCACTTCAGCCAGGGAAGAGGTGGTGTCCTTCACCACGCCCTTCCTGCAGACTGGCATTGGGATCTTGCTCCGCAAGGACACGGCCTCCCAGGACATGTCTTTCTTCCACTTCCTGTCTCCTTTCAGCAAGGAGACCTGGACAGCCCTTTTATTTGCTTACCTGCTCACGTGCTTCTGCCTCTTTCTTGTCGCCAGGTACAAATGCATTTCTGTTCACTGTTAAATCAGTGCCTTTCTCACCTATGAAGAGATTAGAAAGTCCCAGGGAGCCTTTTGCTCTGAGGAACCTCCTGCACAGCTCTAGTACAGTGGCTAAGAAAGCTTAAACCCTGCTAGATTAAGCCAGCTTTAGGAGTGGGATCTCCCCGTGGGGAACACCAGATCTCTTGGTGGGGATTATTTTTATTTTTTTTCCTCTGAGTGTCTGGTTTTATCCTGTCATTTTCCCACAGACTGAGCCCCTGTGAATGGAATGAGCCAAAGAATGAAGAGAACCACTTCACCTTCCTGAACAGCCTCTGGTTTGGAGCAGGAGCACTGGCCCTGCAAGGTGAGCTGTGGGGATGCACCAGAGCAGCTCTGGGAGCAGTGGGGTTTTTAGGATGATGGTGCACCCAGCTCCTCTGTGACACTGGTGAAAAGATGTCTCAGTAGGGACACTTGGAGCACGAAACCAGTTTGGGAAGGTGTGAGTACAGACCTGCTGGGCTTGGTGATTGACTCTGGCTGGGGAATATTTTCTGCTCAGGGCAACCACTGCTCGGGGCAATGCCCAGCTGAGCATGGCAGGATTGCTCAGTACAGAGGAGTTGTTCTGCAGCTTTGTGCCACTGCTGCTGCTCCAGCCCTGCCCTGCAGCGCTGCTGCTGCTCAGACCAGCACAGTGGGGCCCTCTGGGCTCAGGCTCTGCGTAGTTGCAGGGCAGGTCTGCAGTTTGCCTTTGTCTAAAGGGAAGTCTCTGTAACTCAGGCTGCTGGATCTGCCGCTCTTGGTGTGTCTCTGCCCCTGTATGATCCCCTTCCATATGATCTGTGGTGATTTATTGGCTCCCTGTGGTGCAGGTGCCACCCCCCGGCCCCAGGCACTCTCAGTGAGGGTCATTGCTGTGGTCTGGTGGCTCTTCACCCTGGCCCTGCTGGCCGCCTACATCGCCAACTTCACGGCCCTGCTGAGCTCCGGCAGCGAGCAGCTCCCCATCCAGACCTTCGAGGACCTGGTCAAGCAAAGGAATCTGGAGTTTGGGACACTGGAGGGCTCCTCAACTTTCTACTACTTCAAGGTGCAGAGAATCTCGTTGTGCCCACACACAGGGGGGCTGTAGGACTGCTGAGCTCCCACAGCTCAGGCCTTATAATCCCTACAACACCCTCGTCACTGTTGACTCCCTCAGATTTCCTGGAATACTTCAAATAATACGATTATTGTTCTGTTCAGCCCTTCCTCCACCTCTTCTCACAGGAAAGCAGGCACAGAACTCTTATTTTTATTCTGAATTCTCCTTTAAAAATCTCTCTGTTCTTCAGGGGTTGCCATTGTGTACCTCGGGCAGCAGGTGCCATCTGTGGCACTTGTACCCCTGTGTGATGCCTGTCCCCAGTGCTGGGGACAATCTGTGCTTGCAGGGGCTCACACATGGTTTAAGTGCTCTTCTCCTCCAAACTGTTTTACAACCCTTGCACATACAGGTGGATTTTTTTTTTTTTTGATGGTTGCCTCACCCTTAAGTTTGTGTCTTGGATTTTTGGGCTGCAGAACTCCAAGAACCCCATCCACCAGATGATCTATGAGTACATGGAGAAGAGGCGGGAGCACGTTCTGGTCAAGACCTACCAGGAGGCCGTGCAGCGCGTGATGGACTCCAACTACGCCTTCATCGGCGAGTCCATCTCGCAGGACCTGGCGGCCGCCCGGCACTGCAACCTCATCCGGGCCCCCGAGGTCATCGGAGCCCGTGGCTTCGGCATCGCCACCACCCAGGGTGAGCCCCCGTCCCTGTGCTCCCCACTCCTTCCTGGGAGAACAGCAGGAGCAGGGACAGCAACGGGCCAGAGCCAATGCTGCTGTCAGGGTGACCAGACTGAAAACTGGGGCACTGCTCTGCGGGGAATTAATGCTGTCTCTCACTTTGAACTCTGATCCACAAATATTCCATCTCCTGGTGTCCCCAGGGATGCAGATCCCTAATTCAGTGAGCAGGGGACAGTCTGCTCGTGTTCTTCCCAAAGCACCTTTATCCCCCTGGTGTAACCACCGCTCTGGCCAGGGCAGGATCGTTGTTAGCCAGGAAAAGCCTCTGGCAGGCAGGGCTGTGTTCAGTGACACCTCTGACCCCTCGAACCGTGTTTAACTAAACACTGGGAGCTCTCCCATCCTCCTCTCTCTCCTCTCCCACTGCCCAGCATCCCCCTGGACCAAGCCCCTGTCCATCGCCGTGCTCAAGCTGCGCGAGTCGGGCGACCTGGACTACCTGCGGAACAAGTGGTGGGAGAGCAGCTGCCTGCGCCAGAGCCGCGAGCGCTGGGGGCCCCTGGAGCCGCCGGCGCTGGGGGGGCTCTTCCTCACGCTGGGCATCGGCCTCGCCCTCGGCATCCTCGCCGCCCTGGCCGAGCTCTCCAGCAGCAGCCGCCGCGCCGCCGCGCACGCCAAGGTGGGCCCTGGCTCCTGTTCCAGCCCCTGTCCTGCCCCGTGTCCCTCCTTCCCCCAAGGTGGGCCCTGGCTCCTGCTCCAGCCCCTGTCCTGCCCCATGTCCCTCCTTCCTCCAAGGTGGGCCCTGGCTCCTGCTCCTGTCCTGCTCCCTGTCCCTCCTTCCTCCAAGGTGGGCCCTGGCTCCTGCTCCAGCCCCTGTCCTGCCCCGTGTCCCTCCTTCCTCCAAGGTGAGCCCTTTCACAGTTTGGGCTGTGGGATGGGTTTGTAGCCTGAACAGCAAAAATATAATATATAGAAATAAAATAAACCCCTAGCATCCCTTCCCCCCAGCTCCAAAAAAATAAAAAAATGTACATTCCCTGAACTGCCAAGGCAGCCAAACTGGATTCCACTGCCCTGGGTGTTGGAAAGGACAGTAAATGATCCTTAACAAGTTTATTCCCACTGGTGGCTGTTCTTTAATCATCAGACAAGGAAAACACACAGTGAAACTGCACCAGTGTCCCAGTGTGCCCCTTGGTGCTCCTGCTCTGCAGCCCTCCCAATGTGCAGTGGAAAAGATGGATCCGCAGAACGACCCACCCACAGCCTTCTCTCCCCCCTTCTCTTTCAGAAATCTTGTTGCTCTGTTTTCACAGAAGAAATCTGCACTCGTCTACGCATAAAAGGAGCCGCCAGACAAAGCCAGGACACATCAGGGAAGGCAAATGCTTGAGGAGTTTTTGCTGTGTTAGGGTTGTACCACATCCTAGGAGCTGTATCAGTGTAGGAAGATGTTTTTCTGCTAGTCTAGAGTGTTAGGTTGCTAATTAAACACACACAGAGCACTTCTGGAGTGGTAGTGGAGCTGCAGACACAAGGGAATTAAGTGGTTTGGAAGAATTTAAATTGATAAGGGGGAGAGTGGAACTGTGACAAGTGGATAACTGGAGCTGAGCTGGCCAGGATGGTGGATCTGTGTTTAGGTTTGAAGTTCACCCTGTAAGTCCACGATGGCCTGTAGGAGGAAGTGACTGGGGACAGGTTAATGTGAAGCCTCTGCTACTAATTCCTGTGTGAGGAACAGTTGTGGAACATTAAAGCTCTTGTCTGCCTGTTGTAATCAGGAGCAGCAGCTTAAGCATTGTAGCTATAAACAGCCTCACCCTGCCCTGCCCGAGCAGGAGGTGCTGGTCTCTGGGAATTCCTGAATTCCTGAATCAGAACTGACAGTGCTGCTGTGCAACCCCAAACAGGCCCTCCCTGCACCCCAGAAAGGGAGCCTCTGCCACCAAGGAACCACTGGAGCTAAGAAATGCCAGGCAGGGCTTGTCCTTTATCCCTTCCCATCACAGGATAAGGGCCACTGTGGGGTGACAGAGAATGTTTTGTTCTCGTGTCCCAAGAATTGTGGATTGACAGTGGAACTCCATCAGTACCAGAGCAGGGGTGTGGGGATGAGTCAAACACAGCACAGCCCCTGCTCCCCTGCAAGGGGAGATGTGAGGGTGTTTTGCATCACTCTCCTGCTCTCAAACAATGCTGAAGTTCAGGGGAACAGTTTCTCAGCTGCATGTTAAACACTTTCCTCGTGAAGCTGTTTTCCCTTTCAGAGCTGGGATGACTGAGGCATTTAAGTCTTAGGGCAAATTGGTGGTGAAATCACTCCATTTATGAACTGCACAGCTGAAGGAGGGAAAAAGCAAATTGGGCTCCTTGAGAATGGCTGTAATTGCATCACAGGAACAAAGACACCCATCCTTGTCAGTCCCAGCAGGGAGAACTGAGGGCAACAGAAACCAAGGGGGCTCAGGCTCAGGGAGGTTCTGGGTGATCCTGAATCCAGCACTGCACCCTCCCTGGGAGGGGAATTCAGTGAGACTCAGCTTCCAGCTGCTGTGAAGGAATTCAGTGCAGCTGCAGGACTCCCTCCCTCATCCCTCCTGCTAATGGGAACAAACAAGGGGTTAGGAATTCCAGGTGCTGGGAAACCAGGGCTGGTCCTTAACTCAGACTGCAACAGCCCTGGCTCAGTCACAGCCTGAGCAACATTTGTGGGGTGAGAAGGTGGATCAGCCCTTCCATCAGCTGAGCTGCACAGAGCAGGACAGCTTTGGGTAAGTCTAAAAGCTGAAAATACAACATCAGAAAATGCAACGTCAGGTTCACTTAGCAGTTACAAACTATTTGGTACGTGCTATGTCACTGCTGGCAGAGTAGGCAGAGATGTATAAAAAAGGTTTCATTGACATTTAAATATATTTCTATATGAATGTCTCACAGAACAAAAAAATAAAGTCTTTTCATCACAAATACTGCAGCATTAAAATAAACACTTACCAAAATAAACAATGAGTGATATACATATATATATTTGAGTGTGTAGACTATAGAGTGAATCATATTGTCGCTTTTTTAAGTCACAAAAGCACAATATAAATACGGAATTTCCTGTGAACTCTTGTCCCTGTTGTAATAAAAATACATTCTTTACAGTTAAAGTAAAACTAGTGCAAGTCCATCGGCCGTGCCAGCTCCATCATTTACAGGGCACTTCGTACTTGAAGATGACGCTGAAGATTTTGCCCCCGAGGCGGTCGGCGAGCCACGAGTTCTTGATGACGGCCAGCTTGAGGCTCTCACACCTGAGCACGGCGTAGTAGTTGGTGTGGATGGCCCTGCCCATGCCCTCGATGACCACCAGGTCCGTCTGCCGCTCCCGCACCAGCACGGCCAGGCCCTGGTCCAGGCGGCTGCAACAGAGCGCGGTCAGAGCGGCCACCCTTGGCTACCACTTCAGCCACCCTTGGCCACCCCTGCGGCCACCCTTGGCCACTTTTGGCTACCACCATGGCCACACTTCAGCTGCATCTCGGCTCCATCTGCAGCCACACCTGCAGCTGCCCCTCTCAGAGCTGCCCAGAGCTGCCCGCTGGCATTCCACATGGAGTTATGTGTGCCCACAAACAGTGGCACCTGAAAGCCAAGGGGATCAATCCAAATGTTGTTGAAATGCAGCCAGCTTGGGAGTTTGACACAGGAAAGTGCTGTCTCCAATAGAGGAACTGATCTGACATCAGCCATAACCACAGCTCCTCACCCAGCTGTGTCCTGAACTCACACACCTCACCCAGGGCCAAAAGCTGTCAGTATCACAGCTCTGTAAATCCACACTAAGCACCTCCTAATGGGTGTGCAGACCTGATTCCCAGTGGGAAGGGTGGCTGGGATGCTCCACAGGCAAACCTTTGACCATCCTGCAGCTGAGGGACACAAACCACACAGTGGCACTCTGCCCACGTACCTCAGATCCAGGCACGGAGAACTGGAGCCCGTCTGAACCAACAGCAGCTTCTCATCCCTCAGTGCAGAGCTGTTTAAAAAGACAAGAACATTAAACAGCTGCTTCAGCAGGGCCTTGCACATCTGGGAATAAGCCAGAGAAGCAGGAATATCAAACCCTCTTTTACAAAGGTTTCCTTTGCTGCAGGGACTTCACCAGGAAACACAGTATTTCCTTGAACATCCTCTCCTGGGGACACTCTGTGTGTGACATACATGGATTTTTCTCTATTAACATAGAAAATTCCTGGCAGAGCAGCTGGAGTGCTTGTCAGGGAAGACACAACAAGAAATATAAATATGGGCGTGCCAGAAAGACCCAATTTCTAAATTCTTCACTTCAATGAAAACAAATGCTCTGCCTTGGGCTGAGGCTGCAGTTAGAGATGAACAGTGAAATGCCAAGCCAGGCTGGGCCCAGGACCTGCTGTCCCCAGGGAGGAGTGGCAGAGCTGTGCTTACTGGATCACGGGGTCCATGGCCGCGATGCGCTCAGTCACGATCAGGGACTCGCTGTAGGTGACGTCGTTGAGGGCAGGGCCAGAGTTACAGGCCAAAATCACCTGGGGAAAGGTGCCAGGAGAGGTCACACAGTCAGGCTCTGGCATTCCAGGTGCTTGGATTATTCCCAGTTTGGCAGAGAAGTGTCCTGCTGGTGGGCAGTGACACCCTCCAGCAGTTACCAAAACTCCATAGGAACTGGCAAGGAGAACCACTCACCTCTGTCCCTCTAGAAAGGAGCTCTCGGACAAAAGGAAAGACTCCTAAAATTATGTCTATCCCACTGTTATCTGCGAAAATTAAGGCACATTTATGAGGGGGACCCTCCTGCAAGAGAAAACCAATGCATTCAGGATGGAGCACCACTCACCTCAGGGAAGTTTGTTATTCACAGCTACTCCTCCAAACCCCCACATTTTATTCCCTCAAACATTTCAGCCTTTGGGTCTGGATTGCAGCAAACTCCCAGCACACACCAGTGACAAACAGGAGGAATGGGGCTCCCTGATGGTGTCTTTGCACAGGGCTTTAAAACAGTTCCTGTTTTAAAACATCCCTCAAGTTCCTGTGCTGTGTTTGAGACGGGGCTCTCAACCTCCAGCAATAAAACCTCCACCTGCTAACTCCAGAGTCAGGCTGTGATCCTGAACGCGCTGGTGCCAGCTGCACCTACCTTGGAGGGTGTTTTAAGCCAGCCTGGTGCTGGCTGAACAGGATTCCCTTCTGCCAGGAAAGGGCAGCATGGACTGTGGGGGCAGTGACATCCTAAAATGAAAAGATAGTGCCTATTCTCCATTAACCTCTTCATTTGTTCTCAACCTGGTGTTATGAAACTTAGTTCACTCCAGTTCATACCAGCAGAAGAACTGAAAAATGCTTAATTTTTAATAAAAACTGACAGGCCAGTGCCTGTTGCTCCCTAATTATCCCTGTTACACAAGATTAGCTGGTGCTTTGTTTTAGGATGGAGCATGTAATGATTTGTCATAGCCTGCTCATCCCCAACCTTTAGGCTGCCATTTTCAACAGAGAGATTTACACAAAGACACAAAAGCTTTTTAATTAATCTTAATTAAATGGTAAAAGAGATCACATGGGAAAAAAAAAAAAAAAAAAGCTTTACTAATTGGTAAGTTCATTACTTCCAGCAAGCTCTTACATTAATGCCAGTTTTAGGTTGGCTATTCAGGGGCAGGAACTACTCAAACACTACATTTGGCCTCAGGTTGTTAACTTCAGGGGTCTGGGTGTATGGAAATAAGAGCCCTGATAAGGAGGGGAGGCTCTGGAGCAGCTGGGCTCCAGTGGGAATTCAGGGAAACAGCTTGGGAAGTAACCAAGTTTTAAACTAATTCCTTCACTCCTTTCTTTATGGTGACTTAGAGATTTGTTTTGGGCTGTCTGAACAGAATTCTGTTCAAACCCCATGATTACCAAGGTGTTTGATGATTAAGGTGGTTAATTAGTGGGTTTAAGGCCACCCAGGGTCGTACCTTCAGTCGCTCCAGCCACTGGCTGTAGGAATCTTCCAACCAGGGACGTTCTGTGGCACAGACAGAGCAGTGTCAGCATTTCTTATCAGCAGCCACTAACTCTTATCAGCAGTCATTCTGCACATGGTACAGGCAGGAGGTTCACGCTGCACTCACTGAAGTTTAGAATGTTCAGTGTGTAGGCTGAGAGCTCTCTGCTATGGGAATGGCTCCACAAGAGTAGGCCTGAAGTGGATTTTCACACTCAGGCTCTGGAGTGGTGTGAGCTGGGTGTGGACCCCCCAGGACACTGTTCCCAGGCAGGGACACAACAGTGAGTGACCATCTCTGTGTTTAAGGACAGTCTGCAGGTTTAATTCCTTTAATTAACCCTAACAAGCCCTAATGATTCTTTGTCATCTGGGTAGCAGAACCCCCACAAACATTCCCACTCCATTCCCTCATGAACATCCAACCACCAGCAGGGATCTCCCCTTACCTTGGAGCTTTGACTTGGCTTCTTCAAACCCAAACTGTGGCTCAGACTCCAGAACACTGGGACAGGAGAGAGACAAAGGGCACAGTTCAACACCTCCATCTCACACCACTGGAATTCAAACATTTCTTTAGCTGGTGCCCAGCAATTTTACTGCACTGCTTATACTGGGGGTGTCTGTGGGACCCAGGACTGGGAAATGTATTTTGTGATCATGTTAAAAACAAAAAGCTCATCAGGACATTACATCAGAGTTCTGATGCTATAAGCAAACAGCCTCAGCAATGTACAGATGTTTGCAGGCAGTAGGCTACAGGCATAAAATACATTTTTGGGTCTGCAAAGCACCATGGAATGTACTGACTTAAACCAGCTGTAAGATGTAACAGTGCTGTACAAAGGCTGATGGGGAGATTGAAGAACTTCATGTTTTAGGAAAAACCCCACAACTGGACATTCTGTAGCTTAAAGCGTGCTGTTAAAGGATGTAACACCTACTCTGAGACTGCCTTTGCTCCCCAGTCAAAGACATTCCCTGCCAGAAGTCCTTTCACCAGTGCAAACTGCCTCTCCTCCCAGCCCAGGGAATCCAGGGACTCGATCACACTCTGGAAACACTTTAAGGCTATTCCATTTTCTTTCTGCTTTACCTGTAAGACAGACAGGAAACACTGCATTTACAGACCAACATTTCTCACCCAGCTTTGGCTGTCTCAGTCCCAAGGCCATGTTCAAGCATCTCCTCTGTGTTCATGGCCTCTCATGGACCAACCAATTATTGGTCAGTGTGCTTAGGACCAAGGAAAAACCTCCCTGGATTCTCCCAAGAAGTGTCATGAGTGCCAGGATATGATCCACAGCCCAAGAATTACTTTTCTTAGCAAGTTAGAGGTGCAATAGATCTTGAGCAGATTGGGAAATGCCTCCTGGGCAAGATGGCAAATGGGAGAGTGAACATACAAAAGCCTTGTAGCAGTAACATGATGCATCAACCCCAGGAAACCACCACCAGCAGTCCCACAAAATCTGAAGGGTGTTTTTTTGTTTGTTTGGTTGGTTTTCCTTTGCATAATCCAAAATTCTCATCAGCTCTCAGGTTTTTTTCTCTTCTCCGTCTCCAGTGATATCACAGTTACAGGGGGAGCTCTCGTTAAAAATGTAAAATTATTCTGGGTACCAATATTTTGTCTTGGCAGTAAACTTGTCTGAATTACAAGAAGCAAACATAAGTAAAAGCAACCTCACATGTGTTTTAGTCCTTTCTCAGAGTGAAGGTACCATATGACAGTGCATCCAGGGAGAACTTTCTCTGTATTTTGCAGAAATATGTCAACAGTCAGGAAAAGTCTTAGATCAGCCACTAGCACTGCTGTTATTTATATGTCACACAAACAAGTGGTGAGGAATGGACATACAGAAAGTTGATTTTTGAGAAATAATGACTCAAATCTCCTCTCCCCAAACATTTCATATCACAGAACAAAACGCAGAGAGGAAACAGCTGCACAGTGGCAATGAATGTTTTTAAGAGCAGGAGGTTGTGCATTGTGTCCACTCCAAGCCAGTGCTGAGAATCTCACCAGTGACAAAAGCAGCCTCAGAGGAGTGAATTAGAGCAGTGACACCGGTGACAGTGTCTGGTGACAGCCACCACACACAGCTCAGGAGCAGGGCTGGCACCAAGACGGCTTCTCAGGGCTGTCAGGCAACTGAAGCTGGGATATCTTTGGTTACCATTATCCTCACCAGGAGGCTGCTCAGGGGAAGGGGTTTCTGTCCTATTCCCCAGTGCTGTTTCTCCTTCCCCAGCTGCTCACAGCCAGTGCAGGAACTGGTTCCTGATCTCTCCCCTCTGAGCCATCCATCACTTGAACAGTTTCAGAGGACTGGAAAAGTGTCTTGAGCTCACCTTGGAATAGGGATCTGGAAAACTGAACTCGTTCAAGCAGTGTTCCCTTGTGTCCAAGAGACTTCTGACTGTTAAGGTACCATACGCACTTTAAAAAGGGAGAAGGGGGAAAAAACAAATCCATTACTTCAAACAGAAAAAAGCTATTTTCCCTCTGTTTCCTCTGTAAGTCACAGCCCCTCACATGAGCACTGAAGCTGAAAGTCACAGGTGCTAGACCCTGGCTCTAAATAAGATTACTGAACTACAATAGGAATCTATAATTAAGATTATTTGTTGTAGATTCTATAATCTTAAATCTACAATAAGATTATTTAAATACAGGGAGGAAGAATGTTCAGAATTAACTTGCTGCTATTTTTAATAACCATGTACAGATTTTTAATAACCAATTTTCTGCCAAGATAGAATTGCTCTCCTCAACTCCAAGACATGAAACCCAAAATCTCTGTGCAGAGGATCTGATGTTTGGCACACAAACTTGCCTGAGTCTTCAGCCTACTTGGCTTTGTTTGCTCTGCTTCACAACCTGGTTAGCCTTTGGTGGGTTTTCACTGCTCAACAGAAGCAGCAAGTGATGCAAAAGGGAAAATAAAACCACTTACAAGGGCTGCTGCCTGAGTGTCTGGAGCTTATTCCAGTATTTCTGCCGGAATTTCTCAGCTCTCTCCTGTGCATCCACAGAGTCTGGCTGGCTGGCTGCAGCTCGCTTTGCCACCTGGCAGAGAAAAGAGGCAACACTGCAGTAACCAAATGAACTCCTCCTCCTAGTAACTGATGTGAAGTTCAGTCTGAGCAATAACCCCTCCATCTGCCTCCCTGTTCTGTGCCTGCAGCCTGGCTGCTCCCTCCCACACAGCACCTCCCAGCCTCCCTTCATTCCAAACACTAAACAACAAATTTAATGTCTTTTTTCATCCCAAGAGACTTAAAGTTTCTTTTCCAGACTGTACTGTCAGAAATTAAACACAAGTTCTAACTACTTAGAGGTGGGGAAAAAAATAACACTGCATCCACTAAAGGAGAAACAGGCAGAAATTTAATGGTGCACATTGACCCCTTGTGTTCTCTTTCTGTTTACTCCAGTGAACTGCCTGAATCGGCTCCAGTGCAGATAAAAATAATTTGTGTCTGGTCCAATTGTGCTCTTCCTATGGAAAAGTGTCTGTGAGGCAGCAGGATTGCTCCCAGAGGAGGAACAACCCAAGGGTTTCTGGCCTTTGGTTGTGTAACTGTCCTGCTTGCAGCTCTGTACAGAGAGGTCCAAGTGCCACTAAAGAGAGAAAATGCTTTGAAAATACCTTTCAGGAGCTTAAAAAAAAAAAAAAAAAAGGCACCATAAAAGAACATTTCTGCCTTTGGAGGGACCAAGCCCTTCCTTAAGAGACTGGGACAATGTCAGGTTACAGGGAAAGAGGGGCTGCACTTCCAGAGGGGTGACCCAGCAGGAATATTTTACAGGACAAACATGCTGCTCCACAGAAGATTTGTTTCCTAAGTACCTGTGTCACTCAGACAAAACTGTTGTGTGACACTTACCCCATCCAGTGCCTCCTCAAAGCAGGTGAGCCAGTATTTTCTGGCCATGGCATCATCTGTGAGGTCAACAGTGTCTGGGATATAGGTGGAGGGGTCTTTCAGCAGTGGCAGGTTAACAAGTGGTCTCTCCAATCTGTCCATTTCCAGCATGTCAAACTAGGGGAGAAAGGAAAGAGATGGATTAGAACTCACTCAGAAATTAATTCACCATTAATTAAATTAGCACAAGGGCTGCAGAAGTCCAGCCACTGTTAAGATTGATAGATTTGCATACAATTATACGTCATTATAAATAAGCCAGCCCCCTCTGTGGGTTATTTTATCCATGCCCACCCTATAGACAGAAATTATCCAGTCTGAAAATAATCCACTGTGGAATCAGAACTGCTGTACTGTCAGTGACTTTAAGAGATGACTGGGCTTGTGCTCTTCTGTCCAATCTTGTATTTTTCTTCTCATAGGAAGCAAATAAACACTGCTTCAAGATGGTTGAACATGAAATTCCAAATTCTAAGATATTTCAGCTGCAGCAAAAACCAGCTGCTCCAGAGAAAGGGTGAGAGACAAACATTCCCCCCACTTTAGTGAAGGAGAGCAAGACAAAGTAGCAGGCAGTCTGTTTTATGAAACAGTCCATCCAACAGCACACAGGACACGAGAAGACAACACCACACCAGGCACCAGACTGGTCACTCCTCTGGGAAGCAGGAGCCTCAGAGGTAAGAAGCCACCAGCTGGAGAATAATCACCTCTGCCCAGGTCACCACTGCTAAGAGAACACACACAGCTCTAGGAAAGACAGCACATACTGTACCACTCCGTGTCCTCTGCATGGGGTAAACATCAGGGGATGTGCTCATTAGCCCAGAACTCCCAGCATAATTCTCTCCCCAGCTGTACTGGTTTGGATCTAGAAAAGAGAAAGACACAGACACACATAATCTGAAAATAAAACTGAGAATACTCCTGTGAGTGAGTCTAGAGCCAGCATCCCTCTGAGCAGCTGCTGCACTACACAAGCCAGCTCCCCTTGTCTTTAAAAGCAAACAGATTTTTTCCCTCTAACCCCCAAAAGAGATATTACAACCATTCAATGAATTACCTGCTCCAAAGAGCTTCAACCTGAGTGAGACAAGAGAAAATTTAAATTCTAAAATCATTATTTTAACCCCATTTCCTTGTCATTAATC
This sequence comes from Taeniopygia guttata, assembly GCF_048771995.1. Lineage (NCBI taxonomy): Eukaryota > Metazoa > Chordata > Aves > Passeriformes > Estrildidae > Taeniopygia > Taeniopygia guttata. Next base: position 2,547,908 of record NC_133046.1, read on the forward strand.
AGCATGCCTCCAAAGCACTATCATTGAGCATTTCTTATTTCTAACTCTAGATCCATTATTAACAAAATAATATTACAGAACTCTCAAAGCACAATGTAAGCTTCAGAGAAACACTAAAGTTATTTCTAGATTTGCTTTATTTGAGAAAAGTTTAATGAGCTCAGATGTACAGTACATGCTGCAGAAGCAATGTCTTTAATTCCTCAGTAGCTGGTTCCTTGCCCATCTCTAACAAACAGGCAGGAAAATAATTCCACACCCATTTTTCGGAGGTGAATTTGATACTTACTGAGCTAAGTACCATTAGCAGCCTGTGGTTGTGCCACTGTAACCAATGTTCTGCCTGGCTTGCCAGTACACCAACAGGGAAAAGGAAAACTAAACAGGCAGAATTCCACCAAAGCACCCTGGATCCAAGGGATCTGGACAGAAGGGTCTCCTCTGTGAGGCTTTTCACTCTCAAACAAACAGTTTGGAGATGCTGGTCTTCCTCAGCACATTAAAGGAATTCAGAAGTGGCCTCTTAAAGAGGGGGATGTCCTCCAAACCCACATTTGTCCAGCTGGATTTAGAGCTGTGACTGTTCTTTGTAGAAGTGCAGAGAAGAGGCCAGTCCTGCTGCCTTCCCAAGGGTGAGCAGCAAATCCAGTGAGAAATTAAGATGTCCCTGCCAGAATGTATAAAACCAAAGCCCAGCATCTGTGTTTATTAGTGCCAAATGGATTGATTTAGGCAACAGCTTACATGCAGCCTCTTAAGAGAAACTTGGACAGTACACTGACATTTCAGAACACAGCATATACAGAACAGAGCAGTGCTGTACTTACTGTCTTGTTCAGCTCCTTTTAAAAATGCCCCAATGGCTCCCAGGTAGCCTTCATGTCTCAGGAACAATGCCTGAACCTCTCCCTGCCACAATATGAAACATTGCAATTGGATGGTCCCTGAGGGCTAACAGGCACTTCTTTGTCACTAGTTTCACACTTTAATTTAATAGAAACAACTAGAAGACGGCAATAGTCATTTGTGCTACATTCTCACACATTCAGCAACTTTAATGGTGCTTCTGGAACAGCTCAGGCAGGAACTGCTCACACACATCACTCCCCAGTTATCACACAGCTGGAAAACACCCATGCACCAGTGGTGTGTGCTCTCTGGCCTTGCCTGGAAAACACCACTGCATCATTCCATGAATATTCAACTCCTCTTGCTTCAACAGGCTGGAAATGCAAGGTGGTGTGATTGCCAAGGCGGGTGTGTGCCACTGCAGCCAACGCCTTTGGGACACTGCTCATTGTCTTTATTTTATTGCACTGCTCTTCAACTCCACACAGACACCGGGCATTACCCACAGGCAAGCATTCCCCCATCCAAAGAATTCGATTATTAATGCAAAATACAGGAATGCAGGGGGGGAGAGCCCTCCATCCTCACAGCAGGGCCCCTCAGCTTTCCCAGGCTGGATGAGACATGGCCTTTTCCAAGGAATTCAGCACTGACTGTGGGAGCTGCAGGGAAACAGCAGCTCCAGCTCACAGGGAAATTTGGATTTGAATCCCTGGCAAAGTGTCTCTTACAACAACCTAAAGCTGCAGTTTTGCAATAGCTTTCTTGGAACTGAGCAAGTTTTACAGAAAGGGACAACAATGGTGAAATAAAGAGGGGGAAAAGCAGCACACAGGAGTCTCTTACATGAAGTACTGATATGAGAAAAAAATGGTGCAACCTATTCTATAAAATTCCCAAAGTGCAGGACTAATCGACCTGTAATAACCATTAACAAGCTTGTGGATTGGACCTTTTTTCCTAGTCAAAAATCTTCAATATTCTCCACAGCTTCAAAACCTGCAAAGAACTTCAGCTTGATTGATTTGAGGTTTGATTTTCTCTTTAGTAACAAAACCCCACTGATGCCAACTGTCTCAGCAGAACAACCCCACAGTGCATGGCCTGGGGGTGGAAAGATGCAAATCAGCAAGAGGAATTGAATAATGATGGTGACTATCTAAGAACACAGTGGAAACTCATTACTTGGAGCTACAAGACAGACTGTCAATCAAAAAAATAATAATAAAAAGAGAGAGAGAGGGAGGTAGGGAGAGAGAAAAAAAGGCCAGACACAACTCCCAGACATTTCACATTGATTTCACCCCTCCCACAACTCATCCCTGCCTTACCTACCTAAGGAGCAGCATTCTAAGCTTACTTCATGTGCAAATTAATTTATTAACAGCCTAAAAAAATACCTAAAATGTGACTTTGCTGCAGGGAACCCTGTGTTTTCCTTACCTTGGAGAAGAAGTTGATGCTGTAGGTGATTGTGCGCATGGTGACGGGGTGGCCCCGGATAAAAAACCCCCCAAAATAGATTTTATCCAGGTTGTGCAGTTTGGCATAGAGGCAGGCCAGCTGGCCAATGTCATTGCTGATCATGTGGAGCAAACTTTTGGCCATATCTTCTTTGGAAAACTCTGGAAGGCAAGGAAGAGTAAAGCAAATTACACACAAACTGAGGAAGCTCCAGTGGACTGTGCTTTTCTAACTGAGCCTGCAGTTGGGGAAAGAAAAATCCAGGGCTGGAGCAGTTTTCCTTATGTGTGGAGAAGAAAAGTGTTACCCCTAGAAAAACCTCACATATATAATGTACTTCTAACAAGGAGGAGTGTGATTTGCTTAAAGATATCAGGAAGAAAAAAAACAAAAAACCACCAAGCCTATGTGAAACTTTTCTTGAAAAAACACTTCCTGGATGGCAGGAGCCATTTCTTCTCTCTAGGAACCACAGGTGAGGGTTCCTCCATCCCTCTTGGCCTGACATGCTCTGCAAGTATTTCATTAAGATACTGCAAACAAACTGCAAGTTGTAGTAAATCACTGCCAAAGGGCCTTTCTGGAGCCCAGAGAGCCACATCCATTTCCCACAGGAATGACTTAACCCCAGGCTAACCAGACAGCTACTTTTAAATCTTCCCTTAGCTTAGGCAATCCCAAACTGAAATTTTAAATGTCTGCTTACAAAGCAGTACTGCACAATAGTTTAGATCAATATTGTGCAGGCAAAACACAAGATCATGAAAGAAGCTGCTGATTATTTTCAGCTCTACTTGTTAGATCAGTATAAAATTGATCCCCAAGAGCCAGAGGAGATGTTTGGGTAGATCTTTTTTATCCCAGTACCTTTGTCTGCTGTGGTGGACTTGCCAAAGCTGCTGGCAATGAGATTCCCACTGAGCCCCAGGGTCTGGTAGGCACCTCCATACACGTCCTTCACCAGCATGTCCACGTTGGTGTGCTGGCCCTTTGAGGCCAGCTGCAGCAATTCATCAAATTTCTGATGGTGAGAAGCACAGTTACTACAGCTGACCTGACTCAGAGGTTGCAGCATCTTTACTGACCAAAACCAGTCTTAGAATTAACCCTGCCAGCCAAAGACAGGCTATTTCTAATTACAAGGATGATCAAACAGACAGATCTTCAGTGCAGTTCCTTTAAAGATGAACACCACAATCAACCTCTTTCTTAGCTGCAGATATCTTGTTGAATTTCCCCTGAAAACCAGGGTGGGTTAGCACATCTGAAACAGTCAGAGGCCTCATGGCATCCCTTATCTTGGAAGTCAAAAACACAGGAACTAAAAGCAAACAAAATTTTGTCTTCCTAGAGCACAATAAAAGAGAAGGGTGAGAAAAAAGTCTCAGTGTGCCTTTACTGTCCCTGAAATTAAACTTGCAGGCGAGCTCCATTATCCCAAAAGTTAATTTATAACCCTGTTATCTTAAATTTCTTTACAAAACCAAGAGAGAATTAGGAGCGGGCACTGTCATGTTCTAAGATTTCTTCTTTAGGAGCATCAAACAAAAAGCACAGCCCAGGCTGTGCCCCCACTTGGACATCTTCTTATCTGGTGCATATGTAACTCTAGCTTTTCCTACACTGCTGACATTTAGGACACTCCTTTAAGCCACGTGGCTCTTTGGGAAGCCCAGCATGATGTCAGAGCAGGACTAAGTCAGGCCTTGTTCATCAGCCCAGGATTTAAACTCATGTTGGCAATCAAGGAACCGACCATGAGGCAAAATTCTCCTCTCAGCTCCCAGATTTGGCAGCAATTCTGTGCTCCCTGCTTTCTTCTGCAGACAGTATTGCAGGAACTGGGCTGGCATTTTAAATTGAAAAGAGAATTAAATGTTACCAGGTCACTTTGAGGAGGCTCTTGTCCACCACTTGTCCTTGAGCCCCAAGCAGGATTGCTTTTGGTCACAATAAGCATCTTCTAATTCTTCTCCCTATATTCCACCAGTATCTTTTTCCATGTAAAGCTTCCTTTTATGCATCAGAAGTGTCAAAAATACGAACACAAGTCCAGGACTCAGCCTTCTTACCTAACATTCCAACCTGTCAGGCTTCCTCTCAGCATTTAATTTAATCCTATCCCCCTTAAAAGAGACACTTGGGTACCTTTGTTTTGGTGAGCAGAGCTCCAAGACCCCAGAAAGTTCCACCTCCAATTGAGCTGCCCCCAATCCATTCAAATTTGTCTTCTGTTTCTACCTGTGAATCAAACAAGGCGGATTTATTTAGAAAGTCCTTTTGTAATGTTGAACACAGATTTAAATGTCAGTCTGCAGGATCTTGTAAGAGTGGAATCGGTGGAGATGGAATCCTTCCACTGTGGAAGTGGCAGATGAGAAGGGCACATTGCACATCCACCACAAGCAGCTTTGGAAATCTTGGCAAATAATGCTAAATGTAGACATTAAACTTTGTCTCTTCAACAGTGTGACAAAACAAACAAAAATCACTTTGATCTGATAGCCTTTGTCCTCATCAGGTAATCATTTCTCTAAACACCAAACTAAATGTAATTTAAAAAAAAATAGTGACTAGAAAAGCATTCATAACTCTGCAATTAATAGAAACAAAGCTTAAAAAAGGGCACAATTTTCTTTTTAAACCTTGCACTACCAGAGAACAAGTACAAATCTGAACCAGTGAGAGGTTTCAGATCACCTTTATCTAATCTCCAACAAAGCATTTTGGCCAGCACTCACCTTCACTATGGAGACCCCTGAGCCAATGTTCACCAGCAAATAAGGGAAAATGTTGGGGTGGTTTGTCTGGAACCGGAATTCTGTGTCTGAATCCTTCTGGTAAGCAAACACCTCGTGGGGGATGTTCCTCAGCACGAAATTGCACCCCTTAATTAAGCAGGTCATTACATCTTCCTTATCAACTCTGAGGGGGAGGAAAAAACCTAAAATAAATGTTCCAGCCCTCCTGATAAGGCAGTTTGCTTTTGGAGCCGGAGTTTGCACGCACTTTGCAGAATTTTCATACTGTGTGGCACAAGCCCAGCTCCCTGGAAACACGAAACCTCCCTCTGCACATGGTCTGGTGCTCCCCTCCCATGCCAGAACTCCGGGCTGGAGTTCTGTTACACAGTAACTTTAATCATGTTGTCATTAAAAATAATCCTGTTTGCTTGTTTACACTGCTCTTTTCCTGCCCTGCTCCTTTCATGGTCTGTGCACCCCTGCAATGTAGGTCAGGAAGCTTAGCTGGAAATTTACCTCAGAAAACAATTTCCCAACATGGAATAATTGTCTATTGCTCTTCCCCTGCCTCCTAATAAAGCACAAAAGGCCCCTCGACATTTCAGCACTTGTTCATGACAGATTCAAGGGGCTGGGAGGAGCCTACAGCTGGGATCAGCAAACAGAAAAAGAGACTTCCCACAAGAGTAGCAGGATTCTCAACAGGATATCCCCAGTGTGGAGTCTGGGAAAGGGATACAAAACTTAGAGAAGATGATTGATAAGTCAGCTAACACACACTGACTTCTGTGAACTTCTGTGTGTGCACTGTTACTGATTTATGGAAATTCTCACAGGAAATATCCTGAGGCTCTTTGGAAACACATAAACAAGGCACAAACTCATCTCAAATACTCTAAAATTATTTGTGTGCTCCACCGTGGAGAAGCTGCTCTGGTTTCGAGCTGGGGAAAAGCTGAGTATGTCAGAACCAAATAAAAACCAAAACGAGGTGCACCACATGAGATAAGAGGGGAAACTGCCTCCTTATCTTGATCAATTGATCATTAGTAACAGCCAATAAGGTACTAAATGGGGCTGGTGTGAAATAAAGAGATAACAGAGCCCAGCTTATCACAGGAGAAATAAGTAATTTGCAAGGACAATGTAAAAGATTAGTACAGGCCCTCAGGGCTTGAGGAATCTACCACACAAATCACAGCACAAGAGGTGCCTTGAAGCTCTCCCCAGTGATGCTTAATATTGAGGCAAATTAATGTTTTTCTACACTTACAGCATAGAAAGTGTGAATTTATAGGCACCACCATCTGTGGCTTTGATGGCTTTTGTCTCTGGATTGATGAGATGGCCTTTGATGACATCTAGGCAGCTTTCAGTGTAAGTTTTTAGTATTTGGTGTTTGATAATGGTGCTTGAAACAGTACATTTTTGGGGCTGCCCTCTGTTCTCCTGCAAGCCTTTGCATGAAGTTTAGGTAGGAGCAGTACAATAAATGATTGTCACATGAATTACCTCTGAGCATGCCCAGGAAAATACAAAAGCTTTTGGAGTAGGTGGAAGTTAATTCTTTACAGAAGAAAAAGCAGTTCCACTTACTTCAACCCCAGTTTCTTCTCAATAAGGTCTTTGAATTTATATGCACCACCACCTGTGGCTTTGATGACTTTTGTCTCTGTATTGACAAGATGGTCTTTGATGAAATCTAGGCAGGTTTCAATGTAAGTGTTTTCAAATTTAATGAAGTGAAGTCGAGCTGTAATCTCCTCCTGAACAGATATTTCATACAAAGGTTCATTGTCTATGTCCTTTAAAAGAGAGAAGGATTTCTTAGAAAACATTCTTGCAGAAACAAGGTTAAATGCTGAACTACTGAGCATCAACACTTGTGCTTTTCTTGCCCTTGAAACTGTGTTAATGTCATTAAACATAACTCCTCAAGCTATGTCAAATAAGAATAGAGTTTCACAGGTCTTAATTCTCCTTAAGCTAAGATAATCAATTCTCCCATGCAGCTGACTGTGCAGGAAATCCCTCTGCATGAGGAAACTTATGTCTGCACGGGAGCAGGGTTTTTTTACAAAAGTATCACACTGTCTGGAAAAATATATATTTCAAACAGTACCTGGCGATACAAACACTTCCCAAAAAGTTTTATGTAGAACAAGTTATTAGATGGGTTTGAATACCATTTCTGTTCTACCCAGTCCAGAGCTTCACTCCTGTGAGTCAGTCACAGGCAGCTGATCCCTGATGGAATTCTCACCTTTCCAGAATGATCAAAGGATCTCACTCTTGCCACTTTGTGCTGTACAGTTGAGTAATAAGCCAACTTGGTTAATGAACCACCTGTTCATAAAGAGATGACAAGTTATGATTAATGCCTCACCTTGGAGCAAATAGAACTTATGTTTAGGTCAGCTCTTGGTTCTCCAGGTTTCCTCAGTGAAAATTAATGGAAATGCAGAAAGAACCTTTGCTGAGGAGCTGCTTGGCCTGGTTAACCCCCAGAGCATCACAGGAGGGAAAACTCCATAAATTCAGTTCGTGCCTGACTGATGTGGGATGAGGATGAGCAGAGGAAATTCTCAATCAGCCAGGCCAGTACATGTACTGCTGTTATTCACCTTGTCTGGAAACTTTATGGAACCCCCCAAATCTGTACCAGGATTTTCCCAGCTGGTTTGCCACCACTGAGCAATGCCCATCATGTGCACAGAGTGTTTCAGCAGCAACACCTAAATAATATTCTCACCCTGCTTTTAGGGACAAGTCTGCAAACTCGTGGCTGGTTAGAAAATGACCCTCTGAAGTGAGTAATTACTTTGCAAGACTGGTCTTGGCTTTGGGGTAAAGAATGCTCAGAGTGATGTTTCTCAAGCACACAGCAGTTGGAGATGTTAGCAATGTGCAAGTCTGAGCAGAGCAGCCTCATCACCCCCTTCAGGCCTCCAGTCTGCTCATGGCAATAAAACTTCCAACTCTCCCCTTGAAACAAAATTCAACTCCTTGCCCTGTCTTTGCATCTGACCTGCAAAAGTCAGGATTTCTGGGGTTACACTGAATAACTTCAATGTTTTCCACCACAGTGCTCCAGGTCTGAGGGTAACTGTGATCCACTATTGGGTTAATATTAAAGTCCTGAAAGTAAATAAAGACCTGGCAATGTCAGATCCTAAAGAATGGCTAAATTCAGTGCCACTGCACTCTGCTGCCTGATAAAAACCAGAACATGAAGCAGCAGAGGTGAAAGATACTGTCAGCTCTTCCACAGTGCTCAAATATTTTTGTTAGGAAAATATTTGCAACATGTAGGAAAAAAACAGGCAGTTTACTCCAGGAAAATTTAAGTGAGGTCAACGTAGAGTGACCACAGACAGACACAGGAACAAAAGCAATACAGCTTCCCTGACCTTGGATCTGATTTCAGTGTCCCAGTCAGTGCTTTGAAGATTCTGGTAAACAGAACCCACAGTCTGTTCTGCTAAAAAGTGAGGGCTTGCACAGTTTTTTGTGGGAAAGCTTCCCTCCACACCTCCAAACTGAAGCTGGCTTGGAATGTCATGTTCTTTACACCGACAATGGCACAGGTGCTGCAGGAATTCACCACCAGCCCCACGGGATGCAGAGCCACACTTTGTGCATTATCCCCTTCCTCTCCCAGTTTTTAAAGACTTAAATCCATTCAGAACAGCAGCTGAGACATGTAACTAGGTTTTATAACTAATCCCAGGACTCTAATTCCGAGCTGACCCACACAAAGGGCCAGTTCCAGCTGTTATTTTCACAGGCGTGCAACCAGCAGCTCCTGAGGGGCTGAAGGGACACAACATTTTCTATTATGGTGCAGATTTTCTTCCCACTGTCCAGCACACACAGCAGTGTTCTCCTCAGCAGTAATAGCTTGCTTTTCTTTTCTTTTCCCTGGCTTTCCTCCTAAGAAGTTCCGCTGATCTCGAGGCCGCGAAAGGGAAGGAAAACGCGTGAAGTGGCACTTGTGGCTTGGTGGGTGTCCACAGGATCCCTGCACGGGAGGAACTGGGAACAGGCTCAGCCTGTCCCTGCACAGTTCCCGGCTGTGGCGGGCAGGTGTCACCCTGAACATGTGTCAGCCTGCCGGGTGTCACCCTGAACGTGTGTGTCACCCTGAACGCGTGTGTCACCCTGGACAGGGGCTGGAAAATCGGTGATGTCGGCTGCTGGGGCGTACGCACAGGGCAGCGGGTGTTTCTGGGGGGACTGAGGCAGCAGTGACAGACCCCAGCACACGGCAAGCCCCGCAGCCGCCGTGCCCTGCCCGGGCAGTGCCACAGCCGCCGTGCCCGGCCCTTTTTGCTCATTCCAGGCCGGTTCCGGGAGCCGGAGGAGCGCCCGCGGCATCCCGCGGGCCGCGGCCTGGGCGGGGGGCGGCCGAGGGGCTCCGCACTGGGGCCTGGCGCACTGAGGCAGGGCCCGGCGCGCTCTGAGGGGTGCAGCCGATACCGCCCAGCACCGCCGCCCCCGGCCGGTCTGGCCGAGCCCCCCGGGCTCTCCTCCGTCCCCCCTTGGCCGCCAAGGGCAGCCCCGGCTGGGCCGCCCCGCCCGGCTCCCCGCGGCCCGTTACCCGCGCGCGGCCCGCCGGGACATGTAGTGCCTCTCCTCGCCCGCACCGCGCCGGCACCCGGCGGCGGGACTACAACTCCCGTCGTGCCCCGCGCCGCCCCCCGTACCGCGCAAGGCGCTGGGAGCTGTAGTGAGCGCGCGCCCACCCGCGCTGGCCCGCGCTTCGCGGGGGACTACGCTTCCCAGCGTGCCCCGCGCGCGCCCGGCCCCGGCGGGCCCCCTCAGCGGGGCCGGAGCCGCTGCCCGTTCCCCACCGCCGCCCCCTCCCCGCAGGCTGCCCCCGCCCGGTTACCGATGTCTATGGCAAAGCGCTTGGCGTTCTCCAGGTTTCGGAAGATCTCGTCGGGCGGGAGGGTGATGCTCTTGTCCAGGCTGCCGTGACCGCTGCCGCGCCCGCCCCGCTCCGCCATTTTGAACGCGACCCGCTCCCTCCCTCACCCCGGCCTCATCGGCATGCAAATGTATGCGCATAAATCTGCATGCGAACGAGCGGAGGCGCGGGGAATCGGGCGGGGAGAGCGCGCAGGCCACGCCCACCGGGGGCGGGGCCTGAGGGAGTCCGCGGCTGAGGGGGGCGGAGAGACGGGGGGGAACGGGGGAGGAATGGGGGAGAACGGGGGGAACATCCCGGGGAGGGGTCGGTGAGACCCCCGAGGGAACGGGGGGACATCCCGGGGAGGGGTCGGTGAGACCCCGGAGAAGAGGATCGTGCAGAGAAACCCCCGGGGAGGGCAGAGAGATCCCCGGGGAAAACTGAGCGGGAACGGGCGGAGAGACCCTCGGGAGCAGCGTGGGGGGACACGGAGAGACCCCCGGGGCAGAAACCTCGGGAGGGGACAAGGACAGACCCCTGGTGGGGTGGATGAGACCCTGGGGGAGGAACTTCGGGGGGATGGAGAGAGAGACCCCCGGGGAGGGCAGAAACCCCCGGTGAAACATGGAGGGGAATGGGCAAAGAGACCCCCGGGGGGAGCAGAGAGACCCCCGGGAAGAATTGGGGAGAACGGGCAGAAAGACCCCCGGGGAGGGCAGAGAGACCCCCGCGGGGAGCTGGGGGGATCCCCGGTAGCTCACGGGTGTCCTGGACCCTGATACACTCACACAGCCACGGAGGAGCCGCACTGTGTCCCCTGTAGCCAAACCCCTGAATTTAAACCCCCCCCCTCGTGTTTCCAAGTGTTTTGTGACCTGACACATCCCCAGGAATGTGAATTGTGCCGTGAGGTGCCTTGGAAAACTTTATCTCTTAATCAAAAGTATTTTCTGTGTTTGGTGTCCCTGCCTGTCACAAGGAGTTGGAATTAGGTGATATTTAAGGTCCTTCCCAACCAAACCATTCCATGATTTTTTTTTTAGCCTTGCAGTTACCTTCCTTGGCTCTGAATTCCCAGAGAAGTGGCTGCTCGGGCCTGCTGTTATTTCTGCCTCACACTGAGAGAGCTGGAGTCTCATATTCCTGAGCTATGGAAAACAGCATTGCAGAGGTCCCGATGGACACAGAACTGGGGAATTTGGTGTCAAATCTGAATATCTCTGCTTTCACTGGAATCTGTCTCGTGTCAGTTGACCACAGGGAAACCAGCTGTAAAAACTACTTAAGAAAAGACTCACTTTGGATTGATTAAGCAGATTTTTATTTATTTTTGGCCTTTAAAAGTTTCTGCATCTTCTGATGTTCAAGATAACTGTCATACATTGGTGCAGCTTGCACAGAACACATCATAACATCCTCCAAGGACAGTAACAAATTCCCATTTTCCCCTGGCAAAAGGGTACCAAAAATAAATACAATTTATACATCTGCCTTTCATGAAAGACTTTGCTAAACATCTCTTTTATAAATGGACAGCACAGCTGTAACTTTCAGTCCTATAAGGACACAAAAATGAGCTCCTGCCTTTACAAAAGGCACACACGCATCCTGAACCTCACAAACAGCCCTGGTTCGTGAGCAAGACATCCCGAGGAATTTCCTCTACATTGTTTGGGATAGGGTTTAACCATTCTCAGAGCGTGCTCAGCACAGACTATAAATATTATAGAACCCCTCGTGGCACCGTGGGAAGGCCGGATTCCCAAATGTGAGACAAATCCAGGTGTGGATGCGCTGGGACCCCGAGGGGTCCCAAAGGAAAAGGCTTTTGGGAATTCTGACCGTCCCAGGGGTTATAGCTGCAGGGACAACCTCGCAGAGGTTGAGAACAGCCCAGAGACCCCTCCCAGCAGGAGCAGACAGCTGAAAATCCCCCAGAAAAGCTTTCTCTCCACGCCGTGGGATCGCTGCTGTCCTGAGAGAAGGGGAGCTGAGATCCAGCAGAGCAATGACCTGCAAAGGGGAAACATTCTTCCCTACTTGTAGGGCAAGTCATGTTCTCCTCTGGAATCCGGGAAACGCCCCAAAATCACGGGATGCTCGAGTGCCAGTGCCTGCCGAGGCTTTGGCGTGGTTTTGGGGAGGCTGAGGATGGAGGAGCAGAGTCCCCCGGTGCCACCTGGGACCGCCGGGAAGGGAGGGATGGGAATTGCGGAGCCGCTCCGGGGCACTGCCAGGCGGGATCATCCTGCCAGGGGCTGAAAGGGCAGAAAGGAGAGAAGTGTTACACGGGGAAGCGCCGGCTGGAGCTTTTCCCGAAGGAAAAGGCAGCGAGAGGGACGGGGGATGTGATGGGCAGCGCTCACCTCGCCCGCATCCCGGCTCGCTCACAGGATTTCACCTTTCCCCAGCTCGGAGCTGGGCTGGTGCCTCTGAAATCCCTTCTGCAGACAGTTCCAGCTGCTGTAAATCCCATCCGGCCTTCCCGAGCTGGAACAGAGAAGAGAAGATGAGGAAAGGAGCAGCGATGCTTCCCCTCCTCCCCAGCTCTCCCCGCCCCATAGGCGCGGCCCTTCCCGGCCCTCGGTACTCACTCTGTGCTCCCTCATGGCCGGGGATGAGCAGCGTTATCCCACCGGGGATGAGCAGCGTTATCCCACCAGGGATGAGCAGCGTTATCCCACCAGGGATGAGCAGCGTTATCCCACCGGGGATGAGCAGCGTTATCCCACCAGGGATGGGCAGCGTTATCCCACCAGGGATGAGCAGCGTTATCCCACCCGGGATGGGCAGCGTTATCCCACCCGGGATGGGCAGCGTTATCCCACCAGGGATGAGCAGCGTTATCCCACCAGGGATGGGCAGCGTTATCCCACCGGGGATGAGCAGCGTTATCCCACCAGGGATGAGCAGCGTTATCCCACCGGGGATGAGCAGCGTTATCCCACCGGGGATGAGCAGCGTTATCCCACCGGGGATGAGCAGCGTTATCCCACCGGGGATGGGCAGCGTTATCCCAAGGGCTGCTCAGCTCGGGGTGAGGAATGCAGCCGGGATTTGCCCTATTTATACCCAGCGGCCGCCTTACAAAGGTCTGGGTCCGGAGCGAGTCGGAGTTTCCCACAGCCGCCAGCCAATCCATGCGTGCCCGGACAATGGGAAAGCATCCATTACAGCATGGCAAATTGCCTGTGAATTGCCTGCGGATAATACCCCGCTCCCAAAGGAGCAGGTGGGCTGGGGAGTGGGGAAACAATGGGGTTTGGAACGTGGGAAAGCGTTGGCCGTCATTATCATCCAGCTTCTGCCTGATGTTGGGGACGTCGACATCTCAATGTGCTGCCTTTTCCCAGGCTGGGTTGGAATTAAGCACAGAAGACTGATCCCAGGAAGAGATAATGCCTCAAAGAGAGGTTGAAAAAGGAAAGATGCAGAATTAGAGGGACTAAACCCTTTCATTGACATTAAACCGTGCTTAGATGAATACAGTACCAGATAATTTTCAAGCAACGAGGGACTAAAATCGAGGGAAGAGCCCTTCAAACAGTTAGCTTGAAATATTTTCCTCTGTATTGTTTAAAGTTCCTCTGTAAGTTATACCCAGAGCTCTTCCTTGCTTTTGTTTGGGTAATCTGGGTTTTCCTAAGGCAGCCCGTGACATGTCATGATTGTGATGTCTTTCCCAAACATGTCCTGTTTAATTTCATGCCACTTTGTAAATGCCTCGCTGTTCCTGAGTCTCCACTTAAATATATTTCCTGTTTACAGACAACTGAGAGGGAATGAAAAGTCAATTCTTGACTATTATTTTGCTATATTATCCATTTTCAGGATGTACCACAGGTGTGAGGACCTCCTGTGACTCTGCTCAGTCTTGGGATTTCTCACCTCTGTAATGAAGGAGAAAGGACCAGGCAGGATCCTGGATTGGAACTGCCTTGTAGCAATATTTTTTTTTTTTTTTCCAGGCTGTTTTAGGCTGCCAGCTCAGGTCTGCTGCCCTCTTCCAGCACAACCCAGTACAAACCCAGTCATGTTCAGGATCTATCAGTCAGGCATGGGAGGCCTCATGCAGTTTTTGAGAACCTGTTCCTTGCAACTACAACACTGATGAAAATCCTGCTTATTTCTTGTGTCTGCTTTTCAAAATCAGACAGGAAACCTCTGATTTCCCCGGCTGTGGAAACCCAGGGCACCAGGAATATTTCTCTGCTCTGGGGTGTCCTGACCCCTGGGCAGCTCTGATTTTGACCCTCATTCATGGAGAAAATTTCCAAAGTCCCAAGGTAAACTAGAAACCACAAAAGTGTGAAATAGATTGGAGAGATTGTAGAGAGTATGTCACATGGGTGAGAAATTTAGCTTTTTTTAAGTAAAAAAAAAGTTGAATCCATCCCTGCAGAGGGAAGTGAAGCTCGGGATTTTGTGGATCCCCCCGGGATGGAGTGGGATGAAGGGACAGCAGGTCCTGCCAGCACCGCGGGGGAAGGAAGGAGGATGCTGGCCACGGGGAGAGGGGAGGGAAGCTCTGCCCCAATTTTCAGCCCTGGAAATATGAAATGAGCGCTTTGAAATAACGCCACGCTGTCCGCAGCACAATGCTCCAGCCTCCAAAGGGCTAAAGCAGCTCCCAGCGATTAAAGCCTGATCCTTGAAGGATGTGCAGATGGTGCCGCAGGCCAGGGACCCTCCCAGGCACACTTCTTTTGTCATTTAACAGCGTGAATGGGAAATCCCGGGAGCTGCGGGCTCTCTCCATCAATTGGGAATGGTGAACCAGGCACCCTGCCCACCTCCCTGCTCCCAAACCTCCCCGTCCCCTTGCACAGGGATCACAAATCTTCCACTCCCCTGCCTCTGTGCTGCTGCGGGGTGAGAGAAACAAATAGTCCCCCTGGTTGGTTTGGTTATTAAGACCTGAAAACTTAATGGCAACAGCATTTCCCAAGTGGTGGTTGTGAATAATAAATTGTCTAGACTTGGGCTGTCCCTACAGTATATTGCTTATGGAGTGCAGAGTGCACTTCCTGCAAGGATTTCAGTGAGGAAAAATCATCCTCTGCTGTAAGAAGTCCGTTTAGTCTTTGTTAAAAGTCTGTAATTATTTTGCTCAGTTTGGTCTTTTCTAAAAATCCCACTGTTGGTGCAGCAGTCTGTCCCCCCGAAATGTGTTTGTGATCCAAATCCTCGTCCCTGTGCTCCATGTCCTTGGGAGCAGATTGTGCCTTGCACTGTCGCTGCAGAGCCAGAAAGTTGGGCTGTCTGAGGCTCAGAGACACGATTTCCCCTGGTTTGGGAACGAAGGATTAAGAGACAACCCCCCAAAACTGCCAAACATGGAGTTGACTGAACAACAGGACACAATAATTCCCTTTTTTGGAGCAGGGTGTGAGACCTGGAGATTCTGTGGGCAGAGGCTGCTCCTCTGTAAATCCCACCAAACCCTGAGTTGCATCAGGAAGATGCTGTTTCCAAATTCACAACCTGCCAGGGGCTGTCCCTGCCCTCCTTACAGCCCAGCTTTTTACCATGTTCATCATCTCCAACTGGAGCTGCTCCCCTCTGACCCTGAGCTCTGCTGGGAGCCCGTGGGATTGCTGTGAGCTGAGCAACAACCCCAGGGGATCCAGGAAAGGATCCAGCCACCCCAAAACTGTCATTCTAGGTTGGCATCCATGCCAATCCATAAATCAGAGCAGCTGGAGCACCTCCACCCTGAGGAATTGCTGCTGGGCTTTTCTGCTCCTGGTTTACGGGTGGTGGTTTCAGCCCAGCTGTAATTTACTCCACACACAGTTTGCACAGAGTTTGTGATATCAATAGTCAGCCTCCTCAGCCACCAGATCCATGATTTTCCACGGAGCAACAGGTCTGGAGGAGGGTGGACTACCAGCCAAGAGTGTGCAAACCCAGCATTTCTGTGTCATGCAGGTTTAAAAAGCAGCGCCCTGTACCTCTGTGGCTGTGCTTCCAGCACATCACTCGATGGCTCTCACCAATTTTACAGCATTTTTATTTTAGGCCATTTCCTACATTCATGCCAGCCTGTCTCCCAGATGCCATTGAGGGCGTTTTTAAAGAAATGATTACGATGTTTAATGTTTTTTTTTTCTTCTTCCCTGTGCCTTCCTGAAATGGCTTAAAATCTTTCTGACAACCCCTCTTGAGACACCTATTTAGTGTCAAAGAGCATAACGTTCCCAAGTTTTAAAAGGGTCTTAGCATAATACTGATCGATCAATGTGCTCCTTGGGAAAAAACTCTCCAGATGGTCCATCGGGACAGGAATTGCTGGTCCTCACAATGCGGAGCCAAAAAGCGTCACTAATGTGGGCTGTTGTGAGGCACGCTTCCTTTGTGGGCCTCTGAATGCCCTAAATAGGGAAGAAAGTGTGGGAAACTCCGAGAAACTCAGGCCCACACTCTGAGGTTAATAGGGGCTTTGTCAGGAGAGTATTCCTGAGCTGTGGGATCAGCATAATAAACAACATCTTCCCTAAGGGTGGGAATGTGTTGGGAGCAGGGGAGAGTCACCCCAGGGGCCGGAGGAGCCCTAAGAAGCTTTGTGTTCAATTATGAGAAGTGATAATAATTAATAAATTGTAAACATAACCTTTGCTGCACGGGGGCCGGGCAGGCTGGAGGTCTGGCTTTTAGCTCTGGGGTAATTGGTAAATTAAAGCCCAGAGGGGCAAGTCTGAGCTTGATGGAAAGCAGAAGGGGAGCACTTGCACCATGGTGGGTCTGACTCCTTGGAGCACAAAAAGCAGCTTTTCCCGTGGGGTTTGGTGCCTTCCCACTGCCCAGGGAGGAGGAATTCACTGTTTCTCTCCCTTACACTCTTTTTTGACCCAACCTGCAGAGGTGCTGCCAGCTGTGAGCCTCAAACGCGCTTTCCTTGGGTGGAATCCCACCCCCAGAAGAGCAGCAGCCTGTTGGTGCCACGTGTGGCTGTGTTCCCAGCAGTGCACATCAGGCTGGGCTGGGCTTTGGGGCACATGGCACTCCAGCTGAGCCTCAGCTCCCCCAAACTGCCCTAATTAGGTTTGATTTAAAACCCCACAGGCATGGACAACAGCTGGAGTTGTGCTGGGGTTCAGAAGCCTGTGCTAATTGGCAAGGACAAGTTGAGCACAGCGAGGTTGAAGTGACTTCTTCAAGCTTGCTAAGCAACCATAAAACCCAAAAATATCTCTTGTGAATTATTTAGCAGTTCATTAAAAAGAATAAATCTGGAGCCCTGGTAGAGACCTGTACCAAACCCCTCTTTGCACTGCGCTGGCAGAGAGGAGCACTCAACCAGCCTGTGCACAAATAAAACAAAAATGATACATAACCCAAAATAAGGCAGAGCAGCACATCCCTGTTTGGCTTTTGGGGCCTTTCTGTGTGGTTAATAGAGGATTTCACCACAAACCCAACGAGGTCTGGGCAGGTTCAGTGTTGGATGCAGTTTGATCTGTCAGCTGAGCAGATCTCAGGTTGCTCCGTGCTTTTGACAAGATCAGGTATTCAGTGTTTCCTTTTGTTTGGGAGCAAACCCTGTGTGCTTGAAATGCAGATTTTCAAGGGCACCTCTCCCAGGGAGCCTGAGGAAAGTTGGATTGTTGAACAAAATTTCATGCTGCTCCTGTATCTCTGGAAGAAGGAGAATGTCCCCTGTCATAAGCCCAAACCCAAGTGAATTACTGTGGTTAGAGAATAGTTTCGGGAAATAATTATTTGTGCAGATTTATTTTGAAGAGAAGGTAAAATAAAAGGAAATTATTTAGGAGAGGAAATGCTTTCTCAGTCTCTCCTAGCTATACTTTTAGCCAAATGTGGGCTAATTTCACTTCAGTAAAGGGAGCCTAACAGGATTTGTGTCATAAAATTAAGGCACCAAATATTAGTTCACCCCACTGCAGGTAGCTTCAAAGATCCCCAAGCTGAGGCAGGTGCCAAAGTCTTTGGAAGTTATTGGGAAATTTGCACAATACTCCCTTCCAAACAGGCAGAAAGCATAAGGCTGATCTCAGCTTGGTGGAAAAATTAGTGGGGGAAATGAAGTGGCTGTGGAATGAGTGATTTGTTGGAGGCCGAACAGGTCACTGTTAAATCTGAAAGGTTGACACTTCTCAGCACCTCACTTCAACTTCACTTCCACTTTGGTTTTTGGTAATTTTTCTAGAGATTGCTTCCTTACGGGGTCAAATTGAGCTCTGCCAAAGGGATTTCACAAATGTGATTCATGTATTGGAGTGAAGGGCTCAGAACTGACACCTCCTGATGGCTTCCCCACCACAGGAGAGTCTGCAGGCACCCAGTCCAGCAGGGCCAGCCCTTTTAATCATTCCAAAGCAATGCATTCATGACTAAAACCATTTTTATTGTACTGTACAGTGAAGACAAGCAAGTTGAACATCACACAGGATGAATACATCACAACTTTATAAAAGCTTTTTAAGCTCCTTAGCATGCTCAGTGGATGATTATAAAGTACTTATTGCCTCCCTTCCTCCCCCTTTTCCTTAAGGTATAGCAGAGGTATTTCCTTTACAAAAGGCACCAATTATCCCTCAAATGAGAGCAGCACAAAGTGACATGAAGAGAATTGTCCCTAGAGCTCTCTGTGATCATCACAACTTTCCATAAGAAGGATACTAAAAATAGCAGAGGAGCTTCAGAAGAATCAGCATTTCTTAATAACATCTTTCACTCAAAAGGGAAAGGCTCAATCCTCTCTTTATGATACAAAATACATTCTCCAAAGGGCTCCTTCTTGAGGAAGGTCAATACATTATCTAGAGACAATGGAGCACTTGAACCTGTGACCCAGGCAGTCAGCAGAAAGATTTCAACTGACAGCCACAGGCTCAGGAGCCTGTGATGGAAACCAAAGGTCATTTGCTCTCTAAATCACCACAGAACTTGGTCCTGTCTTTGGCCAGGAGCCACCAATAAAAGCAACAAATTTGCTGCAAGATATACCCAGAGTCCTTCACTATGAAGGGAAACCACCCAGTGACCCTCATTTCTGGTGACAGAAAAACAATAACCGCCCCCTCCTCCCACCTTTGGAAAGCAATGTTTCCTACTTCAAAGAGGAACTAATAAACCACAGGTCCCTCTAGTTTTTGTAGCAAAACGTGGGAATCAAGTTCAGCAGGTCTACCAGGGTCTCCAGATGGTGGGAGCAGCAGGCACGCTCTTCTGGGCAGGCTGTTTTCTGGGAAACACGCAGGGAGACAGGGGGGAGCCACGCAGAGCTGGAGAGTAGTGGGCATCTGCACCCAGCTGAGCCTTGCAGAAGTGCTTGATCAGCTGGACCTGGGTCTCCTTCTTGGGCTCGTAGTAGGACAGAAAGTGCATTGCTTCCTTGAGGCACCGCAGGTACCCGCTGTTAAAGTCCTGCTCTGGGTTCTTGTGGATGAATGCTGAAAGAGAAAGAAAAGCAAATGAGCGGGTTAAAATCATGACCAAAACATGGGGCAGTGGAGATTTGTGCAGTGACTCTCATGTGCCTGGGGCTGGGATGCTCCAGCAGGTCCAGGTGTGCAATACCTGCTCTGCACTCACTTTTTTGGTCCTGCAGCTGGCTCTGCTGCTTCAGGTAGCTGACAGCCACTTCCAGGATGTCAGCTTTCTCCAGCTTGGAGTTGGGCTGGTGCCTCTGGAACTCCTTCTCCAGGAGCAGTTTCAGCTGCTCGATGCTGCTGTTAATCCGGTCCCGGCGCATTTTCTCCACCACCGGCTTCCTCAGCTGTGAGAGAGGGAGCAGATCGTCAGGGATTTGGTGAGACCTCCAATTTCCCCTCTGATGCTCTTATACCCATCTTCAAAGATGCTTTTTTTTTTTGCAGCAGAGCTGTGTGATGCTGCCTACCCAGTCCCCACTCATTTTAACTTTTAAAAATCTATATAATCCCCTTTATCTCTCTTTAACATATTTGCTCTCTCCCAGACCACTTCCCCCTCTTCTCCCATGTTATATTTATTTACTAGAGGCAGGCCAACATTTCCAATCCCTTCCGGGGCTCTACTTACTTTATTCTTTTCCTTTGGCAGCAGCTTCTCCTCCATGTGGACCATGAGAGCATTGCTGGGAGCCATTCGAGCCTCAGCCCTGGGCACAGACCCCAGGCAGCTGCTGCAGGGAGATGCTTTGGCAGCTCCCAAGCGCCTCTATTTATACCCGGGGAGCCGGGGCAGATACGTGAGTGTCGGGAGCGCCGGTGTTTCCCACAGCCCCGCAGCCAATCCAGGCCTGCAGCGGGACAATAGAGGAAGCATCCATTAGTGCATGGTACATTGATTGCCAATGCCCCGCGGAGAATAACCTTCTGCCCACGCTGCTGGTGGAGGGAAAGCACCGACCCTCCAGCTGGTTGGGCTGGCATCAATGGCATTGCTGAGCCTCGCATGTGCCAGGCACTGTGGTGGCATGGAGGAGGCACGCTTTTGGGAAAAGGTGGCAAAGGGAGGGAAGCCCTGCTAGAGTTCAAATCAACAGCCCCAGGGATATCTCTGCCCATCCCAGAGCCTGGAGGAGCTCTGTGTTTGTGTGTGTGTGTGTGTGTGTGTGTGTGTGTGTGTGTGTGTGTCCATCCAGTCATTGCACTTTAATGCGTGACCCGAAGTGTGACCACAGGTTTCTTTGTAGGACATTTCTAAATGCTTGCTGGATCAACAGTGAGAGTAACTAGAGGATTGTAACCCCATTTTCTCTCTTCCCTGTAACACACCAGGGTCTGTGAGCCCGTTGCACCACAGTTCCCACTGTCCCCACTAAGGACAGCCCACACTTCCCAGCAGAGCTGGGCCAGACAGAGTCACCCCTGTAGCTCTTGCTGTTCCTTTTTCTCATCTATTCCATACAGACATTTTCAGGAATGATGTTTAAGGTGGGCTAAAGGATAGCATGAGGCTCAACCCAGAATCCTGGGAAGTCCTGGGAAACCAGAGGTGGGCCAGGAATGGGATTTAGCAGCCAAGGCCCATTTTGGCCCTCAGTCAGGTCGGTTCTGCTTCTTGCTGAGGTTTCAGGTGTGCTTGGTTCTGACCTGGTTCTGAATGTCAGATCTCAGACACCACGTACCTGCCTCGCTGTGCAACCTTCAGCATGTCATCCCCACTCTGTTTTTTATCTGGAAAATGTGCTGCTTGCTTGTATCTGCATGGAAACGCCAGAATGAATTAAGCAACCATGTATTTTGTGATATTTATTTATTTTGTGATAAAGGCCAGAAAAAGAACGAAGCTCTGAGGGCACTGGAGGTCAGTTCTAATTTTGTATTGTGAGTAAAATATATGCTTGGGTACAGCCCTTGAGGCAGCACCAAAAATAACCCAGAAGCTGCCTGGGGAAAGCTGTGCTGCATCCTGTCATGTGTGGGTCCAGCCCGGGGTGCCCCAGGCAGAGGTGTGCTCCTCCTCCGAGCATGTGGGCATGGCAAGGGAGGAGGGAAGTGTGCAGGGAGGTAAGAAAGCCAAAGAATTTCTTGCTTGGAAATGCTGCAATGCAGCCCGGGGGCAATGGGCAGTTGACAGGAAGGAGGGAGGTGTCACTGCTGTGGGACTCTTTGTAGCAGCCTGAATGGACTCAGCTCTTTGTGAAGGGCAGATGTTGTCCTTGGAGCCCTTTATTCCCTGCCTTGTGGGAAAGCCAGGAGACAAGACATCTCATGAACACTTTGAAGCAGGCAAAGGATTATGATACAAAATAAGACACAGCTCAGGGACTGAGCCTCAGCTTCTGCCAGCTTTAATGAGGTGTTGCCTGTTTTCCTGTGTTCTCTGGCTGGCCTTTCTCCAGGAGCTGCTATCCTGGGTTATCCCTTTCCTAGCAGGGGAGCCATGCTGGCAGACAGGTAGGCATGGACCAAGCTGGTTGAAGACTCTTCAGTGTCAAAAACCATCTTTTTCCCAACTCCTGAGAAGCCCTGACCTTTATTGCTGTATTAGAACTGATAGCCAGATGGTCTTTTGGGAGTTGGATTCTTTCCCTTTAAATCATTCAGGCTCAAGCACCGTCACTAATGTCGGGAGTAGTTGCAAGGCACACTTCTATTGTCCCATCGAGAAATGTTATCAATGGGGGAAGAGTATGGGAAAGGCAGAGAAATCCAAACCCACACAGCCTGGCGCTAATAACCCCTTTGTGGAGCTGTGCTTCTGTTGTGGCACCATGAACTCCGTGGCTTTTTCACCCAGGAAGGCTGAAATGGGCACGTTTCACTATCCAGGGGCTTCTCCAGGATCCGGTGTACAGGGAGAAAGGGGTGACAAGGGCAGGGACACCGGTTCATGCAGAGGTGGCTGCAGGAATGCTGAGCTGAGCTGCAGCTTAGGCTATCCTGGGGCTCAGGTTTGTTCTACTTTGCCTCAGTTTGCTCTTGTGGGAAATGGGAGAGTGGTGCTGAGCTCTTCCACAGAGCCCTCTTGGAAGTGGGAGCTGCCCTGTGCCTGTGACAAGAGGCAGGAATTGGGCTCCTGTGTGCTTTTCTGGCATCACCTGGAGCACCTCAGGGAGCAGAGTGGAGGAGCAGCAGTGCTGGGAGGGCCTCTTCTCCCTGTCTGTTGGGAGCAGTGCTGGGAAAGCTTTTTTACCCAGGGAGGGAACCAGGATCAAGGCAGCTCAGATCTCAGTTTAATGGGGAATGTGGTGGTGGCAGCAATAGCACTGCCAGAGTTCCAGGCAGACACACCTGGGTGGGAAATGCTATCTTTGAATGCTGTTCAAAATGATGAACCCTGGTAAACTACCGAGTCTGTCTGTCACTGCTGGGTGGACCTGATCTAATGGTTAAGGTTCACAGATTTCAGCACCACAAATCCCAGCAGTGTTAGCACATCCCTTCATCACCCTCATGTTCTCACAACTTCTTCCCTGGAGGTTCTTGGCCAAGGTGTGAAAAGACAAGGAACTGTTTGAGGTGACCCCTAATGATCTTCTAACAGTTCTTAATAGAGGAGCCACTGCTTCCTTTCGTGTGTCAGATGAAGAACCCATCCCTAACCCTGCCCCTAACACTGCCCCTGCCCTTAACCCCAACCCTAACCCTAATCCTGCCTATCATGCTCTACTCAGGGTCTCTCAGTTACATGACATCTACACAGAAAATTGTATAAAAATGGTTTGGCTGGAAGGCAATATATAAAGAAATAACTGTGTAAAACTTGCTATTCAGGACTGGCTTCTGTTCCCACAGAGAGCTCTGCATGTGAACCGATGGAGTGGGAGTCGAGGGAAATCTGCCTCTTCCAGGGGAAAAGGTTATGTTGTTATTAGAATTGTTGTATGAAATATTCCATTAAATGTCATTAACATGGCATTATCCTGCCTCCTTGAGACATCAGAACCCACTCAAAAAGGGGTCTTAATACTGTAAAGTACATTCTTCACAGATTTAACCTCTTTTAATTAGTTTTTCTTCAGATCCAGAATGTTTAATATACTGCCATTCCCAGGTGCCTGAGTGAAGGAGAGTGGACTTTGATCATTAAGAAACATGTGAGACAACTTGATCTGCATTTTTAGGGTTGTTAGAGGCAAAAGCAGTTTCTATAGCTGCTTGTGTGGTGACCCCCAAGTAGTCATGCCCCAATGACATAGTCCTGCTACAGTGTGTATCACAAATAATTAAAAATTAAGGAGAATTTATTATTTTTTCTGCCCAGCTGAAATTCCCACAAGTCACCTCTCGGCATATTCAAGAGTGCACAAGAGGGATTTATTATTTCCTGGTATATTGACTCTGAAAGGTCTGGGGATTACAGCTGCTTTGCACATGAATAGCTGGAGTGTGTTGTACAAAAGGCATGGTCTGTGGGATAATGGGGTTGGATGTGGGAAAGCGCTGACCCTGGGGGAGAGCAGGCTGGTGCCTGATGGCAGGAATCAATTATGGCTCAAAGGAACACATTGCCCTGGGAGCAGGCTTGGCGGGAGCCACCATGTTTAGTGTTTACCACCCTCCTCCTTCCAAACCCGGATAAAACATCCACGGGATGGATCCTGTCCTTCTGCTCCTTCCCGGGTGCTGAGTTACCGGGGATATTGGAAATGATGCTTGTCCCCATCTCTGGGATGGGGCTGAGGGATCTCCCACGTGCTGCCAGCTGGGTTTGAGGTTTCTTCCAAGCGCCCTGGATAGTGCTGAGTTTGCTGGGAGCACCCTGAAAGTCCTCTGGAGCTCCCCATCAGTCACCTCCCCTGCCCTGTCAGAGGAGGGAACAGCCTGTCACTGCCAATGCCATGAGGGCAGCAAACAGAAGCTGCTGGGCTCATGCACTTCTGTCATGGTTTGGTTTTGGGTGGGTTTTTTGGGAGATGGTGGCATCCAGCTCTTACAATGTGCTCTGCACCTCTGAGGATCTGGCAGTGCTGTCAACCTTTCAAATATCAAAATTTGGGCTCTGAGGAACCAAGAAATAGGTTGAACATCAGAGAGGTTTAACAAAAACAATTTGATGTTTCCCGTAAAAATAAAAGCATTTTGATGGATTTTTTTTTTGTTTGTTTTTACTGAGCACTTGGACTTTGGATTGATAGAATTAATTTTCTCTCTTTATAGAATTATGAGGCTTGGATGTGAAGTCCTGCTGAAGGCCCTGAGTATTATGGGTCTCCTGATAGAAGTCACAAGACTCAGCAAACAGTGCTGCCAAGCTTTTGGCAGGGAGCAGGTATCCTGCAGAGAGGATATTTCAGCAGAGCAGGCTGGGAATAGGGAATGTGGCTCCTGAAGTCTGGCCCCAGCAACCACTTACTGTCACTAACGAGAGGGGAATGGTGTGTCCCTGCCAGACAGGAGGGCAGGATCCTGACAGGAGCAGCAATTAATCCCATCTGCATGGGGCAGATATTTAATCACTCAGAAGCTCAGTGTCCCCTGAGCCTCCTTTGATTTTCCCTGCCTTGGGAACAAGTCTAAAACCTGAAGCTGACTCCCTCTTATGCCCCAGTGGATTGCTCCCCTTCCCTTGAGCTCAGCCCGAGTTTTGAGGTGAATTTTGGGATGAGTTTTGGGGTGTAAGCTCACACTGGAACCCATTTTCTTGTGCTTGGCAGCCGTCAGTCATCAGCTGCAGAGCACAATGGAGACGTGTCCAGGGAAAGTGTCCCAGGGCTCCAGTGAGGTTTGGGTTTTGGAGACATCCTTGCCACGCTCAGCTGGCAGCAGAATGAAGAGAGGGTGTCTGATAAAAGCAAGAAGGGTTTCCAGGAGGTGGATAACCTGGTCCTGAGCCAGGCAAAGGACTGGCAGAGGGGTACACACAAGAGCTGCCAGGCCCTGGGTAGAGCTGGGTGCCCTCATCTCTATCCACAGGGCAGGGCACGTTGTCAGATTTCCTCATATTCCCTCAGGAATCCGTGTAATACAGGGCACAGCGCATCCCCTCCCTGAGGAGCTCCAGTCCCAGGATACCACACCTGCTGGGAAGCACTGAGCAGAACTCCATGGTGCTGACAGACAGACTTGTCCAGGACTAAGCACAGCTGCAGGTCTGCAAGGGTATGAATAAGCAAATGAAAACTTGGTTTACTTTCTGGAGAGATGGAGTTATTTTCTGTTGAAAACAACAATAAGTATTTCCTGATTGAGGAATTGAATTTATCTTCCTTTCCAGCTGTTTCGTAGGCTTAGAAAAAATATACTAAATAACATTTTCAAACTCCACTGCTGCACTTGAGGGCAAAGGAGAACTTTGCTATCTGCTTATCTGGGTGGTGCATGGCTGTGAGTGTGGTCCAGCCTGGAAATCCAAGTCTTCCTACAAGCAAGGGAGCTGGCCTCATTCAGAGATGCCAAAGCTAATTAAAACAAAAGTGGGTGCTGAGCATTTTTGGAAACCAGATGTCTCAAACAACCTCTTAGCCATAGAAGCCTGCGACCTGTAGGATGTTTGAAATCTTAAAATCTTGGTTTTCTCCTCTCAGCCTCATTTTCCCGCCTTTGTAAAACACTGCTAATAATACATCCTCACCCACGGAGGAGGTCGCTGAGAATTCATTAGCTGGTATTTGTAAAGCACTTTGAAAATGCAAAGCCAGTGCATTATTCCTACTCTTCTGGATGCTTTCCATGTTATTAAAATCAGGATTTCAGAAAGGCTTATCTGGGATCAAAACAGCATCCCAAACTTGAAAGGAAGCAAGACTGTTAAACCATCAACTGTCGCCTCCCCCTCCAGCCAGATGTTAAGCCCTAAAGAACTGAAGTGGCACAAGGAATTACTTTCCCAAGTTCCCCCAGCTGGGCTGACAGGCCTTGATCAATGGTTTTCTCCACGGTGAGGGCTATGCAGATGGTCTGCCCAGAGCAAGGTTTCTGTGGAGTACAAAGGGAAGTCAAACACCATTTCTAATTCAGCTTGTAGCATGGCACACTTCCTTTATCCTGCGCCTGAATGCCCTGAATGGGAGAGCGGTGTGGGAAACTGGAGGGAACTCCACACTCACCACGGCTGTGGGGCTCTGAGACACCCCTGTCCTCAAACCACATCTGCCTTGTGACAGGCAGGGGGGAAAGGAGTGACAGATCGAAAAATCAGATTATAAAACCTGCATGGAGGGAAAGTAAACCATGAGGGAAAAGGAAGAAAAAAAAGGGAAGGAAGCTGTGCAGGCCGACAGGAATTGCCCCAGCCAAGCAGCAGGACAGGGAAGGACAGGGAGGAAATGTGGGGAATGGTTAGGAGGAAAAGCAGGGCAGGGCTGGGAGGAAATGACCGGGAAAGGAATTGCAGAGCACAGTCTTGCTCATCCACCAGCCAGGCCACAGCCAATTGTCCCACTGGAGGTGGCAGAGGTGGGTCAGATTGTGCTGAGAATTCTGAGCCACATCCCCTGTTTGCCTCTTTAACTCCCCAGTCTGTTTAATACCTCCCAGCAGCCACTCCTGTGGACCATGATGGCATTGTGAGAGTTTTGTATGACCCATGTGGAGCTGAGAAAACTCAATCAGGTTTTACACCAGCAATACCAGACAGAGAAAAGAAATAAGAAACAACAAATCTGAATCTCGTTTTGGTATTTGGCAGGAGAAAATTCAAATTTTCATTAGGTTTTGCTAAATCAAGAGGTAAGCATGGAGGTAATTTGTATTTACAAGTTTACAGACATCAGGAAATAGCTCCAGAGGCATGAAATCTGCAGAGCAAATCTTGGAGTCCAAATTCCCTGTTGGCCTCAGTGCAGGTCCCAGTAAGGCCTTTGGGATTGGACACATTTTATTTTCCACCTCAGAATGCTCTGCAGGACTCAGCAGCAACTGAGTATTTTATCCCACATTTTGCTGTCTTTTCTGTTCCCAGTTCATCTCTGCCCCTGCTCCCCTTTCTGAATGACTTACTGCTGTGGAAGTTTACGTACTCCAGAGTTTCCCACACCATTCCTTAACTATATTCCCTCCTGTCACAAAGGAAGTGTGCCCAACTACAAACCACATTAGCAACGGTGCTTGGCTCTGCTTTGTGTTCAGTGGGAAACCCCGCTCCCAAAAGGCCATCTGGGCAGCATGGACTGAGAGGGAAGCAGTGGGAGCAGGGAGCATCTCTCCAGACTTGGAAAAGCAGCAGCATCCTTAAGGCTTTCTAAAGAGTTAACATCTGGCAGGGATTCTGGGGCAAGGCTGTTGTTGATGCCCTGTTTCAAACATCCAGATTTCTGTTCAGCAGCATGTGTGTTTGGAGCAGGAAATGTGTAATCCCAAATTCATTCCTCTTAGTGTGAAGTCCACAGACTCTGCAAGCTTTATAGTAGGGAGAAAGTTTTGTTGCCACTTCCTTTAAGATTTCCAGAGCATCTAGTTTGTATTATTGAGCATCTAATTTGAATAACTCTTCCAACTCGGTCAGTAATTGGCTAATTTTTCCCCTTGGAGCTTGTGTAACCAAAGAGAAAATAAAAAGCTGTTTTAAATACATGTTTTTGTTTCCAATTCTTTAAAATTTGTGTGTGACAGAGCCTCAATGGGTTTCTCACCCAGGGGAGATTTTGCTATGTTCACCTCCCAGTAATACATGTAATATTGCAATTCTTATCACACCCAGTTTAAGTATGTAGGGCTTCCAGTCTCTCCAGCAAAAGTGCAATGCCACAGAAGATTATTTTGTATTCAGCCTCCTCAGGTGCAGGCTCTGGGTCAGTTTGGATGCTGGTGGAGAGGAAATTCTGAGCACTGACCCCTTGACTCTACCAGTGCACAACCACTCCCAAGAGCAAGGAGGGTAAAGTTGACATGACTGTTCCCATGGAATTAATGTAGTTTTCATCTGGGTGCTGACTGGAGAATCAGAGAAAAGCAGCAAGAGGGAAAGAGCAATTGTCTCTAGCAGAACTGCCCTGCCCATCACAAGTCTGGCACTTTTCTTCTTCGTGTGCTCAATTAACGAGCTGGAGAAACGAGTCCCAACTCCGGAGTTTCTGTTTCAGGGAATGTCCCCGAGAGGGACACACAGAGGGCAAGATTGGTTTCAGAGGTGGCATTACATGGGCTCAGAGATAATCCACAGGCTTTGAGGAAAACATGTGAAACGGTGTCACAGAAGCTTTCCCACAACTTGACATAAAAGACCCGGAGCTCAACAGCTGCTGCTCTGTGCTGAGAGAAGGGAGCCCATTCAGGGCAGCACAATAGGGATGGAAAAGCAGAGCCTGGAAGAGGTCATTGAAGCCTTACCTGGTGCACCAATAATGAGCTGCAGAGTGAGAGAGAAATGTGTCCCTGTGCTCTGGGTGTGTGTGTCCACCTCAAAGGCCCTCTGTGACCACACACACACATTAGTGTAAAGGTGAACACACCTACACATATATTGGTATGAATACAACTGGTATTTACTTGCTACAGTAAGAGCTCCACAAACATAAGCCCTGACATTACTTGATGGATAAATTGCTGGCAGATCTGGTTCAAGTTTTCCAGCAGGAATCCCTGGCTGTGTTTTTATCAGACTGTCAGTTCTCCAAGCTGCAGGCGTCGCCTGAGCACAGGCTGTGCATCAAACATAGCAACTGGCCTGGGGAGAATAATGAGGAATCAGGAATTTGATTTCTGATAAGTTTATGAGGATATAAATCTCTTCTGCACCCTGTTTTCCTTTGTTTATAGACCAAATTAAAATAATTAGAGCAAATGTGTTTTGGGGAGGAAGAAAGAGGCAACATGTGACACTGAATGATCCTGAAACAATCCCAAGACCCTTCTCCACAAATCTTGCAGGTATTTGGAAACAGAAACATAAAGTGCTTATGACTTGCCTCGAGAGTTTTCTAAAGGGCTGCAAAAGATTCTGAGGGAATGGAACAAGGATCAAACTAGAAAATATTTTCAATAATTGTGCATACTTAAAATTAAATGCTTTTATTTGCAGCGAGTCAAAGCGGGAAAGCCGTTTTCTGCTTCCCATGGGCAAAGCTGGTGACTCTGGTGCCAGAGTCGCCTGTGGGAGAACCACAGGTGGCTCACTGTGGGAAGCAGGTTAGCGGATTTGAGGAATTTCTGGTCTCCAGGAGCTGCTGGCGTGTTGCGTGTGCCTTGTGGCTGCTGCAGCGTGTGCCTGGGCGCGCTGCCGGGAGCAGCATCGGTGCCATGGGCAGTGACCTCCTCCTGCCTCCTTCCTCCTCCTCCTCCTCCGCTTGTGAACCCCGCGCTGCCCCTGGAATGCTATTGATCCGCGGCATTAGTCAGCAGCCTTTCCCGTCGGAGGGCAGCTCTTTCCCAGCTCCTGACACTAACTCTGCTCGCAGCCTTTCAGGGAGCACACAGTCCCCACCTGCTCGCCGGGAGAAGGTCATTATCCGCGGCTATTCACCGCCACTGGAGCATGCAAGAATAGCCGCTTCTCCCATTGTGCTGCCCGCGGCCAGGATTGGCTGCCGAGTGTGGGAAACGCCACCGAACCACAGACCCACACACTCGCCCCGAGCTCGGACAGCATAAATACCGGCTACAGGCAGCTTCCAGCAACACTTTTCTCCTGGATTCCACTCCAAGACATCTCTGCTCAGGACAGATGGCTCCCAGCGCCGTTTTCTTGGAGCCCGACAACCTGCTGACACCAAAGGAGAAGAACAAAGTAAGTGCGGGCACAGCAGAGCAGTTTTCACCAGCTGAGACCTCGCCTCGCTCTGTTGAGGAGCAGTGGTGGGCAACAAACAGCCCTGCGGAGTGTCAGGGAGAGGATCCTTTAATAACAGCTCTCTTTTCCTTTGCTTTTTACAGCTGAGGAAGCCGGTGGTGGAGAAAATGCGCCGGGACCGGATTAACAGCAGCATCGAGCAGCTGAAACTGCTCCTGGAGAAGGAGTTCCAGAGGCACCAGCCCAACTCCAAGCTGGAGAAAGCTGACATCCTGGAGATGACTGTCAGCTACCTGAAGCAGCAGAGCCAGCTGCAGATGAAGAGTAAGTATTGAGTTTTCTTTCAGTCTCCATTTTATCGCAAATCTGTAACTGTTGTATGAATCTCGAGCCGTGGATAGCTGTTCTAAACTATTCTTTCTTCCCTCTCCCTCTTTTCTTCCTTTTTCTAGCTGCAGGATCCTTCCATAAAAGCTCCCAGTTTGACTTCAGAGAGGGTTATTCCAGGTGTTTGCAAGAAGCTTTCTATTTCCTCTCTCTCCACAAAGTCCGAACTGAAACACAGACCAAACTTTTAAGTCACTTCCAGAAGAGCCAGTCAGCAGCTCCAGAGGTCTCCTTCTCCCCTGGGAACGCCACTGCCCTGAAACAAGTTTCTCCAAAGGACAGCAGCCCTCTCTGGAGGCCCTGGTAGTTGGGGGAGTCCTCACTGCACAGACCTGTGACAGTCCAGAGGAAGGATCTGACTGCATCTGATAGTCCAGCTCTGATCCTCTCTCCTGTAGGGGATTTTATTTCCCCCTGTATTTTATTTATGTATGTCAGAATGCCATGCTTTTGACTTTTTTGGGATCCTCTGGCAAAAGCTGAGGTGTTCTGTTTAGTGTTGAAGCCATGTAGGCACTGGTGCAGTGCTGCCCAGGCAGGGGCAACGTCTTCAGAATGAAGGAGGGTGTTTGTAAATGTTACAGTTGTGATGGACAGGAATTGCTGTAGGAGAATTTCTCTAATATTCCCAGTAAGAGCCATCAGCTTTGCTCTGGCTTGACTGACAACTCTTGGCTCAGTCACTCTGGAGGATAAATGTATTCCCTTTGGTTCATGCACACTTGGTTAAAGTAATTTCTCTCTGTTTGCTTATCAGTTGTGCAGCATCAAAATGGGTTTCGTTTTGTTTTGGATTTCTCCCCCATGACCCTTTCATAGTCCTGTATATACAATGTGAGGGATGACCAGGAGTTAGGAAACTATGTGGAATATTTCTACTATTTGATGCTTTTTTCAATTTAGAAAAAGAGTATGTTATTGCTTTATGTTAAAGAAAAGTAGTAGGTAACAGGCTTGATTTGTCAATGTTATACATTTTGGGTGTAAGCTATGCTTTTTTAGCATTTTCATTATAATAATGATTTTTATCTGTATTGAGTGGTTGAATTCCTGGTGGATGGTGTTTCTCCCAGTGTTGGGACTGCCCTATGGCTCACCTGCATACTGTGTATGCGTCTCTGTGTGTGTAGAGAGCAATAAAATGCATTTGTGTGCAACTTCTGTGTGGGTCTCTCCATCTGAAGGATGTGCAGCCCTGAGAAAGGTTAACGTAGTTCTGAAGAAATGGGTTTTTTGTAAAACTCAAGGAACTCCCATTCACGTTTACTCTGTATATTCTTGCGAATCCCAACATGTGAGTCACCCCAAACCTCAAGGAGTGCTCCTGTCACACAGATTCCAGCAGAATCCTACTGAGCATTTCCTCAGTCACTGCCCCTCCTGTCCCAAAACCCCTCACCTAAGAAGCAATGTCCTGCACCTGCCCAGAACCTGGGTCCTATTTACACACCGTCTGTTCACAAACTTAGTCCACTAAGCCTAGTTTTGAGGGGTGGGTTTGTGCTAGATTGAGAGGGATTTTTACCAGGATTTGATGACTTGATTTGCCAGGCTTTAAGGTGTGGGTTTGTGCCAGGTTTGGAGGGGTTGGCTTGCTGGGATTCGAGGGGTTT
This sequence comes from Taeniopygia guttata, assembly GCF_048771995.1. Lineage (NCBI taxonomy): Eukaryota > Metazoa > Chordata > Aves > Passeriformes > Estrildidae > Taeniopygia > Taeniopygia guttata. The sequence continues at coordinate 2,579,941 of NC_133046.1, forward strand.
GTCAGGTTTTGAGGGGGTTGCCACAATTTAAGGGTTTTGTCAGGCTTTGAGGGGTTTGCCGTAATTTGAGGGTTTTGTCAGGCTTTGAAGAGTTTTTCAGGTTTTGAGGGGTTTGACAGTTTGAGAGTTCATCATGCTTTGAAGGATTTTGTCAGGTTTTGAGGGGTTTGACACAATTTGAGAGGTTTGTCACAATTTGAGGGGTTTGTCAGGCTTTGAGGGGCTGCTTTGGCACAATTTGAGGTATTTTACTGACTTTGGGAATAGCTCTCTCCCTGCCAAAGCCTTCCCCGCTCTGGCCCGGCCGGGAGGGTGGGAAGCACTGAGGGAATCCGAGCTGCACTGCCCGGCGGCTTCAATCCCCTTCCCATCCCCTTTCCTTCCCATCCCCTTCCTCCATGCCTTCTTTCGCTTTCTCTTTGGTGTCCTGCGGGGACACCATGAGGATGGCGAGTGGGGAGACCAGGGACTGTGAGGGAACTGCCTCAAGGGCCGTGAGGGACCCGCCTCGGTGGCCATGAGGGAACCGCTTCAGGGGCCGTGAGGGACCCGCCTCGGTGGCCATGAGGGCAGCGCTTCAGGGGCCATAAGTGACCCACCTTGGTGGCCATGAGGGAACTGCTTCAGGGGCCATGAGGGACCCACCTCGGTGGCCATGAGGGAACCGCTTCAGGGGCCATGAGGGAAGCGCTTCAGGGGCCACAAGGGACCCACCTTGGTGGCCATGAGGGGACTGCTTCAGGGGCCATAAGGGACCCACCTTGGTGGCCATGAGGGACCCACCTTGGTGGCCATGAGGGACCCGCCTCGGTGGCCATGAGGGAACCGCTTCAGGGGCCATAAGGGACTCACCTTGGTGGCCATGAGGGAGCTGCTTCAGGGGCCATGAGGGACCCACCTCGGTGGCCGTGAGGGACCCGCCTCGGTGGCCATGAGGGAACTACTTCAGGGGCTGTGAGAGTCCTGCCTCGGTGGCCATGAGTGACCTGCTTTGGTGGCCATGAGGGAGCTGCCTCTGTGGTCATGAGGGACCTGCCTCGGTGGTCATGAGGGACCGCCTCAGTGGCTGTGAGGGTCCCGCCTCACGGACCACGGGGAAACAACCTCAGGTGCCATGAGGGGAAACCACCTCAGGGGCCATGAGGAGCTGGTCTCAGGGACCCGGTTCTTGCGCTGTAACCCGGTCCTTGTGTTGCCTCAGGGTCCTCGCCCTGGTGTCGGTCATGCCATTGGAGCGCTGGCTGTGCCCTGCAGGCACCGAGTGTGATGTGGCCAAGGACACTTTTTGCTTTTTCCCTGTGTGAAAGGGAGAAGTGTGGAGCTGCTGCCTGAGGTGAAGGGTGTCTGAAGGAAACACTGAGTCGCAAAGAATCTGCTGAAGTGCCCTTAGCCAGAGGCGCAGAGAGAAATCCTGTGTGCTTCTCCCTTCTAGGCGCAAAACCCAAGGACAACATGTGTGAAATTTGTCCTCTTGGCATCTCCACCACAGTCTGCATGTCTGAGACCTGCACCCCACTGCCCAGGGGAGCAGCTCAGATTCCTTTTGGGTGAATGAGGCTGCTGGGTCTGCAGTGTCTTCCAAACAGCAGCATCCTCTTCCCAGTAAGGCTCCAAGTGTGGAATCCTTTACTCTTGGGAACAGCTAAACTCCTCTCTTTATAAGCTCATTGACATTACAGATTTAGCCTTCAGCTTCTCATCCAAACTTGTCACTGCATAGGAGGCTCTTGGGGTGGCTCCAGCAGAGCTGGATCTGGAGCCATGGAGAGCAGCACACTCCTGGTACCTGGGTTTCAGGTGACACATCCCTTACTCAAGTAGTAAGGGACACATCCACTCTAGGAGTGGAACAGCTGACAATTTGCTTCTGAGGAGAATAATTTTGCACTTACAAGCATTAAATCCCCCTCACTGCTTGTTGGTGGGACTGTTTCCTTTCCATTGCAGCAGTGCAGGACTAACAGATATCTCTCTTTTTGGGTAATACATTAAAATCTGGTTTGAGAGTGACCCAACATTGGTTCTTGCTCTTAAGAGAGAAGTAGAAGCCTGGCTGTTAGAGTGGAAAGAGTAGGATTTGCTGATAAAAGCTGATAAAAGCTGTCTGTTCATACTCTGTGTTTTCCTTTGACATGTCATAAAGCACGAACAGCACAGGGAGGTTTTGATGTTAACGAGGAGAAAGGGGATCAAACAACTGCTCCTGTGCAGGAAGTTGGTGCCGACCCCAAAGAAACCAGGCCTGAATTGGACATTGTTCGAACTGTGACACACAATGGGGATGGTTAAAAAACCCATCACAACCACCCTTTTTTTTTTTTTTTTTTTTTTTTTTTTTTTTTGTTTCCCTAAATCATCATGAAGAGAAAGGCAGCTTGAAAATGAAAAGGAGGGTTTGCAAAGGAGTTAATGAAATAGCCCAGTGGCATCTTGTGAATCATCAAAGTCTGTGATAGCTGAGTGATCAAGGCACTGGGAGTGTCACCAGGGGCTGGAAACTCTTCTTTTTTACATCCCCTTCAGGAGCAGTGGGCTGTGTGGAATGCCTGGACTTTTCTTCTTCCCCCATGGACAGTTGACACTTGGCATGCATTAATTATTCTGCTGCTGCTTGTTGGTGGGAAAAAAATGTCTTTTTTTCCCCCCCATTTTAAACATTCTGCATAATACACAATGTGGTTTCCAAATGCATTTTTGTACCGATTTTTCAGTCTTTAGGAGAAAAGAAGGTATTGCTGGGAAAAGGAATTGTACTCAGCAATCCCATGTAAAGCAAATTAAAAAAAAAATCCATTATGCCAAGCAAACCATGCAGCTTTTAGTAATGAAAGTTAATGTCCTCTGTGTCCATTGTGTCTAAAAATAAAGTTTTTTACTGAAAAAAACACAATTCTCTTTGTGGAAGAAGTTTCCTGGTACAGTGAAAGCAGCTCTTAAGGAGGGAAAGGAGTCAGATATTACTGCTGTTCAGTAAATGTTGCAATTAGGAGGAGGGATTTATTAATTTTTAGGCAGCAGATTGTCCAAAGATGTTTTTGTTAAGAAATACCTGTCCTCCAGCCCCATAATTATGACTTCAGTGAGTTCACTTCCAGGGGGAAGCTGCTGTAGGTGAGCTGAGAGCTCTGCACAGCCAGGGAGAGAGGTGCAGCATCAACCAGGATCAGCAATCTATCAACTAAAAATGAATTTTTTTTCAGGTTTTCATGCACCAACTGTGGTTTGATGGAGTCTGAAAGCTGCTCCTTTTGGATGTGAATTTTGGTCTTTTCGGAGCTGGAGCAGGATTTGTCACCAGGTGGCAGCATGGGAGAAGGAAAGGCTTCGGATTCCTCCTTGGAAACATCAGGATATTCCTTCTTTTCCTAAAGGCTTCGGATTCCTCCTTGGAAACATCAGGATATTCCTTCTTTTCCTAAGTGTGTAATACAGCATCTCCGGGGCTCCACTGTCTACGAGTCTAAAGTGCAGCAAAACACCTCTGGGTACAGAACTTCCCACAGGGCTGATGCATTTTCTGACTGTGGAAAGGTAACCCAGCGGTCTGTAGGAATTCAGGGCCATTCCCTGGGGATTTGGAGCCTGTCCCTCATCTCCAGTTTGTGTGTGGTCACAGCACCAGGGTCAGGGGGCTGTAAGGAGAGGTTGGATCTCGTGCCCTTGGCACTGACACAAACTGGCAGTTGGGAAGTGTTCTACACGTGGGAGATGGGATAAACTTGCTTGAAAAAATAGAGTAACTTCCATGTGCTCTGATGGTCACCTGGAATTAACCCTCCAGTTATCCCTTTAACAGCTGCATGTGCCAGAACCTTTAATGGCCCATCTCCAGGGCTCAATGATTTTGCAGAATCACACAGGCAGTTACTGCCTTGCTATCAAGTGATTTTTGTGCTAGAAAGAAAAACATTTGCTGGAATATTCAAAACTCACTATTAAATATTGGAAGTTTAAGATATTCTCATTATAGTAGGATGCTTACCAAGGAAAGCCCCCCATACCTCTCTATAGGGAAATCCTTGCTCAATTCACCACTGTGATTTTTTAAAGTTTTATTAAAAATTAATACATGTTACATTTTCAAGTGTAAATACTGAAAAATAGCCTATGGCAAAATAAAAAGGCACAGGATTAAAACCAGCTTAATTGTTTCCATGGATACATGTCTGCTATTTGGCAAAAGGTATTTTATACACTTTCTACAAGAATAAGCATAATTTTAAATATATCTCTGAAGGGTGGGACCCTGTAATTTAACCATAAAGACAGAATTTGTACTCCTAAAATGTGATAACTGTAGTGATGCCTCACTTGAAGGGGGTTCTTTGGAGCAGAGGAACTCAAGTGCAGGAGGAGAGTGCGACAGGCATCTTGACATAGAGCTCACTGTCACAACAAATAGCAATCCATGAACAACAAAGCAGTGATCAAAGTGCAGGGGCACAGACAGCACGAGAGTTTACACCAGCTCTAACCTGATCTGGGGAAAAATGCACCAGAAACAGAACCAGAACACTGGAAATGGAGCAGTGGAACGTCTCAGACAGCATTGCTGAGCCCCAGAAAGTGGAGCTGACATATTAAAATTATTACTCCTTTCTGAAAAATAGATTTGTGGCTGCTCGTTGGTTTTGTTTGCGTGTAAGAATTAGTCCTTGTGACCCTGATGCAGTGTCTCAGTAACAGTCAGGATGTCGTTGGGAACAGTCGTCGTGCCCAGGGACGCAGCGCAGCCTCCGGCCCAGCCCGCCAGTCCCGGGCTCCATCCCCGTGGTCCCTGCGTGCTTCCCAGTGGCCCTGGGACAGCTGAGCTTCCTTGGCTCACTGCAGCAGCTGCCCCGGCAGCAGCACAACACCGGGCACATCCCTGCCACGAGCTGCTGGTGGTGTCACCAGTGTGCCATCCACGTTACCACACCCGGCACTTCCCTGCGGGATGCATCGCTGTGCCCTTCTCACAGTGGAACACCTCGGAGAAGGCTTCAAAGTTCTGCAGCGAGCCCATCACCCTAAACAAAGAGAAGGGACTCATTGAACTGGAAATTGCTGCTCTGGGGAACAGAAAGTGGTTTGGAGGCTCAGAACTTGATTGCAGTTCAGAATATGGAATGCTTTAGAAATATAGGTAATATGAGCAATGAAATGCCAGAGCAGAGTGGGTTTGGTCCTGCTCCACCCCCTATGGACTGGCAAATTCACCAGGTCAGGTGTAGGTACGTGCTCTCCAGCAGTGTCCTACAAGGCATGGGAGAAAATCTGGAAATCACTCGGGAGTTATCTAGTGTGTTATCAGACTCTCCAGTGCTGTCGTGGTGCAAAGGGTTGAATGAAGTGAGTTGTGAGTTAGTAAATGAGTAAAACCCACCTGTACTTCAGAGGGCTGTGAACATCTGTCTTTATGGACTGACTGGCATATTCTGGTCTGTAGGAACCACACCAAACCTGCACAGGGAGAGTCATCATTAGGGGGTCCGTATTGAATGGAATTCATGTTGGGAAACCTCTCAGAGGCTTTCCTAAGAACCATCCCAGTTTGCTATGATACCATTCGGGTATGTTTTCTAGAGAGGCAGAATAGATGCAACTATTTATTAATTAGCTTTTGTTTCATCAAGATCTGGTGCTCTGGGACAGATCTATCTGCCCTTGACTTCCCCCAGGTGTTTGCTCCAGCCAAGTCCAAGGGCCTGAGGCACAACCCTGTGTGTTCTCACCTGGGCAAAGTTGAGGAAGAAAAGCTGTTTGTGAGACATGTTCAGCCCAGGCAGCTTTGGCTCCTTCCCTTCCTGTTCCAGCCACTTCAAGTAGGCCTGGAAATGATCACAGATCAACTCAGAGGAGCAGGAGAAGGATTTGAATGTTATTTTGGGAGGAGGGATTTTAGTCACCCCATGCATTAACCAGCATGCTTCCCTTCTGTATTTGTATACATTTTCTCTCTCTAATGCAAACAGTGTAGAGAATTTTATGAAAAAGCTGTCAGCATAAGCACTGTTGACTTCATAGACTCTTTCTACAGGAATTTTATCTGTAAATAAAGTGTTAAATCTCCTCTGCTTCTCTATAGTGATGATTTTTCTCTCTTCAGGTAACTGCTCATTAAATATCAGATAACAACCTTGCTCAATGTTAAATTCATTACCTGTTATTGTTGCACATTAATTGGCCAATTTGCTTTTTTTAGGTATATTGACATGATGGAGACAAGTTAATGTGCCCTCACGCTGGTTAATTTCCAACATTCTGTTTCTGCAGCCTCTCAGGTGCTGAGACAGCCCCAAAGCATGAAACAAAAGGGAGAGCTGAGGGTAAAAAGAGATCCAGCACCACAGAACATTCATGGATTCCCATGAAGGCACTTTGTGTCACCCCACACACCCCCTCCACATCTGTGATGGCTTTTAGAACAATCCTAATGAAGTAATTAATTGGAATGGTGTCCCTTAGGGTTGGAATTTAGATTTCCAAAAAGTCAGGATGTTCTATAACCACCCTTAACACCACACTCAAAGCACCAAAGAGAAAAGGTTTTACTGTGACATCTGTTAGGGTCCTTTGTATGGAAGAACATTCCCTGCTCACACCTGAGCTCCACCTTTGGGCTGCTCCTGGGTGCAAGAATGGCAGCAAGCCACGAGCACATGAGCTTCCAGGTGTACATCTGGGAGTTTAGCTTTTGGAATGTGCTAATATGACATGTTAATTTGCAATTTTTTTTAGCACAGAATAGGTCCCCCCATTGCTGGATGCCAGGTAAGGTTAACTCACAGGGTGTTTGGGGATTACCTTATAAGCCTGTCTGACTCCTCCGTTATCTGCAATATTTTCTCCTAATGTGCTTATGCCACTGACCTGTAAAAAGAATAATTTATTTACTATATTGTCAGCAAAATCAGCAACTCTAAGAACTTCAGGTCTGTCATAAAACAGCCTGACATGCCTGGAGCAGAGAGAAGCTGTGACTTTGTGCTGGGACAAGAAAGAAGAGAATAAAATTAAACAAATCACAGGGTAAGAGTTGTAGATTGGAACAGAACACACACAAATATAACACATACAGAACCTGGCTGGGGTTTGTGCTTATCCCCAATGGGGATCCCCTGTTAAAGTCATTATTTGTACAAAGCCAGAGCTGTGGCCGTGGTAGTTACTCACGTTCTGTCCCCCCGCCAGCTCCCAGGTGTAATTCCCGTACTGGTGCACCATGCACAGGGACTGCTCCTTGAAATGCAGTGCTGAGAAGTTGCTCCACCAGTCCAGCATGTTCCCATCCTTGTCAAAATTCCTACCTGCAGGAAAACCCAGGGATAAAAGGAAAGCTTTGAGCAAGGTTTTAAAACTGCCACTCTTGCAGTTGGAGCTGCACTCCTTTCGTCTTTCCTCCTTGAATTTAGATGCTCAGAAATATCTTGGGCACGGTTTATTCTCTTTGTCACGAGGGAATGGAATGGTGGTCTCTGTTATTCCCTGATTTCCTGTCCAGTCTGCAGCCCTAACTTCAGGTATAACTCCAAAGCCTTTATTTCCAAGTGGATTTTGCAGATATTGTGTAACAAAACCTTCCCTCAGCCCTGAGGTGTCTGAGGGGCTGGTTTTGTGTAGCCACATGACAGAACTGAAGGTTATGGAGAATTAAAAGCTGGAATTGCATTTCTGGAGTTTGTTCTTTTCTCTCTGGCTAGAACAAGGTTTTTCTTTGCTCTAGAACTCAGTTTCTGAGGCTGTGTTGTGTGTTTATGTCTTCTGCACAAACTTAATGAGCATAAAAAAAAACCCCAAAAAACACATGGAAGAAACTCCTGACTTACAGTCAGAAGTGAACTTTCCCCCCAAATTCTTTTACATGGCACTTTAGAAATTTTAAAAAGTAACTTATTTCAAACATTTGTGTTGAAAAACAAAGTCTCCTGGGATTTCAAGACACCGCTGACATTTGTTCTATCCCAAAAATGTTGTTCACAGATTTCACTGTATTCAGGAGACCGTGATCTGCTTGTTTTCTGTTTCTGATCTGATGATGCTGTAAAAATAACATTTTTTTTCCTGAGAATTGTCATTGCCTCTATTTTTTTTTAACATCTGCTTATGTCTTGTGCTCTGTTCAGGAAACACTCCCTGCAAAACTTTCCACAGAGTGTTCCCAGAGTGCTCCTATTGCTGCTGAGCTGGATGTGACTGTGCAGGGATCTTCAGTCCCAGTGCACTTTAATTCCTGCCATGCCACGAGTTTTAGCTGAAATAAGAACATTTTTTTCAGTCATCTCACCATTGTCATCGAACCCATGAGTGATCTCGTGCCCAATAACCATCCCAATCCCTCCAAAGTTCAGGGCCTGGGGCTGGTGTTTGCTGAAGAAGGGGGGCTGGAGAATCCCAGCAGGAAAAACTGCAAGGAAAAGGAGAAAGAGGGAAATGCTGTAAGGTGCCTTTGTTTTTGCATCCTTGGCAGACAGATTGTTTGCTTGGTGTAAGGTCAGGAAGGAACAGAAAATATAAAATGATTAGAAACAAGCTCATGCCTCATGTGAAATTGTTTCTCCCTTGAGAAATGGGAAATGACAAGTTAATAAAGGTTTAATTTAGCACATCTGCAGCTACAGTACCTCTCTGTTTGAGACCCAAGCAGCATTTACATTAAGCTTACCCTAATTTGGTCCATAATGCTTGCTGCAGTGAGTCAAGAACAGAATGTTTAGGAGCTGTCCTTTGGAGACAGGCACAGTTTGTGTGTCAGAGCCATTTTATAGTGGAACTAATTGAGGTTTTATTGCTTTATTTGGGTTAAGGAGAGGTTAGAAATAACCTGCTGATACCACCAACAATTGGAAGTGTAAAACATGCACAGGAGTGATTCCTATAGACCACCAAGGGCACTCGATGCCAGTTGAGGGGGGCAATATGAGATCTGTTCTGCCTCAGTCTGCTGGGAAAAAACCTTATCCAGAACCATGGGATTTGCTTTTCACCCCTTCTAAACAAGCTGAAAAGCATAAATGCTTCTAGAGGAATTCAGACTGGCAGTAATTCACTCTAATGAGATATTTTCTATGAAGGGAGATACTGAAATTGTATTGCAAGTAATTAATTCAGTGACAAAACCATTTTGGCTACACAGGTTTTATCCATGCAATTTTGAGGAGAAATGCATAATCCAGAGTGCAGTAACACAGAGCAGTGTGGAAAATTGTTTTCTCAAGCTACAGACATGAAGAAACAGAATTTAACTGACATACACACTATTGTGGGTGGTTGTGCTTGGATTTTTACACAGGCATATTTATCTCCAAGTTGCTCAAATGAGTTACTTTTGTATGATTTATGAGGACAAATCTGGAGAGGAACCAGGGGGCTTCAGGACCTGAGCTCCCTGCCTGGAAAGCTGATTCCAGTCTGCATAAAACCACTGGGAATAAACTGGGAGCTGAGGCTGGCCACCAGTAAAGCCCCCAGGATGGCCCTGCTGTGGTGAAGGTCCTGGTGCTGCTGTACCTGCAGGATGGAGGTGAGTGGAAGCTGCACAAAGCAAAGCAGATTTTGGGTGAGGTCAGAGGGCTAAATTATCAGCAATTTGGAGGTTTCTGCTCTTAGCAATGACAGAAGTTTTCTGTTGTGACTGTTGGTAGATGGGGCTGTTTCCACTCCTGGCCTTTGCCCTGGGAGCAGGGTGCAGTTTCTGTCTGGCCTAAAACCCCATGGATTTGTCCTTCTGTGGTAGCAGCAGTTGAGTGGCAGATCTTCCTGGCAGTCTGGGAATTTGAATAAGCACTTCTGGAGGGAATTATCTATTCTCTCTCCTGCTTGGGGTGCTCAGAATTCATCAAAGACTCAGCAGTTTTAACCTGAGCTCCTGCATGAGGTCTGAACTCAGGGAGCACAGGGAGCCAGGCAGGCTCTGGAGGATTCCTGAGGAAGGGCAGCCCAGCAGCTCTGCAGAGCTCACAGGGCTGATGCTCCGGGGGCTGAGGCACCTCCTGCAGTCTGGGTGGCTTTAGGGGTGTGATTGCACAGAGCAAACTGGAGAGCTGCCCCATGTGCTATCAGAACTCAGGAGCAGCCCAGGACACACTGGGAGCACTCTCCAGGTGCTGGCACTGGTGCTGTCCCAGGCTTTCAAACCCAAGGCTGTTCAGTGACAAGGTGTAAACTGGGGAGCTGAATATTCACCAACAAAGTGCTTGAGCTGAACAGCCTGCCAGCCTTGCCCACGATTCCTGGATGGGCACAGGCAGGTTTGCCTCTGGATGCAGACCTGCACTGTTGTGTGGAAAAAATCAGCTGGTTAAAAGTGTTTAAACCTACCTATCTGGTTCCTGTTGGGGGAATAGAATGCATTGACCACTGCAGCTCCAATTATCCATCTAAAAATAAATGTTGCACACAGTTAGTCATGATGGTTTTTTTTTTCCCCCCAGACATTTTTGAAATTTAATTCCCGTTAAAAAATGCAGGTATATAGGAAAAGATTGTAAGGATATAATCCTTTGAAGGATTATTTATTTATATATATATGTATATACATACATACACACATGTATATATGTAATATATATGTATAGATATATGTATATACATATACACACACACATATATATATATATATGTAATACATATAGTCTCAGGAATGTATATATAGATACATAAAGAAATATAATTTCTTTCTTAGGAGAAGGAAGAACCTTGTAACAAGAAAGAAAGGTCTTATAAAGAGATTATATAAGGCAAGAATTAACGTAGGAAAAAGGGTGCATTGATCACAGTTGGGAAGAATTCCTGATACCAGGAAATACCTGGTGGCTTGTTTATGGGCAGCTTTCATTCCAAACACACAACATTCAAGGGGAAAAGCATTTTTCACTTTACCTTATAATGGTTTAATTCCTTGATTATCTCATCCACGGGCATTCCCAGGTACCCACAGCATGAGCTGAACACCCCCACCATTAACCCAGAATTTAGGTTGTGTCTGTGGCTCTGTCTGGAAACTCACACATCTTGGTCAACTCTCTCTCGAAGCTTTTTCAGGCTCTTTTGGGCTCCAGCTCGCAGGTTTTCCAGGATGTTTTCAAAGTAGTTGTGTTCACTGAAGTTTAACTACACAAACAGGGATCCAAGTACATTGGTCAGCTGAGCAGGAAGAGGAACTGCTTGTCCCACTGAACGTCCTCTAAAGAATGTTTTGGTTGCATGGTTTCACTGAATAGTTGGTTCTTTGCACCAATTATTTATTAATATGTTCATTTTAATGTCCTTGGAAAGGGCAGTTGCACAGGTACAAATATTCCAATGGCAAGAAAGCAAATGCAGGGGTTTATTTTGAGGTATTTAGTGAAATATGCACAAAATACTCACATTGGCATATTCCAGGTCCAGTTTCTCATTGTGATCTTCCAAAATGTAATCTGGGTAGCCAATTTGTTCTTTGATTGCCATTGCCTGGAAGAAAAGAGTTGAATGCTTCCTCTTAATTGTAGTTTTTGTTGGTGTGCTGTTGTTGGGTTGTTTTTACTAAAGTTTCAATACAAAAAATAGTTAAATGTTTGGGGATTTTTCTTGGCTTTGGAATGATGCTGATGGTCCTGAAGGTCAATTAAAGTTGGAAATGTTTTTTTTTTTTGGGAATTGTGTCGTATCCAATTGGAATTTTTATTGATGTGGACTAACAAAGGATTGAAAGGAAAGGACAATGTAACAGGATCATAATGTCCTCTTTTCCTCTTGTTTGTGGAGAAACTGGATATAGTGATACTACAAAATTCCAAATATTTTGTATTCATAAGGGAAAACTGAAGTTCTTTGTTATGTCTGACCTTCTCACGAGCTTTCTCCTTGGATGCCTCATCCATCCACTGTAGCTCATCCAAGGTCTCCACGAACACTTCACGGATCTTCTCTATTAAATCTCGGACCTGAAAGAGAGCCAGGGAGACACTCATCATTTGCATGCCCTACTCCCAGGCACAGCTAAGGAGGGATGAAAAGCTTCCTGCAATGGCAATGTCTCCAAATTCTGTGCTCTAAACCATGGTACTGAGTATTTAAAAGTGTGGATGTGACAGTTTGGTCAGGGAGAGAAACAGATAACTTTCCCAGGCACCGTTCTGGGAAAAGCTGTGAGAAGCTCAGAGAAAAGAATTAAAACAATTCTTATCTTGGTCTGTGCACCTGGTATTTATGAACATGTGGAATGTTGTACGTGATGTTTATAGAGAGAGATGTACAAGAAAGCGTTGTTCCTAACTATCCAATGGTATGAGAAATGTTGTTTGAGAACCAGTCAGGTTCTGGGTGAACGATCCTGATTATAAATATGGGGATTTTGGTAATAAAGGCAGGTAACCTGCCTTCTGAGGTTTTGGAGTCAAATGTTGTTTGCTTCTTGCTGTTCCTAATACAACAACGACATAAAAGAGCATCACAAACAAAAGTTCTTGCACCTTCTTGACTGGTGGATAAGTCTCCCGGGCAAAAATCAGAGAGCTGACACCAGAGGGAATGGGCACTGTGGGCATTGTGGATGTGTTGCTGTTGAGTCATGACACAGACACCCAAGGCATTCAGAAGGCTAACTCACTGTATTAGAAAACCCATTCCTTTTTATATTCTAGTTCACTACAGGTGGAACTGGCTGCTCCTTTAATCAAAACACCATCCCCATTGTCTAATTAAGAAGACACCCATTTGCAAACAACCTTAGGGGCAAAACAACTTATTACAAAACACCAGGTGCAGATTGTTTAAAATTCTTTCTCTCCAGCTCCCTAAACCTTCCCAGGCCGACTGATGGGAGAGCTCATCTAGCTTTCTCTCTCTCTGACCAGAGAGCTGCCACCACAGTGGATGTACAGTAGTATGAAGGGTAAACTACATACCATCCTCTTGCTCTCACCAGCAAAAGTCTCCCGGACATACATGGCTCCCACCGCGTTCTCCATGTTGTTGTTGACGTAACTCACGCACTCCCTCCAGCGCGCCTCCTCCAGCGTCGTTCCGTACAGGGCCTGCAGCACCAGAGCCCAGCATTAACCCTGCCCCTGCAGCCCTTCTGGCCACTGCCCAAATTAACCCAAAGGTTTCAAACCGCTGCCCAAATTAACCCAAAGGTTTCAAATCGCTGCCCAAGTTAACCCAAAGGCTTCAAACCACTGCCCAAATTAACCCAAAGGTTTCAAATCGCTGCCCAAATTAACCCAAAGGTTTCAAACCACTGCCCAAATTAACCCAAAGGCTTCAAACCGCTGCCCAAGTTAACCCAAAGGCTTCAAACCACTGCCCAAATTAACCCAAAGGTTTCAAACCACTGCCCAAATTAACCCAAAGGCTTCAAACCACTGCCCAAATTAACCCAAAGCTTTCCACTGCTGGGATTGGCCTTGTTTGAGGATTCCGTGACGTGATCACAGAATCTAGAATGGTTTGGGCTGGGATGGAGCTTAAAGTTCATCTCTTTCCAGCCCCCTGGCAGGGTTGTTGTGTTGAGCAGGCTGGGTTTGGTGGCAGTTGTGCTCTCCTCTTTATGGAGAGGGAAATACCTTCCTGTAGCTGGCCCGAGCGTCCTTGAAGCGCCGGCTCAAGCTGCTGACCCGGTCGATCACCAGCCGCCAGATGAGGTAGTTCTGGATGGTGCTGTGTGGGAAAGCAAAGCTGAGCTTAAGCCCCTGTAAAAACCAGCACTAGGGCAGGCAGTCAGAGAGGAATCCCAATTTTGGATGGAGACAAGGAAGGAAATCATTGCTGCCAGTCCTGGGTTTCACAGCATTTCATTTAACTGCAGAGTCATCCAGCCTGAGGACTGGGCTGTCATGTCTGTTCTGGGATTAATGTCTTATTTTTGTTCCTTCTAGAATGTAACAAGAGCTAAGCCTGTCATGCATTTTTTTCTCTCCTTTTAACCTTTTCTAAGAAAGCAGTGAGACACCTTGTACTGCAGTATTTGGAATTGAAACCTCCAAAGGCATTTCCTATATTTTACAGGGGTGTCATTTTTCCTCAGAAGCTCAGAACTAGCAAGGGGGTTCAATAATGGACATTTTAGCAACCCTTCTGTGACTTTTGTCCTACCTATCCTGCAGTTTCTTTACCTGGCTGAGTACTTGGAGATAATTGCTTTCAGCTCTTGCAGATAAGGCATCCCATACACAACCACCTCTTCCTCTGGGTCCACCTGGACACTCACTGAGGACATGACACGTTGGATGAAGAAGGTCCAGTTAAATTCCTAGGCAGACAGAGAGACATTCCAGTGTTGGATGATTAAATGCCTCAGCAACTGGACTTTTGACAGTCTTATGACCTTGAATACAGCTGTTCAGTAGGACAAAGCCTTTAAAGAGATTCTGAAGACAAAACTAGGAATGGGAATGATTTTATACCTCTTTGCTGAAGCACATTCACAAAGCCATTTCCAACTGGCATGTAATTAAGAGACCTGAAGTATGAGACTGCTCATGAAACACTTACATTGAATGCAAACTTTTCCTGCAGCTCTGCTAAGGTCATTTTGTTGTACAACAAGGTCACATCGTGCCTTTCCTCTGCTGGGGTGGTGGCCTGAAGACATTCACAAGGTTATTACTGGAATCAACTGACAGAAATATCAATGACTGAAATCACATGCAGGTGCACATATACACACTCCAACAATATTCAGATTAACCAGTTTGTTTGAGGAAAGGAAAATCATTTGGTTGTGCCCAGTGCTGCTTCCAAAACTTCAGTGCAGGAACCTGTGTCCCCCCCACTCAATAACATTTCGGGGATATGTTGAGCCAAGTGGTTCCTTCTGCCCTCTTTAGAATGGAAGTTTCCTCTGGGGGATTTTTAGGGTGCTGTAGGTTATAAAGGATGCAAGGGAGCCTTGCCCTGGTGTTATCCCAGTGCATGGTTAGCAGAAGGTGAATTATCCTGCTTTAGAAGAGTTCCAAATAGAAATAAGGCTGGCACTGGAGCAGCACAGCAGCAGTGTACACAGCAGGCAGAATTAGAGACAGAAGCTCAGTGGCACAAAAAGTCTTCTTCCCCACTTGTTCTGGTCTGTGCATTTTCTGTTGCATTGGGAACTGCTGCACAAACCAGCAAGAGACTCTTCCCCCTCGCCCCTTGCCCCCCACAGCTTCCTGAGGAGCTCTTCATCTCTCTACTCACATTTGCAATCTCTGTTTCAAGCTCCATGACCTTTGCCATTTCCTCTTGGACAAAGGAATCATCTTTGGACACGTTCTTGTCTTCCCGGATCATTTTGGCGACGGTGATCATGAACTGCAGATAAGCTTCTCTCACCTGCACTCAGACACAGAACGGGTAGAAAAGGTTTGCTGCCCATCATTTCATAGAATCCCAGAATTCTTGGGGTTGGAAGGACCTTAAACCCCATCCAGTGCCACCCCTGCCATGGCAGGGACACTTCCAGTATCCCAGGGTGCTCCAAGCCTTGTCCAACCCAGACTTGGATACTTCTAGGGATTAGGGCACCCTGTGCCAGGACCCCACCACTCTCACAGGGAAGAATTTATTCCCAATATCCCCTCTAACCCTTTCCTCTGTCAGTTTGAATCTATTCCCCCTTGTCTGTCACTCCAGGCCCTTGTAAACAACCTCTCTTCACTATTTCTGTGGTTCATCTTCACATTTCTCATTCAGCAAAGCATTCTCTTTGTCATGGATACCTTACAGGGCACTTGCCAACCTCAAAACACAAGTTCTGCTTCTCTGTGCCATCCAAGCCTGGCATTGTGAGCTAGAATTACTGCTTGGGCAAAGAGGAGGCTCTGTGCTTTGAGTTACACTATGGGAACAGTGATCCAAAATTCCAGGGTGGGCAGGGAAGGTTTGAGTTTTCTGAAAGTAATACCATAAATATTCTCTGGTCTGGTTTTAGTGTCTGAAAGAAAAGCTCTGTTTCAGACAGTTCCCAGTGACACCTTTGCTTTATTCCTTATGGGAGGTTCTGACTGATTTATGCCTCAGAAAGGGCCTTGAAAAGACATTTGGCTGCTGAGGGAGTGCTGATCCCTGATGCAGGAAAACTTGGTGCTACCTGTTCTTCTCACATGCTTTTCTTCCTCTGTAGAGCCTGGAAGCCAGATAAACACAGTGACTGTGGTGAAATTGAGTCTGGGCACTTACAGATGATGATTTGTGGTTTTAGGCTGAATGCTGAGCCTTAATCAGGCCAGACTCCCCCAGGCCTCAGGAGGAGTTTTGCCAAAAGATGCTGGACTAAGCACAGGGGGAGTTTGGGTCATCAGAGCTGTGCTCATTGTCTGGGGGCAACGAGCTGGTAAACACAAATAAAAAGGGGTTGTGTCTCCTCCTTGGTCATTAGGATTAAAAGCACAGCCTCAGCCCCCCTGCTTTGTGCCTTCAAATTAAAGCTGTATTGAGAAGAACTGGTTTTCTTTTGCTAATTCAGGATTGTCTCTGCACTGTACCTGATTTCCTACCTCCTCCAAGTCAATCTATGTGTGACCTTCATGCCCCAATGCATAAATATCCCTCTTTTTTGCTGTGAGTACTGGGACACTTGCAGGGGAGATTCCCGGGTCAGCAGCTTTCAACATCTTTCCATTTCCAGGAGATTGTTTTGTCCCAGGACCTGGCAACTCCTAAAAGTGCCCAGAAGGTGCGAGGACAATCCCCTATAAACCTCACAGGGTTATATTTTAGTTATATTCTCTATAAAGTGTAGTGAAATACACTGAAGTGAGAAGAAAACTCTTCTCACTGATGTTTTCATCTGCCTTTACAACCACGAGACAAAAGAGTCTCAAATGCTGATTGTTTTCCCTCTGTATTCCCTTCCATTCTTGTTAGGAAAATTGGTTTGATGTTGGGCTGCAAATACTCTTTGTTAGCAAGGCATAATTGAGGAAAATAAAATGTACTAAAGCAGTATTTTCATCTTGGAAACAGACAAATTATCTGGCTTTGTTTGCAAGAGCTTTCTGTGTATTTACAGAAACAGTGTTTTTGCATGATCAGTGTTTTTGCCCTGAGCATTGGCAGAGGAAAGCAGCTAGAAAATAATCTCTCACAATTTCACGTAATTTTGGGGGAAGGGGAGAGTAAGTGGCAGCAGATTCCTACTTGCTGAGCATCAGGGATTCAGAGGAAGATACAAGCAAATCCCCTGCACAGAAAATGTGAAGCTCTCCTTCAAAATGAGAGGCTGTCCAAGCTATTAAACACAATTTTATTTCCCCATAACCTCCTTCATGAGTTGGCCAGTTCTGGGCAGGCTTGATATTTATACTGTTGTTCAGTCCTTTGGTAAACTTTACAAAATGTTGGCTAAATTAGGAAAAATTGTAGCAATGAATGTCACAGTCTGGTTCTGATTGGTGCATAGTGTGAAGATTCATGTATTGGGGTTTTTGAAAGCACAGGGATGAGGAATAAAGTTGTTTTAATGACACAGAATTAATCAATACAAGGGATACTTACTCTTTGATAGTTGCCCCCATTAAAGTAGTAGTCCCTGGATGGCATTCCCAAACTTGGCTGGTCAATCTGAAGGAAAATGCATTTCTCTGGTTAGTGTGAGCAGGAGCTGGGGGTGTCCCAAGGAGCCCTTTGGGCAGCAGGAGATGCTGTGTGTGCCACCCTGCCAGGGCTGGGATGGCACCACTGCCACACAGCCAGAGAATCTGAGCTCCCCTGGGTCTGGGTGAGTGGAAGGTACAGCTCTTATCTCTGGGTTTCCAGGTAAGGACAGGCTGGATCTTAGTGTGGGTTGTAAAGCAAAATCTTTTAGTAATCATGGAGACCCAAGAACAAATTTAAGTAACTTTTCTACATTGCTTTACTTTAGGGTTGGACTTCTTGCACAACTATTCATGAACAAACTCTGAAATACTATTTATGTATTTTAAACCCATGGTTTCCTACTATATGTTAAACCTCATCCTCATTTTTGTAAGTCACAAGAATTTGAAGCTCTTAAATGCTGTAAATCAGCAAAAGTTCCATTGATTCTTATTTCTTTTACTGAAACAAAAATTATGTTGCCATAAAACTTTTCCCAATATGGCTTTGAGAGAGATCTGACCCTTGGGGTACAGAAAAATTGCCTACATTTTACCACTATTGTTCAATGGGAAGCTCATCTGTCTGCAGTGTAAATAATGATCCATTATGATTTCTGGCGTATCAATAATTCCCTTGTCCTTTTTTTCTTACATAAATGATGTGTCTGCTGGAATCCCGGTCATCATTCCACACGAACATGTCAATGAGGACACGTTTGTTAAACCTGGAATTCATTATGGAAAGGTTTTCCTCCATGCTCCAGCTTGGCTCTGGGAGATAAAAGGGAAAATTGAGTTAATTCCTCAATGTGTGTCAGACTGATTAAAGTCGGACAGTTCACAAGCTGGCTGCTGAAATTTTGGAGATCAATTTAAATGGATCAATAAGTGTTGAATGTGTGATACCCTGACTTGTGTTTGGGAAGAGAAACTGAAAATGCAGGGTTTGTTTTGGTGACAGTGGCCTCCCTGCTTCAGGAAATAATTCTGACTGAACCCTTCCAGGCCCAGCATTACCTTTGGTCTTACTCCAGTCTGCAGAAGCCACTGGCCAATCTCCAACCATCCTCAAGGCCTCCAGCAGAGGCAGGGAATCTCTTTGTTCTATAAGACCTGAGGGAGGAAAGACAAATCCTGTATTGTTTTCATACAAAAATAAAATTAGGAAAAATAGGTAATGGGCCTAACAGCTTAAATTTGCAACTGAATGTGTCATAGCAAAAAATAAGAGATATCCTGAAACCAGTCCATATTAGTCTTCAGAAAAGAAATTAAAATACTTCTGTGAGTGCTGGTTTGGAGTGGGTTGGTTTGGGAAAGTGAGCTGGGCCAGGTTTGTGCCTTCTGAAGGAAAGGCTTTGCATCCACACCAGGGGTGGGTACCCAGCATCCATCCTTTCCACAGCCCAAAGGGGTATTTTGAGGTTTAATGAAATACCAAGGCACCTTCATCCATCTGAAGGTGAATTTTCCAGGCACAGCCACATGGATTAGACAGATATTGGTTGGATTTTGCTTAACAGGACTTTGGTTTTTCTGTATCCATGGTTTTGAACAGGGGAGTTGAGGGAACAAGAAGACACTCACTCTCATTCATGCAGGACTTGTAAAGGATTTTAGCTTTCTGAAATGCTTCTCTGTCCCCTTGATCTGAAGTCTCCAGAACACCTGGGGAAGGAACCATTACCATGAGATTTTTACAGAAATTCCTGAGGATTCAGGGCTGTGAATTGTAGGCTGCAATTACTGTCAAACTAGAGAGCTCTTCATGCTCTTAATGAAAAAAGGAGGAAGGAGCAGCAGACAGCTTGTCCTGCTCCTTTTGGAGTTAGCACCCAATCACCTCTGGCAAAAACAAAATTTTTAGTGGGAACAGGATGTTCCCACAAAATGGGTGTAGTGAGAGATGTAGAGATTAAAGGACCAGAGAGAAAAAAAATCCCAATCAACACTTCTGTGCAAGTTTATTTCTCTGTCTGATGTGCCGTGAGCAACCTCTGAAATAAACCCAGGGGGGGAGCAGCTCATCCCTACCTTTGAGGATGATCTCCAGCTCGTCCCTCAGGATGTCAAAGATGCTGTATCTGGAGCTGGTCTCTGGGATCACATGCCGGTTCAGCCAGCCCCCACAGGCATACTGGTAGAAATCCTGGCACGGGTCAGCTGTGGGGTCCATGTTCTGGATGATTCTGGCAGCTGGGCAGCAAAATTGGAGAGCTGAATTCTACAGCCTGCCCAGGAACCTCTGGGTCTGCTGAAGACTCTCAAGGAGCTGCTTGGCAAGACTCATTCCCACACATTATGACTTGAGGAATCCTATTTTCTGCTTAGAGATGGGTCTGAATGGCAGATGCAGAATGCAGGTCTGAATGGCAGGAGAGCTGTCCCAGAGCCTTGCAGGGAAGAGTGCCCAGTGCTCCTCTGGCTGCAGTTTAGGCACTGCCCAAGAAACCCGTGTTCCCAGGGGGCTGTTGGGAATGTCTGTGCTGGAGTCTCACCTCTCTTGAGGTGTAGATACCACAAATAAGAAGGTGAATGCCCCATGAGAGAGAAAATTCAGTCTAAAGGGAATTTTCTTATGCTAATAGGTGCAGATTGTGTTGGTCAGTCCATGGCCTTGTGGCTCAGAGCTCTTGGCAACACTGGCAATTTTCCTGTGCTGCTTATGAATGATATTCCTTACCCAAGGGGAAATCTCATTCCTTTTCATCTACTGCAGCCTTAAACTCTGAATTATCTCTTTTTCAGGTTCAGTAACAGCCCACAAAGCCTCCCCTCTGCAGCAGTAACTCCCAGTAGCCCATTACCTGCTGTCACACACCCAGGGGTGGTACAGATGTTGCCCGAGTTGGTGCCATAGTGGGAGCCTGCAGGGAGAGGAGGAGAGCAGATGGAATTACTTGTTTTGGATGGGAATTGCTCCCAAAGTCACTCACCAGAGCCCAATCCCAGTGACAGCTCTGCCTGGTTCGAGAGCAGGCGAGTGAATGTTGGTGCCTGTCAAAGACATCAGATGACAACCGTGAAGAAATCTGGGGATTTTTGAGGAAAATTTATTGGCAGCAGCTCTACAACAGTCTTGACAGTGAGTTTTATCTCTCCTGGAAGGAGAATAAGACCATTTTTTCTACCTGCTAACTGCCTCCACAGTCTACTCAAAGTATGGGATCCTTTTTTAGACAATCTATTAAGATGCTCTGAGCATCTTCAAAGTCACTGAGACTGAGAGGTTTAAACGGGGGGCAAAAAGCCCAGAGCTGGGTTGGTGCTGCCACACTGCTCTGAGGCACCAGGATGCAATTTAGGAAAAGAAATTACTTCAATTTCTCCAGGAATTTGTGTGTTGGGGAGGGGCAGCCTGTCACAGGCTCGTTTGAGAGATTAATCTGAGAGATTCTCCCTAATCTGGAGTTTTCAGGGCTGATGGAATAGGGTCGGAATAAGGAGACTGTGGACCTGTGTTCGAATTTGTTCTGCCTTGAGTTCAGCATGGAAAAGGCCACTGAAGTCCTGCTCTTGGCTATTCATTTTCTGTTTCTGAGTGCTTGCTTTGTGAAGTTCTCCCAGTGCAGAAGATGCCCCAAAAAAGCCATGCACACATAATTTTTGGTGCTGAGTATTCAAGTGAAGGTACTTGTGATGCTGGGCAGGTGTCGAGTCCCTCCATGTGCTGTTCCCTGCACTGGGAGGCATCTGAGGGCCCTGGCCCTGGGAGAAGGAAATTAATTTTGCTGCTTTAATTTCCCATTTGAGAAACTGGATATTTTGCTTTGCTACCCACTTATATCAAATAGGCAACCATGTGGTTCCACTCTGAAAAACAAAATCTTGGTCCTTTCCAGCAGATTTAGACATTTTTAAGGTGTTTTTTTTTGTTTTTGATCTTTGTTTGCAGAAAAGAATTACTAAAAAAATCACTTTCAATGCAAGTAAGTGCTTTACATGAGGGCAAAACAGATTACAGTAATTCAGAGGGAAATCAAACAGTGGGGGAGAAAAGAGGGCTTTGAAGTTCATCAGTGGAAGCGACATAAAAAGCCCCCACTGTGCTGGGGAATGTTCAGGGTTCAGCTGAGCGTGGCTGTGCTGGGTGGGAGCACATCTGCATGAGAAAAATTCTGTCTCCTGCCCTGAATTTTGGATGTCCTGCCCAAATTCTGTGTCTGGCAACCTGAACAGGGAAGGAACAAAATATCTGGAACAATGGGAAGCTTCATAAAGATAGTTATAGTTTTCTTTTCTTTTTTCTTTTTTCTTTTTTTTTTGGTGTTTGTTTCAGCATTTGTTGGGATTTTTTTGCATGCTAAATTTTTGGAGTTTCTTAAACTCTCTCATAATTAAAGAATTGGCAAAAATCAAACCTAAAAATCCAGGGAATCTCCAAGGGGGAAATCAAATACTTGTATGAAAAGAAATGAGTATTCAAGGACAAAAAGAAAGGAGCAATAGCAAAGAGCAACGTGAGGAAAAAATAATTGTACTAAAAGAATTTTGTGTATCTCTCATTGTTTCCTGGGGACCAGGCAGGACTGAAATGGATCATTTATTTATTTGAAAATCAAAGCTTCTCTTTATATTTTATAACCTGACAGTGTCTCACTTCAGTTTTTGGAACCAACTGCTCTGATTGAGGTTTGAACTCCCCTCTCTTCCCCAGGGCCTCGTGGTTGTGATGCTGTAACTGAGCAGGGAGCCAGAGTTTGGAATTCCAGGGCACACTCAGGGCTCTGAAACTCTGCCCCAAAACCAGATCATGGGAAATGGCTGGGCCAGAGATCTCAGTTTACCTTGAAAAGTGTCTCCTTTGTTTCTCTATCAATTCTGTTCTTTTATTCCTCAGGAGCCTGGGCATGACCAGCTGTGCCCTCTTTGGCTTTACAATCTCAGCTCTTTGCTCACTCGACTGGAACTTTGTCACCTGCACCTCCCAAAAACTAGAAATGAACTTAAAATGCACCTTCTGAATTCTCAACAGTTCTGCCTTTTGTTTTTTCAATTGCTTTTCTAGAAGACCAGCCCAAGTTTTCAGCAGAAAACCAAGTATTTCTGTATTTATCTCAATTGCTTTTCTAGAAGAACAGCCCAAGTTTTCAGTAGAAACACAAATATTTCTGTATTTATCTCAATTGCTTTCCTAGAGGAACAGCCCAAGTTTTCAGCAGAAGCACAGGTATTTCTGTATTTATCTCAATTGCTTTTCTAGAAGAACAGCCCAAGTTTTCAGCAGAAGCACAGGTATTTCTGTATTTATTTTCCTCCCTGGTTAAGCATTGCTGACAGGTCGAGTTGCAATGATAGAGAGGCTCCTGCTTTGGCATCCATCTCAGCCTGATACAGCAGCAGCAGAGAATTGCTCAGGCACGAGGAGCTTTAATGGAGATAAATGAAATGACCTGAGCTGTGGGACTGCTCCAAATGGAAGAAAATGAGGGAAATTAAACACTCCAGAGGTGAACTGCTCACCTGAGAGCTGGCAGAGCTGGGACATGCTTCAGACCCCCTGGGGTCACTGTGGAGAATTTTCTTGCCTTAATTTGGCCTCACAAGGAGCCACTGAGCCCTGCCACATTCCCTGGCCAGCAGCAGGAGCAGAAAACCACTTGTGGCATCTCTGGCTGGCTGCAGCCCCTTCAGCAGCTCACCTTTGGAATGATGCTGCTTTTCAAACCCAAATTGCTTTTCCAGAGCTTATTTCAGCTCCTTTTGGAGAGAACAAAAGCCAAGCCAAGCCTTCTGCAGGGCTCTGGAGGACACAGCTTGTGTTTAGTGTGTCCCCACTGTGCCTTTGGAGCAGCACAGATGGCTGGGGATGGCACACACGGAGACAATTAGAGCCACAGTTGTCACCAGGCTGAGGTGACGTGGGAGCTTTTACCTCTCAGCACCTTCCCTTTTCTCAGATCTCCTCTGCACAAGAGCTGTAGGCACTGCAAGCTGCCCTTGTTGCTGTAAATACAGAAATTTGCTCACAACAAACAGGGGAAATCGCCAAATTCAGGTTTTCTGTGCCAGATGTCAGAGTCTTCAGAAGGAGTGCAGGACACAAGTGTTTGGTTTTATTCCACCTTGCCTAGGATTTCTTACCTAGAACCATGGCTGAGCCAGAATTTGGGGTGAGAAGCAGTAAATTGTGTGTTTATTGGCCCGTTTTGCAGCTCTGCATGGCCTGTCACTCCCCAGCTCCACCTGGCCAGGACTGAGCAGAGCCTTGCCACCCAAATGTCATCGTGACCTGTGTGTCAGCTGCCACTTGTTGAAATTCTGCATCTCCCCTGAATAGCTGGCTCCTTAGGAAGGTTCCTGACCTCAAAGGACATGGGAGCACCAGGGAAGGAGAAGAGCCAGAGCTCAGCCACAGCCTTCCCTCAGCTTCAGTTTAGATGCTGCTCCTGCTCAGCAGGTTGGTGGAAATCTGTTATTTAAGTGCACAAAAATCCCACTCAGCATGGGAAATGCGGGAGAAAAATGTGGGTTTTTTGTTAAAAACCACCCCCAGGACAAAGTGCTGCTTGGTTTGTGTTTCTGTTTGCTTGGAGCCTGCCTAAGGAGAGGACAGAGGCTGTGACCTTGGGCTCCCTGCCAGGCAGCAGTGACAACTGTGGGGATGCAGACACAAAAACATCACTGAATCTTCCTCCTCAGAGGCAGAAAGTCAATGAAATCACCAGAATTACAGGGGCAGCAATTAGGTGAGGCTGGAAGTTGTCTGAAGGAGCTGCTGAGTGATTTGATGTGTCAGCTACAGAGGTTTGAGATGTTCCTCAGACCTTGCCAAAGGGTCTGGGGGTGTGAGGGAAGGGTTGAGAGCATGGTGTGCTCACATCCAAACCCAGCCCTGCTTCCCACGCTAGGATCACCCAAATATTGCTTTATTCTTCCTATGTTTTCTTTCAGCTTATTTAGATGAGGGTGATTTTTAGGGCTGAAAAGTTCCTTGGATGTCAAAAATCCCCTAATTGCATCCAGAATTCTGTAACTGCACTGCTGTGAGAGCTTGAGTGTTTTTGTTGGCTGGGAAGAGAGATAAACATCCCAGTCAGCATTAACAGAACTCCAGGAATTATTGCTGTGCCCACAGGCCCATTTCATGCACCACAGTGCTCTTCTGCAAGATATATACAAGCAGAAAAATATTCTCCCTGAACCACAAAGCCTAAACATGTCTTTATAAATTAAAAAAAAAGAAAAAGTGAATGCAAAGCAGGACAAGCAATGCTTTGATTTTCTAATTTAATTCCTAATTACAAGCTAAACAAAATGATTTTTAGAAGCCTGGGCAGTGTCATTCTGATCAAGGGTGTATCAAGGTGAAGTGTGAAATCTGAATCTGCTCTTAGTGAGCAATCCAGTGTCCCATACACATTCCAAAATTAACATTTCAGGGAAATTAGCAAGAGAAGAATCCCAGGACAACACTGTTGGTTGTATCCCATCCAGGGTGCTCAGCCACATTGTTTTTCCCCCGTTGTTCTGTGGGATTTATGGGGCACAGCTCTGAGCCAGAGGTGCTTTTCCCATGGGGAAAAGGGATTTGAGGCTTTTGGCTGAGCATTGGGAATGGGCTGAAGTGTGACAGCAAAACAGAGCTAAGGGGGGCACTGGGACAAAACTTTTCAAGACAAAGAAAAAAAAAAAAAGTTTCTGTTGCAGGAAGAGTCTGAAGAGCTCTTATTGTCTCAGTTCTTGACCCAGGCAGGGCATGGTGACACTGCTCAGTGAGGATGGAGCTCCTGCTGCTCATTTCCCACCTAGAATCTCATTTCCCATCTGGAATTTAATTTCATTTCCCACCTGGAACCTCATTTCCCACCTGGAATTCTCCAAAGCTCCTGGCTGCTCCAGCTGTGAGCTTGGATGGGGACAGAGGCACAAAGTGGCTCCAGAGCACAGCTGGACACAGCTGGTGGGGTGTGAGGAGCACGGGGCAGCAGAACATCAGCCCTGCACTCAGGGCTCAGTTTGGGGAACACTTCCAGGGAAAGCTGAATTGCAGATACGAGCCTGAGAAAAATATTTGGGTTTTAGACCTGTTTTCTCACAGATAAGCCTTCCTTAAACACATGCAGCGAGCACAGACTCTGCCTCTGGATTTGGATGAGACCAACACTTGGGCAAATATTATTAATACCTGAACTCTGGATTGTCTGGAGCCAGCAAAGGATGTAGGGCAGATTTCTCAAATCCTTTATGCATGCAGGCAGCAAAACCCTGCCAAGCTCAATGTTTGCTACTCCTCCAGGACCTGGCTCTGGGGAATCTCTTTCTTCTCATCTCCTGAGCTAATAGAATAAACTTTCTGATGAACTTTATGAATACCAAATACTCAGATTTTGACTGGTGTTCAACTGCTGGTAGCAAACGGAGTGAACAATAACAAAGCTTTTCCCATGAATTATTGCTCAGGATTGTGCAGTGTTTCACTCCCAAGTGCTGAAAATGCAGCAGGGGAGGCAGAGACAGTGTGAGGAGACAGCAAAGCCTTGCTCCAGTTTTGCTGTTCCCACTTTAATTTCATTCCCTAGTGTTTAACAAAGCTCCCAATCCAAGAGACTTTAATGGAAGTGACAAACATGAGGCAGAGCTGCTCCCGAGCATTTGATGCTTCCCAGGGTTTTAAAGTGGGACTTTACACTTGCTGTGCCAGTGGGAAAACTTTGGTTTTACCAAGTGTGCTCTGCAGTTAAAATATTTAGGCAAAACACTTCAAAATAACGTGCCTCAATGTCAGGTTTCTGGCAAGATATTTGCATTCAAGTCACTGAAGCAAATCACACTTAGAGATCCAACTGCCTGATGGAATATTTAAAAAGTCTCCTTTTCCTCAGCAGCAAGTGGCTTTTTTATTCATATTTATTTTTTTTAAGATTTCACATTGTAATAAGCAATTTCCCCTTCAGGGAGATTGTTTTTAGAAGTGTTTTAAAGCAGCTGTTGCTTTAAAAACCCTGACAAGAATGAGTCTTGGCTTGTGCTTGGATAAAATAAGGAAATGTCAGTCCTCACACACAGGCACACACCTTCCCTCTAAAACAGCACATCAGCTTTGTCAAAACACCTCTGAATCCAACAAATTGCATGGAATTAAATAAAAGCATAGACTCTTACAGAGCATAATTCACAATTTAAGTAAAAGCCAACATAAGCACAAGCTGGGAGCGCGGCAGAGAGAGCTCAGTCCCCCACAGAGGTGACCTCATGGTCTCCCTGTATTTTTGTTTTCATTTAGCTCTGAGAAAAAAAGACTTTTTCTGCTCTTTGCAGAGGGCAGGGGAAGATTATTCCCAGGTTCTTACCTCTGCTGCTGGCATAGAGGATCACCAGGGCGACGGCAGCACAAGTCATGAGGAGCAGCAGGACAGCCAGCCCGATGGCCACAAAGCTCCAGGGCTTCTTCCCGGATTTGGTCGATTTTTCCACAATATCCATTTGACTTTCTGATTTCCCCATTATTGTAACTCTAAATCGGGGAGGGGATGGCGAGAAAGGGTTAACGGCACGGCTACATCAGGATGGGGAGAAGAAACGCATGAGGGAAAAAAAAAATAGAAGTAGAATAAAAGCAAAGAGAGAAAGAAAACTTCCAAATTATTACATGTATTTGTCCATTTGATTGTCCACAGATTTGCCAACCTCGTTGTCCATCTCCCGTGCCTGCGGTTCTGCTCTGGGGGGCGGCTGTGGCAGAACTTCAGGAGCTTCTTTGGGAAGTGTGGAAAAGTCTCATGACCAGGTTGGGCTGGAAGGGAAGGAGGGGGGCAAAGTGCCGCCTTGCGCTGCCCCTTTCCGAAGGGCTCCCGCCGCCTGCAGAGCCCTCCCGGTGGCGCTGGGCAGCTCCGGCAGCAGCACCGGGGCTCCCGGCCGGGCTCCGGGCGGCTCCGGGGGGCTGCGGCTCCGCCGGGCTGCTCCGAGCCATGCTCAGCATCGGCAGCGCAGCCCCAGCCCTCCCCGGCTCCGGGAGATGCTCCGGGGGAGGAGGCGGTGGGATGGATGGGATGGGATGGGATGGGCTGGAGGCGCTGCGCGCCGCGGCGGCTTCTCCCGAGCTCCGCGGGGTTCTGTTATCCCGGGGTTCTGTTATCCCGGGGTTCTGTTATCCCGGGGTTCTGTTAGCCCGGGGTTCTGTTATCCCGGGGTTCTGTTATCCCGGGGTTCTGTTATCCTGAGATTCTGTTATCCCGGGGTTCTGTTATCCTGGGGTTCTGTTATCCTGGGGTCTGTTATCCTGAGATTCTGTTATCCCGGGGTTCTGTTATCCTGGGGGTGCTGTTATCCTGGGGTCTGTTATCCCGGGGTGCTGTTATCCTGGGGTGCTGTTATCCTGGGATTCTGTTAGCCCGGGGTCTGTTATCCCGGGGTTCTGTTATCCTGGGATTCTGCTAGCCCGGGGTTCTGCTAGCCCGGGGTTCTGTTAGCCTGGGGTTCTGTTATCCCGGGATTCTGTTATCCTGGGGTCTGTTATCCCGGGTTCTGTTATCCCGGGGTTCTGTTATCCCGGGGTTCTGCTAGCCCGGGGTGCTGTTATCCCGGGGTTCTGTTATCCTGAGATTCTGCTAGCCTGGGGTTCTGTTATCCCGGGGTTCTGTTATCCTGGGGTTCTGTTATCCTGGGGTCTGTTATCCCGGGATTCTGTTATCCCGGGGTTCTGTTATCCCGGGATTCTGCTAGCCCGGGGTTCTGCTAGCCCGGGATGTCACCCGGGGTTCTGTTATCCCGGGATTCTGGCAAGTGTGAAGGCAGCAATTCTCATCCCACCAGCTGAGGAGGAGGAGGAGAACACAGGGATGGGAAATGCACGCGTGCTTGAGCAGATCCTGGGTGTCCATATGGCAAACAGAGCTGCAGAAGGCAGGGTCACTTCTAAGGACAAATCTATACATGTAATTAGGATTTAAGTGATCTCTCGTTTCTGTTTGCAGAAATTTCTACAGCTAACGAAGATTGGTTTCCTGTTTTTATGGGACTCTTCCTTGTTGTTGAGCAGTTTTACTCTTACTTTACAACTAAGCTGGCTCTGAGTAGGATCCACCTGGTTGACATCCATAAAACTGCAGTAGGCAAGTGCCTCACAGGACTTAATGTGGCAATTTTTGTGGATTTAATGTGATTATTCTCATAGATTTAATGTAATTCTTTTTGCAGATTTAATGTGGCTATTCTCATAGATCTAATGTAGTTCTTCTCATTGATGTAATGCATTTATTCTGACACCATGGCTATAAGACACTGCAGGGTATTATTTTACCCATTTTGGAGGTGGAGAATCAAAGTGCCAAGAATCTATGAGCTTTATTCCTACTGCTGTGCTAAATGGAAAAAAAACCAAACAAAAACCCAACCCAACTCAAACAAACAACCCAACAAAACTCAAAAAACCCCTTCTTTTCTGTGTGAGGAGCACCAGCAACTGTCAAGGACTTATTTGCAGAGTCATTAATTTTGATTGTCTTGAGCAACTTTGCGTGGTCACTGGAATGGAGCAATCCATCATGCTGGCAGTGCAGCAAGGTCCCTGTTCTGGTCATTGCTTCCAGGGGACAGACCTGCTTTGATTTCTGCCAGTCTCACTCTCACCTTGGATCCTCTGTGGCAAAGGCAACTCGATGTTGGGAAGTGGAATGCAGTTGCTCTGTTATTTCTTTTCCCCTAAGTCTCACATTCAATTAAGTTATTCATAATTTAATCACTGCCTGCAGAAATTCTCATCTGCTGGTCCACTCCACCATCCGTTAGCCCTTCATTTTACAAACGAGCTTTTAAAAGCTTAATCCCTCTTTGCAATCCTGAGAAGGTGAACACTGCTCTGGGGATTTCTTCTTCCAGAGATTGAGGAACTGTGGGGGTTTTCAGTTCTTGGAAAATATCCTCTCTCCCCAAAGCAACGTGGACACAAACCATATGAAGCAATGAAGCATTTGCTGTTTGGGTTGGGCCACTTTGAAAGGATTTTTCCCTTTTTGCTTGCTTTGTAACTTTGCAGAGGAGGTTCTCCCATTACTGGAATTTGGAAGTGTAAAGAGCTGGCAGTGGCAGGGTTACAGCTGGAAAAAAGCCTCAAATCAGGGATTTTTACCCTTGGATCCTGCAGGGATGGGCCTTGAGCAGCCAAACCTCTTTGTGGGGTGTGTTTAGTGGGAACTCAGAGACCCCACACGTGAATATTTACTCAGAAATGAGGCATCCAAACTGCACAGATCTCCTGAATACAGAGAGGGAGCAGCTCTGGGGTTGTATGCCCTGCTTTTCTTCTTGGGAAAAATTCTCAAGTCTGGGGGGAATTTAGGTCAGAGATTCCAGCTCTGTGAGTATTTGAGCTGGTGCTTCACCTCTCTGGGAGACAGCACTTGGATATTTTTGTCTTCACATTTCCCCTGGAGAATCTGGAGTAACTACAGCTACACCTGGGACAAGACTATTCAAGGGTATTTTTACCTTGCTCAGAAGTTTGGTTGCTGTGTCACAGTTGCCACAATGTCAAATTGACCTTTAACTCCTCCTTTGAAAGGAATTGATTCTGAAGATAGAAATTGTCAGTTGTGTAATCTTTTTCCCCTTCTGCCTGTGTTTGTTTTGCACCGGTGATGTGAACCTCAAAAACTTTGTGCTTATAAGACATGAGAATATATAACCTAAAATTATATATATATGCACCTGATATTATTATATGAGAATATATTATCTATTTCAGTTCATTTTTGCACAGTTTTAAGTCTTAGTATTGATGTGGGTCACCTGAATAGAAGATCCCATGGTTGCTGCTCCCAGAAATCCAGGGAGTGGATGTGCAGCAGAGCAGTGATTTCCCAGCTGGAGCTCTGGGGTTCTCCAGCAGGAATTAAACAGCTCCACCAAATGTGAAAACAACTCCATGTCCTAAAGCAATCTGAGCCAAGCAGGACGTGGCAGCATCTTTAGTTGGATTTGTCTTAAGAGTTGTTGCCATGGAAACAAAGTCTTCATCTTTATGAGGTACATCCTTATAGATATCCATATATATATATACACATCTATATCTCTATCTCTATCTCTATCTATCTATCTATCTATCTATCTATCTATCTATCTATCTATCTATCTATCTATCTATCTATCTATCTATCTCCACGTCTGTCTGAGATGTGAGGGAAATTCTCTTACCTCTGGGTGTCAGGGTTTGTAGTTTGCCCTGGATCTTTTGCCTATGCATTAAAAAAAAAAAAAGATTTGAGGCAGTTCTGTGTCAGTAGAAGTGCAATTCCAGATCTGGAATCACTTGTGTGGGAGCTGCACGTTAGAAATGATCAGCTCCTCTGTGTGAGGGGCACAGGTGTGGGGAAAAGCTCCAAAACTCCTCCAAGACTGCTTAAAATCTCTTTTATTTTTTACCTTTTTGGTTTTAGTACAAAAAAGAACCACGAGTCTGGAAAGAGAGCTGTTACTTGGTGTCATCTGAGTTTCAATGTTCAGGTTACACAAAGATCTATTTCTTCTGTGTATATAAATTAATCTAAACAGGAAAACTGACCTGAACCAAGATTTCCTGTGTAAAATAGTCAGTTTAGTAACCAGAACAGTGTCCATGATTCCAGTCAAAATGCCAGCAAATGAGATTATTATACACTTTTCACTTAAATACAGAAGAAAACCTGAAGCTCTAGGGTGACATTAAAACAAAAAAGCCCAACCCAGCAGCCTCTCCCTGGAAAATCAGCAGATGCCTGGCTCCAGGACAAAGGCTGGATGTAGCCTGTGATTTATTGTGGCAGGGATGCTGCCCACAGAGGAGAACTCATTGTGCTCAGAAATAAAGGGTTTGTCTCGGAGAGCCAGCAGAAGCCTGGCATCTGTCAGCCAGCAGAAAAGAAATAAAGCTCAGCATTGAAAGGACAGGTTGGCTGCCAGCTGTGCGTGGTGGAAATAAGTCCTGGTAGAGGCATCAGCTGAAACAGTTTAGAATTGGGAAAACCTGGAAGTTTGGGTGATGTTTCAAAACTCTCCTCTTGCTCTCCCTTTAGAGATGAGCATCTTTGCATCACCCTCGGAATTAAAAATGACCAGATATCAGTGTTATTATGCAATAATACATATTAAAGGAAAGGTACAGCAGCTCCTGCCCTGAGTTTCTGGATGCAATCACTGCAGAGACAAGCAGGGAAAAAGGTGAAGGTGTCTTACCTGGCTCTTGTGGAGGAGGTTTTTCAGCTGCAGAGGAGCCTCGAGCAGTTTCCAGGGTGGAACTGGGCTGTTTGTGTTTTCTGGCAGTCAGAAATAAATGTTTATTCATGTTCCCAGCACTGATCCCCTTCCAGGCTCTCCCCAGGAATGGTCTTTGCAAAGTGTTGTGCCCAAATCTCCCTCTCTCCCCCTCACTCACACTCAGGTGGCTCCCAATGCCCAATGACTTAAATGCTCTGAGACTTCGCAGGGATTTAACCCCTTCCAACATGTCTGAGACCACCTGGGTTTATGTCTAAACTGGAAAATAGGCTGTGTAGCAGGGCTGCCTTTAAGAGGACTTAATTTCCTGGCTCCTCTGCATTTGGAGAATTCTCTTCTATTACAGTAATTAATTCCTAGGAAAGTTCTTGTTTTCCATGCTTTACCTTTCTCCCCAAGAGATTTTTCAAGACTTCTGGAATGTAGTGTCTCATTTTCACACCCAGTTTCAGAATTGTAATTATTTCAGTATTGCAATTATATTCTTAATGAAAAAAACACTTCAAAATTACATGCACATGACTTGAAAGGTATAAATGTATATTTTTGCCTTGCTTTGCTGTGTAGGAAGACAGATTCCAAACAAAATAAATCTTGGATATTTTACCTTAAATTATTTTCAGTTACAGAGCATGGACAAGTTTCAGCTATGCCATTAAATGTAGTGCTTTTAAAAATGACAAGGAGATGATTCCTGTTTCCAAGGAAAGCTGTTCAGACCAGTTGAAAAGTTAGAGTATATAACCTTAGTCCTGTATTTAAACACCAGGCACATGTTGTTTAATGCAGCACAGAAGCCCAAGCCATAAAATCCTGTCCAATAAATGATCACACTTGATTTCAGCAAGACTGTGAAGTCCTGGATTATCAAAATCCCTATAAATATCAAAAAATTTCAGCAAATTTCAGCAAATCTCCCATTTTCATCCGGCCTTTGCCTTTTGCTTGTGTTCCCACTGGCAGTTTGGATGCTGTGGGGGAAATCAGGGGCTGGGGACAAGGGCTGGGGACAGGGACAGGGGCTGGGGACAGGGAGAGGGGCTGGGGACAGGGACAGGGGCTGGGGACAAGGGCTGGGGACAGGGACAGTGGCCTTGGACAAGGGCTGGGGACAGGGAGAGGGGCTGGGGACAGGGAGAGGGGCTGGGGACAGGGACAGGGGCTGGGGACAAGGGATGGGGACAGGGAGAGGGGCTGGGGACAAGGACAGGGGCTGGGGACAACGTGCAGCTCTTTGACAATAATGGAAAATGTACAAATAATGTCATCTTCAAAGCGCCGTGTACCCGGAACGAAGAGGTACTGACAAGCATCTGAAAGAGAGAATTATCCCCATTTTACAGATGAAAGGGAGTCACACAGAGAATCAAAGTCAAGATTAGATTAATAGACATTGATGCCAGAGGAGCTATTATGCCTTGTCTGGCATCTGGCAGAACAGAGCGGAGAATTTCACACAGATTGCTCCATTAAATCCCTAATCTCTGTTTGGGCTGAGGAAAGACCTCCAGAGCTGACACAAAGACACTGCACCATCTTCAAATGAGTTACTTGTGGGGCACTACTGCAAGTTCACATCCTATCCCAGCTGGAGTTTATTTAACTTCCCGCTGCCTCAGCTAATTTTGTTTGAATAATATTTTAAAAAGCACCCCCCACCATATCACCTGAAATCTCCTTTGCATTTGTGCTCCCTCGAGGTGATTATTGAGTTGATACTTTTCATGTTGGAGACGAGGGCCAAAAGGATGTTGGAGTGGGAAAAGTTTAATCTTGATAAAAGAATTGTTTTTCCCAATGAGAATAATCAATCACTGGAAGAGCCTCCCCAGGGACATGATAAGGTCCCCTCACTGGAAGTTTATAAGATTTCCCAGGCTGGGCAGGGTGCTGGGTAATCTTATCTAGGAGCCCTTTCCCACTGGAGGTTGGCTCACATGACCTTTTGGTGTCCCTTCCACCCTGGGCTGTTCTGGGACTCTGTGCAAGAGGTTTTGTGCATAGGAACTGATGTGTGTGCTTAAAAGTCGTGTTGGATCAGGTCCTGGGGCCCAAATCCAGCACCAGCAGAGTGAATATTCCCAGTTTCCCTGCTGAGAATGGTTTGGATCTTTACAAATGACACAGTCTATCCTGAACTGTCAGTTCCGTGGCATTTTCCTCTACATCTGTGCTTGATGTGTGATTATCCTGCAGTTCATCAGGCAGGTTTATTAGGAGACTTAATTGGATTGCATTAGCTGGCATTTAAGCCATCCAAGCCATTTGAGAATGCAATCAATTAAAACATCCAAGCACATTAATGGTGTGGACACGGGGCAATTTATGTAGATGGCTAATTACCTGTTTACTTCAGGAAGCAGATCAAGAATGGCCAAATGATGCAGGAGAAGGAAAGAAACAACACTGCAAAAATCCTCTTGGCAAGGCTGCAAAAATTAGCACATGGCAAGGTATAATTGTTTCCATTGTTAAAGTCTACAGCAAGAGAACAAACCCTACACCGTGACAGGCACTCAGAGGTGTTCCCAGTAATTTCAGATTTCAAATGTGACTTCCAGAGAACAGATGGAGCATATTACCAGTGCTGGAATGTCTTCTAACAGCTCATCTGAGGTTTCTAAGCAATCAAGAAGCTCTCTGAGGTGGTCATTTCAAGTGGGGAAATGCTAATCCCTGTCAGTTTTCCATTTCACCCACTACTGATCTGGATCTGAGCCTGGGGCTCTGTGGGGACCCAGGTCCCTCACTCTGGGTCACCCCAAGGAAGATTTTGGTGTGGCAGCACCCACCTGGAGATGAAAGCACAAATGAGGGGTATAACAAAATGCAAACCAGGGTGGAATGGAATCATTAACATCCTCCTGGGCTTCCTGCTCCCTCCTACAATCCCCCCCTGGCTTTGCAGCTCAATTTTCTCATTTACTGATGCAGTTCAGGAATGAGGCATGCAAAATGATTATGAGCTACTGCTCTTGATTTCCTTTAGAGTCCAGGGGGAAACTCTTATTCTTGTTCATTCTCTGCAACTCCTGACTCTTTGGGGTTGTGTAGGGAGCATACAAACACAAAAATGATCAGGTTGGGTGGTGCCACACCTAAAGGCACAGCTGTTCTGGCATGGAACATGTCCCCAGGGGCTCTCAGGGACACAAGGGAGGCTGCCAAGGTTCCCAGGAGCTCTTGGTCATGCATGTAGTACTCAAGATAGACTTTGGAAAGCGAATTAATTGAAAATTACCTGGTTGCACACCTTAGAGGTGCAGGTGTCACACCCGTATTGAGGTGTGGGACCCACAGGGTCAGTGGCACCAGGCTGTGATTTCAGGGAAGGCTGGGACAGAAGCTGTTTTCCTCACTTTCCTCCATTGCTGGTTCATCAGTGAGGCACTAAAACCAGCATCACTGTGATCATGAGTGGTTTCTACTCTCTGCTGACATCTTTGGGAATGGCTCATGTTCTCCAGCCTCCTATTTGGGGTGGAAATTTGTTCCCCTCCCATCCTCAGCTGCTGAGAGCTACAACCAGCAATATCATCTGTGTTTGCTTTCTGCCCTTCAGGCACTTCTGGGAGCCAAGAAACCACTGCTCCTGTGCTCAGGGTTGGCTGGACACACCCGTGGGCAGGTGCAGTCTCTGCAGCATTGACAGAATGAGTGGATATGGAAAAGTCATTCCTGAAATGCACAGCAGAAAGGGAAGGAGTCTCCTGGATCCCACAGCTTTGGAATGCTGTGCCTCCTAAATAATGAACTGCTTTTCTTAAGGTGCCACTGAGTAATGGCTGAGTGAAGCAGCAGATCCCAGAGCACAGCAGTGTGGCTGAAATCCAAGTGAAGCAGCCAAGGCTCCAAAGGCAGGCTCCAGTGCCAGTGATCATTTCATGTGCCACATTCAATTCCTGGAGACTCCTCAGAGCCCTGGCAAATTGGAAACTGCTGGATGCAGCAGCAGCACAGTGATAACAGTTAATCATCTGCTGGGGCGTGATGGTGAAAGAAATGGCTTTTAGATTAGCTGTCATTAGAGTGCAACATCTGCCCCTGCAAGCCAAGGAGACTGTCCTCACTTGGGCACAAGGAAACTCATTAAATTCCTGGGTTTGCATGGCTCTGCTCCAGAGCCACACTTCCACCACGCTCTGGAGCTGGAAGCACAATGACTTGGGCTGAAAGGCAGGAAGAGGAATTCCCTGGAGATGTGTCAGCTTCCAAAGCAGCTGCAGAAGTTGGTTCCTGTGTTTAGGTTCCCTCAGTACCTGGGAGCACACAGTGAAGTGAAATAGGAAAAAATTAATGGGAGTGATGGGGTTTAAAAGGAAATTAAACCTTCTGAGACTACAAAAGCTCAAAGTTTAGCTCTGCCTGAACTCTGAGGAAAAGCTTTCAGTGGAATATTGAATTCCAAACACTTTGCCATCATTTCTAAGCTGTTCTTTGCCTGTTGCACTGCAGAGCATGAGGTCAGGAAACTTCCCTTGTCTAACTCTATTTGCGATGCAAATATTCTCACATCTGATTTCCCTTTCACATGCTTAGAAGGAATGTTGAATACTTCAGAGGGGCAAGCCTGGCAGGAACATTCTCAACCATGATTTCACAGTTTTCTTTCACCATTCATTACCTGGTGATGATGTGCAACACGGTTATTGAGGGTGCAGAATATTTTAAAGGAACAAAATTTATGGAGAGCAAGGAAATAGTTGGTAGTGTCTGTATAGAGCTCAGAGCTGAATAAACTACAGATATTTATGCTGTAATTAATGAATGACTGCATCTTCAAGCTGGATTACAAACAGGTATCCAGTTTCATCTTTTATTAGGCTGTATTTTCATCTTGATTACATTCATCTTGATTAATATAGTTGAATTCTTCATAACTGTGTGACATTTCCAGCAGAATTCCTTGAGGATATGTCCTACAGCACACTGTACAAGGAGCAATAGAGTTCCTTTTCTAAGTGTTCAGCCTTGGGCTGCTTGCACAGGGTGAGGGAAGGGTCTCAAAGCAGCATGGATCCCCATGAATTGCAGCTTAACATTACAGAAAGGTACAGAAATGATCACTGCAGGTTTTTCTGCCACATTCTTCAATCTGGAAGAAGTAGAACCAGATTTTGTTGTTGTTTTTGTGTGGGTTTTTTTTTTTTTTTTTGTGGTGGTGTTGTTGTTTTTCTTTTAGAAAATGGCTTTTATCTAATCACAGAATTATAGACTGGTTTGGGTCGGGAGGGACCTTAAAGCTCACCTGGTTCCAGCCCTGCCATGGACAGGGACACCTCCCACTACCCCAGTGGCTCCAACACCTCTCCTAGAAATTGCCTGGAAGAGTAAGAACACGACAGAGAATTAAAGAATAAATCAGAAGCTTGAGCACAGGGAAAGGACTTTAGTGGGCACAGACAGAGGACAAGGAAAATAAAAGAAACCAATGAAAATGCTGATGGGAAGAGTCAGGAGCTGCTGGGAGAAGCAGCCATTCCTCAAGGCCATGACTTTTCAGGCAGTCACCTCAAAAGGAATTTTTCCTCTAGCAGGGACTCTCTAGCAGTCTTATGGGATGCCTGTGATCCTTATTTTTAAAGAAAAAAAAATTCTTTAGGACCAATAAATGCATTCTATCCAGGAGAATACATTGCTTAACAAAAAGAACAGGTCAAAATGTCCCAAACTTCCAGGCTAATGGAGGGAATATCACTCTGGGGGACAAGACAACTATATTGTCTTCCCAATGCTTTCCATGGTCTGAAAAAAGTGGGATCTCCTGTTTTTACATAATGGAAAGACTTTAAAAAAAATTCCAAAGCCCTAAACAACCACTTCTCAAAAAATTTCTCAAGACACAGAGAATTTTCTCTCTGTTGGTTACTACTTGAAAGAAAACATGATCAATTTTTTTTTTTTCAGCTTGCAAATGGAGCCAACAGTTGTTTAAGGATACAATTTCATGCTTGGAAAGAAGCTCTCCCACAGCATCTTGATGCCCATTGTGGGGAAAAAGCCTCATCAGTATCACTAGGATTAAAATTGAATTTGAAGGGCAAGAAGCCCAGTCTTACCTGTGCTCTTAGGGCAGAAAAAAGGAGCACGCAGAGAAGAGGAAAAGGTGGTGTCATTGCTATGGGTTGATCCATGGCTGCTGAATAAAGTTCCACACTGGAATGTTGCCTTTGAGACAACAGCACAACAAAAAAGAGAATGTTCCCTCTTCCCTTTCATCCTAATCAAAGCAGCAGAGCACTCCTCTGCATTGCTTTCATCTTTGTTTTCAGCAGTAGTTTCTGTTTTTCTCCACGGTGTTATTACCACACTCCAAAAACATTGGGACAACTCCTCTGGAGCAGCCAAAACAAAGGAAGGAGCTGCTGCCCTGGGCCCCACCTCGGGTCCTTTCTGCTTCTGGGCTGAGCTGAGGGCTCCATCACCCAGGTGAATGCCCAGGGATGTCCCAGCACTGCCTCTGGGGTGTCCCAAATCCACCTGAAAGCTGGAAAACAGGCACAGGACAGCAGCACAAGCCTTCCTGGGCCTGCCAGGGGCTGATTCTGTGCTGGCCAGCAGGGAGGAGGAGGAGGAGGAGGAGGAGGAGGAGGAGGAAGGAATGCTGCAGCTCTGGGAGCAATCCCATCCTGGATTCTGCCTCCTGCTTGTGCATCACCACTTGTGGATGAGCTGCAGGGCTGGCTCTGGGGCTGGAACAGCCAGGAGTGAAGGGATGGGATTCAGCAGCTCTGGCAGACACCAGACATGATCTGTCTGTGGAGAGATGATCCCTGGTACCTGCCCTGGCCAAGGGAGGAGCAGGATCTGGGAGTCCAAGGTGAAGCCTGGAGTGGAGCTGTCCGTGTGGATATCAGGGCAGGAGATGCTGGAGTGGATGTTTGATCTTTGTTGAGTCTCACTTTTCACCTTTTCTGTTATTTCACTGTTCCTTGGGGTAGTAGAACAGTTTTTCTGTTATTTCATTGTTCCCTGGGGCAGTAGAACAGTTTATTTGGGGTTTGTGCTGCCCCATCCCCGATATTGGGGCTGATCCTGGCAAATCCACTGCATTCCCACCAGGGCAGTGGTGGGAATTCCCACTCCTTCATCCAGGAGTGGGGCAGTAGAGGGGTGTAACACACCCCCTCAAATTAGTTTTTAATCTTAGTGACACAGATGAGGCTTTTTCTCCATAGTGGGTATCAAGATGCTGTGGGAGAGCTTCTTTCCAAGCATGAAATGATATCCCTAAACACCTGTTGGCTCTATGTGCAAGCTGAAAAAATAATTAAATCCTGTTTTCCTTCAAGTAGTAACCAACAGACAGGGCCTTCACAAACACCTTACAGGAGTTACTTTTGACTGATCCTTTTGACTGGCCCATAAAAATAAGGCCAATTGATTGAACAGTGCATGTTAAAGCTCATCAAGTACTACCTAGGAAATACATTATTATTATTCATGAGCTGCAAGTGATTTGAATGTTTTCCTTCAGTAGGACTGGAACCCCTGTGTTAGAATTCGTTGTTTAGCCAGAAAAAAAGTTTTTTTTCACAATGGGGAGTTTACATAATCCACAATAATTTTAAGGAATCCTGAATGCTGCAATTTGCTTTTTTTCCTCATTGCTCTCTTGGTCAGTTTTGTTTTGCTGCCTTAAACATTTTACTCCATGTTCAGTGTCACGTCTGTTGCATATTTACCATGAGCTTCTCATCTTTCTTATCTTTCTCATCTTTCCTTCATTCTTGCAGCCACCCAGAAAGCAATCAGACTGGAAAATCCCCAGACAGAGAAATCAATGTATGCTACAGCTCGATGCCTCCCTTTTGAGTCTTGCTTTCAGCTTCTGGAGCTCAGAACTTTTATCAATTTTAAGCCCATAGTCTGTGATTTTCCAGGCCTCTTCATAACGCTGCTTTTCAAAGTTGTATTGTGCAATTTTGTGGAATGTTTTGGTTAAAGATTCCCTGCCAGGGCACTCAGTGATGGTGCCCAGGGCCAGGGGCTCGTCC
Organism: Taeniopygia guttata; assembly: GCF_048771995.1. Taxonomy (NCBI): domain Eukaryota; kingdom Metazoa; phylum Chordata; class Aves; order Passeriformes; family Estrildidae; genus Taeniopygia; species Taeniopygia guttata. The sequence goes on from NC_133046.1 coordinate 2,619,653, forward strand.
AGCTGCAGGGCTTGCATGTATTGCTGCACTGCTGCCTCCTCCCGAGCCAGGGCCAGCAGCAGGAAGCCCTGGCAGCAGTGATCCCCAGCCTGTGTTTTTGGGCTGTTAGAGCCATGCCCCTGGAGCACTTTCTCCATGTCTTTCAGAGCTTTTTCATATTTTCTCAGGTGCATCAGGCAGGCAGCTCTGCGCCGCAGGTGCCGGGGGCTGTCCCTGCTGGCCAGCACAGCCAGGCTGAGATAGCCCAGAGCCTGCTGGTGGTCACGGCCTTTCATCAGCACCTTCCCCTCCTGGGCTGCTGCCTGTGGGCACAGAGGAATCCATGTTAGTTAAAAAAGGGGGAAAAATAGGGGAATATCTAGTCTGGATTGGTCGTACACACAGACACGAAGAAATCCTAGTTATTTTGGCAAATGTTGGAATTGCATCTAGCTGGAGGAATAATAATTGGTGTATTTTTGCATACAGATAAGATGTAAAACTCTTGGCTTGTTATCTCAGGGGTTTCTGAACTCCTTTGTTTCTGGACAGAATTTCTACTGAATTTGTTTAAGTTCCTTAGGAATGATGAACAAAAAGCTGCCTGGACCAACATCCCCAGGTGCTGCCCCACAAATGCAAGTGCTAAAAATGAATTTTTTGTCTCTACTGGAGCAAAACAAACAAAAGGCTAACTGGTGGCTTTGCTAATTGTTAATCTTGAGTGCAATTTGAACTCTCTGGCCTCATCTGAAAGGAAAAACAACAAGAAAATATAGAAGGCCAAAAGAGCCACATAATTTTTAGGTATATGGAGGTTAATAAAGAAAACTCTATTAGAAGTATTTGCCTCAAATGGATTTCTCATTATTTCCCTTTATTGGTAATAAATCAAGCTTTTAACGTGCTGCAGCAGAGTGGATATTCAAGTTGTAAACAAGGCTGCCATCAGCAGCTGAGGGCTTACAAAAGGCTTCAAGCAAAGGATAAATATTTCCACCCTCCTCATTCCAGGGGGTATTTCAGAAATCCAGTTAGCCCAGCCGCTGTTTTAGTAGCCACACTTGACAGCCAGGCCAGGTCCTGCAGTCTCTTTGTGTGCCCCTTTTATTTTGGCTGGCTGAGGTGCTATATGAATATTTTTATATATCTCTATATTATATATATTGCTATATAAATATTTATATATATATATATATTGCTATTTTTCTTGACATAATCATATTTATTAAGGAGTCTCAGCTTCCACACAGAGAAATTGCAATGGGACTTCTCCTCAAATAGTGTTAACCCCTGGCTTTAACAATTCTGGCCATGAATTTTCAGGCAGCCTGTCCAAAGCCATCTCAGATGTCTTGTGTACATTTAAAGAGCAGCACATTTGCTTTGTCCTTCGATGCAAGTGTCCCCTCAGTGGCAGGAATTTAACAAGGGATCAAGGTGGAATTGCAGCTGCCTGAGGAGCATTCTGGCAAGAGAAGGTGTTTATTTTTTTTTTTCCCTAGAAATTCCAGAGTTCTGGATCACATTGTTCCAAGGAACACAGTGCAGTTCCTCAAGACAGCTTGTGTTTGTGTAGTTAAATTGTCATTTTCAGCCTCTAAGGTGTATTTGTTGTCTCAGAGGCAGAAGAAAACACAATTGTTGTTGTTGTGCTGAATGCTGAATCTGATGCTGGAGGTTTCAGTGCTCTAACCTTGGGCACTTGGGGTTATTGCACCACAATATTGCATTTATTCACTGAGCAATATTGCAATATTGCATTTATTCACTGAGCCACTGCTTTGACTCCTTCACATTTTCCTGAGAGTTCCCAAATCAACCTGTGAGATTCCACCTTTCCTGGAGGAAAAATCCCATCTGAAAAGAAAGGATTCCTTTTCACCCTTGCTGATGGAGCAAGTTTGGGCAGCTGGATTCTGGATTCTCTTTTGGCTCTGCCTGACTTAAGGGACATGAGCTGGGACATTTTTGGGGTGTAACAGGGAAGGATTAATCAGCAGCTTGCACATTATCTCCTAACAGAGATAAAGATGAAAACCAGGCTCAGGGAGAGAAGGCCAGGGAAGGCAGAAGGACATGGCACAGCTGAGTTTAGCTGCTCCCTGCACGTGGCCTTGGAGAAGCATTTTTGTCATCAGCCTCACTGCAGGTGACCTGAAAGGACAGGAAAATCTGTGGAGTGCATTCCAGGGGAACGCGAGTCCAACTTGTCACTAAAAATTTGATTTTGGCTTCCAGACTGAAATAATTCAGGTGCCACCTAGAAAGGGCCATGAGTGGACCCCTGGATTCCTGGATTAGGTCTCTGTGTTCCTTTTTTCCATCTATTCACCTCACTGGGTGTAAAGGACTGAACATACACATATTTTTGTGGCATTTTTGGTTGCACTCCTTAGGGACCAATGTTATGACATGACCAAGGCTTAATTCCTTAGAAAGAAAAAGAGTGAGGAGTTTACTGGGCATGGAATGATGGCCAAGGGTTAGTTCCTGAGCAGTAAATCCCAGCAGATGGAATGATAAACTCGGAGCTTTGGGAGAGGGTTGGGTGTTTCCAGAAGAGTTTGGAGCAAGTCTTTCCTTCTCCACCTGCACATGCCATGAAGGACGTGTGGAATGGAAGCTTCACCTAATTCTGGCCCAGACCATGTAGTTTTGGAGACCCTTTTTGTAGGGATCTGGATCTCCACGGAAGCTGCAGCCCCGAGGATCTGTGTGAGGGGTTGGGAATCAGTCGTGCATTTACCCCTGACCTAAGAAAGCCAAGGGTTGAAGCTGCACGAGCAGCAAGCAAACTCCCTTCCTCTGACCTTTTGCAGCTTAATAAATCTTTCAGATTCCTATTCCCATGGGGCTCTCCCAGTTGTTTACAAATTTCTCAGCATGGGACCCCTTTCACTATAAATAACGGGAGAATTTTATGGCTTTGTTTTCCATGAAAAAAAAAAGAGTACATCAAGGAGCTCTCTCCTTCCTCCACCCTTTCCTTTTCAGCATATGGAGAACTATTTTTAGCTCTTCAGACCCTACAGGATAACGATGACACGTTTTTAAAATGCTTGTAATTCCAAATACTCAAAAAACAATGTGGCTGAGACTGGCTGTGAACTCTGAACTCTCCTTTTCCTACCTGGGAAATTCAGGAACAGAGCAAACTCCCTCTCCCAGGGTAGGAACCTTGGCAAAGTCAGGCCATTATTGGGAATTTTAGCATTAATTCTGTCTGTAAGCTTCTAAAACTTTGCTTTTACTGAGATCTTCCTTTCAGAAACCAGAATAGCCTTGCAGGCAAAAGGAAGTGCTGCTGGGAAATCCTTTGAGACGCTGGGCAGGTGGATGAAACAACTCCTTCCCCACCCCAGAGAGCACACACTCCTCCCCTGGCCACAAAATACATCTCAAAACCCCCAGGTGCTTGAGTTCAAACATTTACTAGTTGAACAAAAGCACGAGATGAAAGGGAGCAATGTTTTCTTTTCAAACTTCCAACCCTGGTACTGGGTTCCAGTTTTGAAACCAGCCTGGTCACACCTCTTGTCTCAGGCAGAGGAATCTCTCCTGATAAATAAGCCACAGTGAGGGGTTTCATTTCAGACACGGCTGCCAAAAAGAGACAGAAATAAGTTTCTCTCCCATTTTTAAGGCTTCACACACCTGTGGCACCAGTGGGTTCTCACGTGTCAGTGCAGTATAAGAGACACAAATGTTAATTTGGTTTTTTATTCTCATTTTTCTTTTCTTATTGACAGCAAAGAACATCCCTCCTGTGCTGCCTCGGAAGGGAAGCAGCATGGATGGATTGGGCTGTGAGACCCCCACAGAAGGAGTGATGTGGCAGCAGGGGAAATTCAGCTGTTAAATGTGTCTTCATTTACAGACACCTCCTTAGAGCCTCCCTGGTCACATAAATTGTTCCTTTATCAACTTTCTAAAGTGGAAGATTGCAAATTGCCTCTGAAATCTTCCAACTCTTCCCCCTAAGACTGAACTTTTTGCATTATTTAGAAGAGAGGGGATCTTTTCTCTATAATGGGTCATGTCTGGGGAGTGGTAAATTAATACTTGTTTACTTATATCCTCCTGCTGTTCTGTTCAAATACATTCCAAGGGCTCCTCTTGCTGCATTAAGGATATCAGCATGTTGTTTGTTTTATAACCTGTGAGAGAGCATAACAATATAGCTTCTCACCAGGGTGCACACCAGCAATAAATTGAATAAAAGAAAGAAAACTGATTCTCAGAACTCAGAGCTTCTGGGTAATCAGAATTGCAGATGCTTGGCTGAGTGTTAAAACTCTTCACCATCAATCTGACCTTCTCTTGTCTTATTATTGGAGATACTTTCTGGGTGTACTTTGAGGGAGAAACACAAAAAAATGCTGAATAATTGGGGGGGACCAGAGTTTTGTGACATTGTGTCAGTTTTAGCTAAGAAAACCAGCCTCAAAACCTTTAATTTTGTAAAAATGCAAACATATTATAAATCCTAAATGTTGCACAAAAGAAGGATGGAAGCATTTAATGTCACTGAATTGAAATATTTGGCTTCTTTTCACCAAGAAAATGAACAAAATGAATTCTCCTTCACCAGGAGCCATCCCTGAGCCCCGTGTATCCCCCAGAGTACAATTAGCAATGATCTGTTAAATCCCTCCCTACCTGCTGCCCCTCACACCCCCTGAATTTCTGTGTGGCCATCACCAGCTCTTGTGCCAGGGAGACCAAAAAGCACAAAAAGTGCTCAGATGTGGCAGTGATGGATCATAAGAGACTGATCAAGGTCACTGCAGTGGAAGAAGTTTGGCCCCAACTCCCTGACCTGTGCCCTGCTAACACTTCTCAAGGCAGGGAGAAATCCCTGCAATCCCAGTTTTACTTCCCAATTCCACAGATGTGGGATCAAAAAAAAGGGCTGTACCTGAGCAAGATGCTGCTGTTGCTTGGTGTCTACAAAGTTGAGGAGAAAGGCCAAGTCCTTCTCATCTCTCCTGGCCAGAGCACTGAGCGGGGCAGCTGCCCCTGCCACGTTCCTGCTCTGCAGCTGCAGCACAGCCAAGCGAGCCCTGGCAAAGTCCTCAGCAGGACAGTGGCCAAAGGCTTCCTGCAGGTGCTTGAGGGCCTCTTGGTGCTTTCCTGTTGGGGAACACAAGCACAAACTCTGCAACCCATCCCATGGAGAGAAAGGTACTGAGAAACCACAGCAAGGAGGGGGGTCAGGCAGGCAGTCCGTGTCTAAAGGGGTTAATTACATCATACCCGGTCCCAAAATGTTTTCAAACTTCTCTTGAGAAGCACCATCCAGCACCATCCACCATTGTCCAGCATTATTCAGCACTGTCCATCACCATCCAGCATTATCCAGCACCATCCAGCACCATCCACCATTGTCCAGCATTATCCAGCACCATCCAGCATTGTCCAGCACAATCCAGCACCATCCAGCAACACTCCTGACATTTAACATTCACTTCTATCCATTTTCTGCTCCTTCACCAGGCCTGACCAGCTGTGCTGAAGACCTGAACTCACCATTTGCCATCAAAACATCAGTGTAGAAGATGTGATGTTGTGCAGCCCTACAGATTTTGGTCAGTGCTTTTGCCATGGTGAGAAGGTCCCCGAGGGTTTCTTCTCCTGGGTGGTCTTTGGTGGCCACGAGCTCGCTGAGAGTGGCCCTGCCATGCTGGAGGAGCCACCCAGTGACCAACCCTCGGGCTTCAGGCTTCAAGGACAGGATTGCTGGCATCACTGCTCCTGCCTCCACCTTCAGTGCTGAGATCAGATCTTGTACTGCCTCCTGTGGGAAAACAACGCCAAGGAAAGAAATGGAAGCAATAATTAAGTATTGATCATTTGTTCTTTCAGCTGCTTTCTCTTCTCTGCTGAACTATGGGAAAAAACATGGAAAAAGTTTTGCTCTTCCCTGTCCTTGTGCTGCAACTTTTCCATTTGCAAAGCTGATAGGAGGTCATAAAGGCAGGTTTGAATGAGTGTTTGCAAAGTGCTTTAAACTCCTTGGGTTAGCACAGAAAATCATGACCAAGGTTTAGTCCTTCTGTCCCTAAGCTTGGGAAAGAAAATCAGTAAAGTCAGATGGGCTGTTCATACACCCAGACAAACCTTTCACTACCCAAGTTCTTTGAGAAACTCCTGTTTCCAGTGATTCCGCAAAAATTTCTGTGATACTTTACATTCATATTGTTCAATACCCTCAGAAAAACCAGCAAAGCCCCACATGGACAGTACCTTCTGCTGCCTCAGAGCGAGGTGAACCAACCCTCGGCCGCTCAGAGCTTGCACATTCCTGGGATCCTCCTTCAGGACAGCATTAAAATCAAAAATTGCAGTTTTCATCTGCCCAAGGCGCCCATAGCATCGGGCCCTGGTGAGGAGGCAATCCTCAGCATAACCACCTGGAGGACAGGGATGCAGCCATGGTTACTGCAAGGATACCCACAAGGAAGCTACAAAAAGCTCCACTTGGCCTGAGGATACCTCAGGATGAAGTACAATGAGAGTTTGCTTAAGTGGAAGTTTCCTCTATTTTTGTTGCTAGTGGAATTCCTGCCAGGTGTTATCAGCCATGAGTTGAAAGGAAAGAAGAATCTGTCAGGTTGGAGTGGGAGCAGCACGAATGAGAGGAGAGATTTCTGAGAGTTGGAGGCACGAAGCCATTTGGCTCTTTTAGTAAAGTGAGATCAGAATCACAGAATAGTTTGGGTTGGAAGGGACCTTAAAGAGTCCCCAACCCCCTCCCAAGGGCAGGAAAGGTACACATTGTTTTGGATAAATGAGTTATCCAGATGGGACTGTCTAATTCCCTGCCAGAATTAATATGCACTGGGATTTGTGATACTGAGTTGCATTCTTTTCTTCCTCTGCTTTCACACAAGTGCTGCCCAAATAAACACATAGAGTTGTCAGTGAAAATCCTGGTCCCTCCATTCCCTGCCTGCAGAGCATTTCTCTGCCTGCCATCCAGACATCCCTTCCTTCCAAGGCAATTTCGATAAGGATCTTAACATGCCCAGGGTTGCAATCAATAACTGTGGCATCCAATATTGGATGATAAATCATCAGTGCCACTGGAAATATGTTTTCATAGGAAGGTCAGCAAATGCAGCTGCCTGCAGGGATCAGCCAACAGAAAAGCTCCAAGCAATTCCTCTGCAGTAATGAGGCTTTTTCTCCCTCCTGATTTGCTCCAAAACTTCTGTACCAAAGGTTATTATCACTCTGGAGCTCTACCAGTTGGCTCCTCTAAAGACAATATCTATTTCTTAACAAGCATCTGTTCTAGCAGGTGGGGAGCTGATAAGCTGGAATGCATGGGCTGTGAAATGGAACCATCTCCAAGCAATTAACAGGGTTTTTATTCCATTTCCACGAGCCAGTCTCTCTTCTTCTCAGTGCTGCTGTCATAACATTTGCTCAGAGTGAGAGGCAGATTTCCATACAAACATGGTTTTACTTGGAACACGCCGGGAGAATTTCCATGTCAGCCTGGTCTCTCTCCTGAGGAAAAGCTGGGACAGTGAAATGTGTGAGGGGCTGAATTCACTTCATTGCACTGGCTGAAGAAAAGGGGGTGATGTCCCTGTAGAACTGAGCTGAACCCATTTCAAGGAATTAAAATTCCTTATTGTTTAACTCCACCCCTTCATGGCCCAGGTGAACGTGCTGTGTCAGCCCTCACCGGGGAGGTGGCAGAGGAGATCTGGACATCCTGTCCCACCCATGTGCTCTCCCTTAGGAGCAAATCCCCACGGGCAACCTGGTGTCCTCCTACCTGCAGCAAGGATGGCACAGGACAGGGGTGTCCTACCTGCAGCAAGGATGGCACAGGACAGGGTGTCCTACCTGCAGCAAGGATGGCAAAGGACAGATGGGCAATGGCCTCTCTGATGGCAGCACCCTCCTGTGTGCCCTTCAGGATGGCCAGGGCTTGCCAGTGGCAGTGGCTCTGCAGCAGCTTTCTGTCCTCGTCCTGGAAAATGTCCAGGACTGGCAGGAGGCAGGAGGAGTCTCCAATTCTGATCAGTCTCCTCAGCAGCTTAAGGATGGGAGAGGAAAAGGCAGCAGAGAAAGAGTTGAGTGAGGTGTGAGGTTGTGTGGGAGACCTTTGTGTCCTTCCCCAGCTTTCCCAACCCTTCCCTGGGGTGTCAGCCAGCCCAAGACCACGAATCTCCCTGATTTATCTCCTCAGCTGGCCCTGATGTGAATGCAGGTTGGAGAAAACAGGAATTCTTATCTTTCCTCGCCACCACTGCAGCTGGGGAAATAACTCTGGGCAAATACTTGGTGCTGCCTGTTTTGTTTTGGGCAGCATCTGCTCCACATTGGCAATGCAGTGTTTTTATAAATACAGGATGATTGGCCCAAAAAAAAAAGAAAAGAAAAAAAAAGAATGTTCCTGAGGAACACAAGGATTCCAGCGACCCTTTTGATTACAAAATCAAAACCAGTGAATTAATGGAAAATCACGGAGGTCCTGTTAGTTATTTTTAGTCTTGTTATTGGTAATCTGGGAAAAGCCTGGATTAAAACCCACAAACTACTGTCCTCCTAAAAAAAGAATGCTGTCTGACCTTTGCTATCTTTGCCTCAACAAACACTTGTTTAAAATTTAATTTCCAATGAAAATGAATCAAAAGTTGTTTTTACAGTGCTCAGAAGATATTGAATATTCAAATCTGAGCCAGAGAAGCCTGGACAAGAACAAAGTTATCCTGATGTACCAGACACATCCCTTGAACTCATAACTTTCTCTATTTTATTGATAGATAAAAGTGATTGGCATCTGACAGGTAGGTGGGCTAAAAATATTTTTAAGAGAAATTTTCAGATATTCCATGCAGAACTTGCAGCAGAAGCTGAAGATGGAACTCCAACTTCCAAGAGGAGTACTCTAATAAAGCCACACTCTTCATTAACAGCCTTCCCAAAGGCAGCAAATTACAGCAAACTTTGATTTTTCATAGGCAGTAGTGAGGTGCTGACAATAAAATCTTTCTCCTTACAGGTTAGCAGAATTTATGTGGCATTTAAAAAAGAATACAATAGTTCCCTCTGATGGCAGAGCCTGGGAATTGAGCTTTGTAATCCTGGGTAGGAGAACCAACTTGCTGGAATGGCTTTCAGGGTTTCCAGCACAATTTATCAGCATTGGAGAAAGAAAACTGCAGACTGATACTGGAGCTCTGCATTTGTGCCTTTATTCTCCAATGCTTCATTAGGATAATTGGGGTGGTGGCATTTGTGCCTTCTTTTCTCTAAGGGAACATTCCCAATCCCATAATGCTGTCCCCAGGGACAGGATGCTCTGCCTGGTTAAAGAGCTGAGAAATGCCATTAAAAACCACTTGAGGAATGAGCTGGATTTAACTGGGCCCTGTGTGGCCTTTTTGGACACAAATTCATGTGATTCTATGATTTTATGGCAATATCAGCCCTGTATGTACACCTTCAAAGTTCTGCTGGAAGTTCTGCACGTGGGCTCCAAGTTCCACTGTGTCACAGCTCTCCCTGTTGCTATTCAGGGAGTTCCTAACAGCAAAGTTTAGTTATAAAGAGGACATGCACCCAAACAACTGGACACAGGGATTGATCTGTAATTTCACTGTGGTCTGGGAAAAATTTGGCAAATCAGCTGTTGAGGAGGGAATGACCCTGAGGATGAGGCTTTCCAGGTGCTCCTTACCTGGTTGCCATCATACACAAAGCCTCTCTTGAGCTGCAGCAGGGCCAGCCTGGCCAGCACCGGAGCCCTCTGGGGGTTTCTGGAGAGGGCCAGGGCCAGCATCTTGTGGGCTTCTTCCCCACGGCCCATCTGGTACAAGGCATCAGCACACAGGATCTGGGATGCCTCGTCAGAGCTGTCCAGCTCCACCAAGAGAGAAGCCAGCTGGAAAACCCCAGGGGCATCTCTGGAGGGGGAAAAAAGCCAATAAAACAAAACACCTTCAAGGTTAGGAATGTGCACAGCCCTGATTGCTTTTTCTGAAAGGAAACTGAGCTGCCTCCTGGGTACCTCTTCTTCTGGAGCATCATCTGTCCTTCCTCCTGGAGGACCTTCAGCAGCAATCCCCTCTGGTTCCATGGCACGTAGGACTTGATGGTGAAGATGGTTTCATCCAGCTTTAACTGGCAGGCTGTGATGTAATCCAGGGCTGTCAAATAATTGCTGCCACCAGAAATGCGGATCAGCCCACGCCCACACAGGGCTTTGATGCAGCTGTTGGGATGTGGGGAATCGTGCTCGATGACCCTCTGGAAGTCCTGCAGGGCTCTGTGGTGCTCCTGGGCGTGGAGGGAGCAGAAGCCTCGCAGTGCCAGCAGGGTGTTGTGGTAAGTGTTCTGCTCTGCTGCCAGCAGCTGCTCACACATGTCCAGGGCGGCCCCGGGGTGTCCCTGCAGGAGGTGACAGTCTGCCAGCCGGACTCTGAGCTCCCGGCTGGACCCTGGGCAGATGTGCAGGAGCAGCTGGATTGTCTGGATGACAGGAGGGAGCAGCTCAGTGCCACACGTGCCCCTGAGCTCAGCCCGAGCACACACAGCCTCCCTGTAGGCTGCAAACCTCCCCTCCAGGGCAGCTCTGGCCTGCTCCCCGATCTTCTCAGCATCACAGGGTGAGAAAAGCTCTTCAAAGTGTTTCATTGCCCAGGCGGGCTCTGCTGCAAAGGCTTCTGCTAAATCCTGCATCATTTCCTGCGTGCATCCTCCCAGGAAGAAATACCCAGCAGCTCGTTCCAGGAGCAGAGCCAGAACGTCCTCACCTCCGAGATTCTGTGCCGAGAAGCCTTCAAGGGCCTCGCTGCAAACAGCCACACACTCCTGAAACTCTCCATTTTTTCGGAGGTGGGCTGCCCGTGCCCGGCACACCCAGGCGTGCCCCGGTGCCACGGCAGCCAGGAAGCTGTAGCAGTCCCCCAGCCACTGCTCCGAGGACCTGCAGCCCGGCTTTTCCTCCTGGCACATGGAGAGGTGGTGGCAGAAAGCCTGGAGCACCTGGGGCAGGTGTTCCCTTTGCCTGCTGCACACGTAGGCCACCGCCTCGGTTCGATCCAGCACAAAGGCTTGGACATAATCCAGGATTCCCTGGCCAGCCTGTGTCCCTGCCAGCACCCGTGCCAGCGCCCTCAGCAGCAGCAGCTCCGTGGCAGCCCTCGGCATGGCCTCCAGCAGCACATTGCATTTGCTCACCACCTCCTCCCAGCACCCTCGCCGGAGCAGGGCCTCCAGCTCGTACACAGAGGCCACCACGTTGTTTGGGATCAGGCTGGAGAGGAAAATGGCAGCTATTCCCACGCTGAGGGACACCACAGCCAGGTTCCTGCTCTGGATCTTGGGGATCGGCGCCTTGCCTCTGCACCAGGTCTCCAAGGTGGCCACCACTCGCTCCCGGAGCGTGCGGCCCATGGAGGTCACCCTCTGCACTGCCGTGAGGGCACAGCAGCTGAAGGCAGCCAGGTAAAAAGCTGTGGCTGCTGGAAATTCCTGCTGGGAGAGGCACTCATCCCCTTCCCCACAGAGAAGAGCGGCGAGGTCCTCGGGTGACATTTCCTGCGCTTGGGCCTTCAGCGAGCGCCATCACGGGTGGGACATGGCCCGGGGCTGTCAAACACAAATAGAAATGTGGAGCAGGGTTTGAGCAGAAAATGAGAAATGTGGAGCAGGGTTTGAGCAGAAAATGAGAAATGTGGAGCAAGGTTTGAGCAGAAAATGAGAAATGTGGGGCTGTGGAGCAGGGTTTGAGCAGACAATCAGCAGTGAGGGGCTGTGGAGCAGAGTTTGAGCAGAAAATGAGAAATGTGGGGCTGTGGAGCAGGGTTTGAGCATAAAATCAGAAATGTGGGGCTGTGGAGCAGGGTTTGAGCATAAAATCAGAAATGTGGGGCTGTGGAGCAGGGTTTGAGCAGAAAAGCAGAAATGTGGGGCTGTGGAGCAGGGTTTGAGCAGAAAAGCAGAAATGTGGGGCTGTGGAGCAGGGTTTGAGCAGAAACTGAGAAATGTGGGGCTGTGGAGCAGGATTTGAGCAGAAAAGCAGGAATGTGGGGCTGTGGAGCAGGGTTTGAACAGAAAATGAGAAATGTGGGGCTGTGGAGCAGGGTTTGAGCAGAAAATGAGAAATGTGGGGCTGTGGAGCAGGGTTTGAGCAGAAAATGAGAAATATGCGGCTGTGGAGCAGGGTTTGAGCAGAAAATGAGAAATGTGGGGCTGAGGAGCAGGGTTTGAGCATAAAATGAGAAATGTGGGGCTGTGGAGCAGGGTTTGAGCAGAAAAGCAGAAATGTGGGGCTGTGGAGCAGGGTTTGAGCAGAAAATGAGAAATGTGGGGCTGTGGAGCAGGGTTTGAGCATAAAATGAGAAATGTGGGGCCGTGGAGCTGAGTTTGAGCAGAAAATGAGAAATGTGGGGCTGTGGAGCAGGGTTTGAGCAGAAAATGAGAAATGTGGGGCTGTGGAGCAGGGTTTGAGCAGAAAAGCAGAAATTTGGAGCAGGGTTTGAGCAGAAAAGCAGAAATGTGGGGCTGTGGAGCAGGGTTTGAGCAGAAAATGAGAAATGTGGGGCTGTGGAGCAGGGTTTGAGCATAAAATGAGAAATGTGGGGCTGTGGAGCAGGGTTTGAGCATAAAATGAGAAATGTGGGGCTGTGGAGCAGGGTTTGAGCAGAAAAGCAGAAATGTGGAGCAGGGTTTGAGCATAAAAGCAGAAATGTGGGGCTGTGGAGCAGGTTTTGAGCATAAAGTCAGAAATGTGGGGCTGTGGAGCAGGGTTTGAGCAGAAAATGAGAAATGTGGAGCAGGGTTTGAGCATTAAATGAGAAATGTGGGGCTGTGGAGCAGGGTTTGAGCAGAAAAGCAGAAATGTGGGGCTGTGGAACAGGGTTTGAGCAGAAAAGCAGAAATGTGGGGCTGTGGAGCAGGGTTTGAGCATAAAATCAGAAATGTGAGGCTGTGGAGCAGGGTTTCAGCAGAAAATGAGAAATGTGGGGCTGTGGAGCAGAATTTTAGCAGGAAATCAGCAGAAAATCAGCAGTGAGGGGCTGTGGAGCAGAATTTGAGCAGACAATCAGCAGTGAGGGGCTATGGAGCTGAGTTTGAGCAAAAAATCAGCAGTGACGGGCTGTGGAGGAGAATTAGAGGAGAAAAGTCAGGCACGAAGGTCTGTGGAGCAGAATTTTAGCAGGAAATCAGCAGTGAGGGGCTGTGGAACAGAGGTTTGATAGAAAATCAGTAGTGGTGGGCTGTGGAGCAGGATTCTAGCAGAAAATCAGCCATGAGGGGCTGTGGAGCAGAGTTTTAATAGAAAATAATCAATGAGGGGCTGTGAAGCAGAGTTTTAGCAGAAAACCTGTAACGAGGTGCTGTGAAGCTGAATTTTGACAGAGAATCATCAGTGAGGGCTGTGGAGCACAGGTTTGAGAGAAAATCAGCAATGGGGGACCACGGAGCAGAATTTTAGCAGAAAATCAGCCAGAGGGGCTCTGAACACAAATTTTTCTGCTTGGAGGGAGCAGCTTTACAAATGCCAGATGCCCAGGCACTGTGAAAAGTCAGGGTTTGGTCACTGCCAGGTTTCTGGGGGAGTAAAGCCACGAGGAGAAACATCACAGAGGTTGGGAAGCTCCCACCCCCTTGGCCAGCATTCCCTGCCCATGGAATGAGGCTGGGACAACCATTTGATAAATCTTTAATCATCAATGCCACCGCTGGTGGAGGACACGGAGGAGACAGAGCCACACCTTGATGCTTCACCCACCCCTTACCTTTTCTCTTGGCCTGGAGGAAGGAGACAAAACCGGCTCTTGTCCAGGCAGCGGAAAGGACGAGGCTCCTTCATCCTGCACACCCGAGCCCGGCCCTGCAGATACCTGAGAGGGGACGGGAGGGATGGAGGAAAAGAAGGAGAGAAGGAGGGAGGGAGAACAGGGCAGGAGCGGCGCTGGGTTGCCTGGAGACCGCAAACACTGCCCGGCGGGGCGGGCACGGCCACGGGAACCGTGCCTGAGCTTCTCTCTCCTCATCCCGAAGGACCGGGCGGGATGCTCAGGGCATGGCCAGGGCAAGGATCCCCCTCATCTGGGAGAAATTGTTCCCCTCACCTCAGGGAAAGAATCTCCACTGCTTTGGGGAAAGGAGCCTCCTCACCCTGGGGATAGGATACTCCTCACCTTCGGGAAAGGATCCCCATCAATTTGGGGATAGGATCTCCATCACCTTTGGGAAAGGATCCCTCTCGCTTTGGGGATAAGATCCTCATCACCCTGGGGATAGGATCCTCCTCACCTTGGGGAAAGGATCCTCCTCACCTTTGGGAAAGGATCCTCCTCACCTTCAGGAAAGGATCCCCATCACCTTTGGGGAAAGGATCCTCATCACCTTGGGGAAAGGATCCTCCTCACCTTTGGGAAAGGATCCCCATCACTTTGGGGAAAGGATCCTCATCACCCTGGGGACAGGATCCTCCTCACCTTTGGGAAAGGATCCCCATCAATTTCAGGATAGGATCCCCATCACCTTGGGGATAGGATCCCCATAACTTTGGGGAAAGGATCCCTCTCACCTTTGGGAAAGGATCCCCATCACTTTCGGGATAGGATCCCTCTCACCTTTGGGAAAGGATCCCCATCACTTTCAGGAAAGGATCCTCCTCACCTTTGGGATAGGATCCTCCTCACCTCGGGGAAAGGATCCCCCTCACTTGGAGAAGGGATCCCCATCACCTTCAGGAAATTAACCCAGCTCATAGCCCTCAGCAGGATACAGGGAATTACTTATACAAACCAGCAAACTCTATGATGCAGCCTAAACTTTTAACCTTATTTTTTTATCAATAAGCCTTGAATTTTAATTATAAACATTATATATTTTTAATAGTGATCCTATTTTTAAAAAACTACTCTTACTTTTTAAAGAATAACCCTTATATTTTAAATAATCCTTATTTTTAAATCATAGCCCTTATTTTTTAACAATTAGAGCGCTTTTAGCAGTAGAGCAACTCTTTTTTTTTAATGAGTGCTTAGCCAGATGATGTCCCTTTAAGCCAGGGTCACTCTGAAGTCCAACTCTTTCTTTCTGTCTCCACATTCTTTGACATTCAAAAGAGTAAAGAAACCTCTCTATGATGGATAGAGATTTTTTGCCATTTTATTAAGAGTTTGCCCATTATGTTGATTTGATTACTTTCACTTTAATTACCCTAATTAGCCATCAAGCTATAATTTAGCATTGCTGTCACATCGGGCCACAGGTGATATTGCCAGGAAAAGACTCAAGGGCACGACAGAAGCAGTTCTGAAATAGAAATCACATTAAGGGGAGCGGGGTTGATCAAATGCCTCTGCCCCTCCTTGGAGGCTCAGGCAGAGCTTGTGGGAATCAAATTGGGACTGGAGCCTCTGACAGAGCCTGGTGCAGGCTGCAGAAATCATTACCCATCATCTGACTTTGCTGCATGACTGAGTGGGTTGGAAGTTGCTTCCAGCCACGTTTTGCCCCGCAGATACAGGGAACGTGAGGATGGCATTGTCCTCCATCCATCATTTCCAGCTGGAAAAAGGCTGGTTTGGGTAAGGATCCCGTGTGCTCCCTGATGTACATGGATGGTTTAGGGGATGCTGTGCTTGGCCAAAAAGGCAGCAGCCTCATGAAATGTCATTTTGTTGACTTAAGTTAAGAAGAACACAACCAATTTTATGTTATGTATCAAACTTAAATCAATTTATGTTCCTAACTTTGGAGCTTGAAGGAATAAGAGGAGTAACATCTAAGGAGCTCAGTGGAAAAAGAGAATATTTCTCTGTGCCCTGGTGTGATCCCTGAGAGTGTGAGTGTTTAAACCTGTTGCTGTAAGAGGTGGAACCAGCAATGTCTCTTAAAGATTTACAGCTCTCAAGCCCCCAGACAATTTTCTGTGTGTCCTGTGGGGTAGATAAGACCAGCTCCTTTTCTAAAAGGGTAATAAAAACACAGAGGAGGAGGGGGAAATTGTGGAGATTTCTATCTAAACATTAAATATTAAGTCAGCTACTCACTCATTAAATAGTAACTCTACTACAACAGCTCCTCGGGATGTCTCTGATTACTGATGAATTTTTAAAGGGAGGTGGGTGGGGAGGGAGTAAATACAGAACAAGTTTGCAAACTTTATTTTTCCTGCTTTGCAGAGCAGGAGGTGCACAAACACATCTGCAACAGCCCTTCTCAGAGTCAGGGCTGAGAAATCTTGCACTTCTTTCTTTTAAAGACTCTCAATTCCTGCAGTGTAACAAGTCCCTTCCCTTGTGGCTGTTAAACACCACGTGTAGCTATGGCTGAGGCTGAGAAACCAGCATTTTGGGGTTGAAAATTTGGCTTAAAAGGAGGATGACCTTTCTTTGACAGAAAGGAGCATAATGGGGTGAGGTATTAATAATATAAAAAAATCTTTGATTTACTTGATGCCTGTTTTTCACTCTGAGCTGGACCTGGGCTGGAGAGCAGACACCGAATTCTGCTCTCTTTAGTGAACAACACCAAATTCTGTGCTCTTAGGCTGGTGTAAACAATGACAAGTTCTGTTCTCTTTAGGCTGGTGTGAACATTCAGGCTGGGAATGAAGATGTTTGTCCTAAATGATCCAGGTTGGGTGAGCGGGTGCCCTCCCCACTGAAGCCAAGGATCTTTGCTGGTGTGTGAAGCCACACGATGAAATTTCATCCCAAGTCAGCTTTAGCTCCCTGCCCTCAGTCTGTTGGGAGAGCTGGGCTGCAGGGAGCTCTGTTGCCAGCCTGAGGCAGGAGCTCCTTCTCCTGTGGAGGGAATTTGCAGCCCTGGCATCGTGTCCCCATGTCCCCACAGCTGCTGCTGTTCCTTTGGGCCCCAGCAGAGCTCAAATGGAGACCTCTAAGAGTTGTTGGTGACAGATCTACAGTCTGGTAGGAAATATTCATTTTCAGGATGTTTTCAGCCTTTTAAGTGTGGTTTTTGTCACAGAATCATTGAAAGATCTCCAAGATCAGAGTCCATCCTGTGCTCAATCCCCACCTCGTCACCAGCCCAGGGCACTGAGTGCCACATCCAGACCTTCCTTAGATACCTCCAGGGATGGGGACTCCAAACCTCACTGGGCAGCCCCTTGTGAGGCCTGACCACACTTTCCAAGGAGAAATTCCTGCTGATGTCCAACCTGACCCTCCCTTGGCACACCTTGGGGCTGTTTACCCTCATCTTGTCCCTTTTTCCCTGGGAGCAGAGCCTGACATCCCTCCTGTCGTTGTGGAGAAAGAAGGTCCCCCCTGAGCCCCTGTTCTCCAGGATTTAAAATCCTATTATAGAATATGTTAGATAGCTCTTCAGTCAAACTTTCCTGCTCACCAGGCAATCACAACCTCCTGGGAGCATGAAGGTGTGTGGGCACAGAAAGCCAAGGTGATCTCTCCATGCACTGGACTATTTTCATCTCTGCTCACCCAATAAGAATGACAACACCAAGGATTGCAGGGATCCTCCTTAAGGAGCAGGATTAAGATGCACTTGAGCGAGATTACAAGAAAAGCGTGCTTGTTCCATTAGAAAAAGGAATAATCCCTTTGTTTATGTTCTGGAGATTAAAGCAGTGACAGCAGAAAGTGCCACACACAGCCTTGGCTGCCTCAGTGCCTGGCTGGGTGGTGGCTCTGGGATTCAGCTGTTCAATTACAGAATTTAATCCGTTCTCCTTGTTCTGGGAGTTCTGCAGTGTGAGGCAGGGAAGTGGCTCTGCCTATTCCACAGGCACAAAGCTTCTGCTTGACCAGGAGTAACAATTTGTGGGGTGCATGAAGGAGGTTCCCCTGCGATGTTTGTGGTGTTCCCTTAGGATGGTCACGCTCCTGCTTTCCCTTCTGATGCTGCATCCTCTGACACAAAGGCTCGAGGGTAGAAATTTCCAGCTGAAATCACAGAATTATGAGGTTGGAAAAGGCTTCCAAGATCATCAAATCCAACCTGTGACCAAACACCACCTTGTCACCCAGACCAGAACTCTGAGTCCTTGTCTGTCACACTACAACTCGAAATAACTCACACACGGACGCCAGATGCAAAAGAGGGAAGAAAAGAACCAAAAGAGAGATTTTATTTTCTGACTCCACTACATATACAATTTCAAAAGTGACAGTGGATTGAAGGGTGAAATTGCCACCTCTCCAACCACACTGGTCAAACCAACAGTCCATCAATTCTCTCCACCCACAAAGAAGAATGCAAAACAATCATTATTTACATGAACAGTGTGAGAAGATTTAGTAGAAATATGTAAACGTCAGAAGGAATAGAAAACTTTTAGAAGAACTTTAAAACTCTCTAAAGAACAGGGTGACACTTGTCCAGTCATTAAATTGGTGTTTAAGAGAGCTCTCAAACATGTGGGTGGAAGGTGGCCCAGGCCAGAGAAGTTTTATCCTGGTCATTTTATAATCTGATCCAGTCACTCAGGATCTGGGTGAACATAACAAAATTCACTCCCTGTAATCTTGTCCTTTCGTACTCTGAGTTATTCCACTGGAATTTCCCAGCCTGGCTGTGCAAGTCCAGGATTTTCTAGATGGAAAGTGCTGAAATCAGGAGCAGTTGGGCCATGTATGACTGAGAACCAAGACCAGCCTCTGGGTATCCAAACACTTCAACATCCCAGACTTCCCACCCTCATAATTAGGCTGATTTTCCATCTGGCTCAGCACCTCTGTGGCCAGTGAGGGACATTGGAACAGGTTTGTTTGAGCAAATTCCTCAATATGCCAAGCAAGGAGCATTCCAAAAGAATAGCTGTGCCCTCTGCTTCTGCTCTTCCCAGTGCAAAGCGACAAAATCATCACATTTCTGTGTTGTGATGAGTTATTTGCCATGTTTATTTAGGTTAGAAGCATTTGAGGCTGAGGACAGTGATGAGTTTGATGGGCTGAGCCTCAGAAGGGACTCCCAGCGCTGCTGAAACTCGGAATAACCATGAGGGATAAAAAAAGGGAAGCTGTTAATGTTCCCAGTTGAAATTAAACACTGTTAACCAACCCACTTTATCCCTCTGTTAATACTGAATATTTCTGATCTTATTTCCTCTCATTCCTTCCCTGCTTTCCAAACAAACAGGGATAAGGGGATGTTGTTAAGGGATAACTTGTTTGGTTCTGCTGTTTCCAAGTCATCTGGGCCTGCAGTAAGTTTATCAAGCAGCCATGGCAACATCAATCACCCAGAAAAATAGCACAGAGTGAAATGACTTTTCAAAATGTCGTTGGTATAATTATCATCTTGGCCATTACATTAAATGCCACCATTTATAACTGTTATGTTTAAGTATGCAAACAGTAATTAACTTGGTAATGAACTGAGGACCCCTGTGCCTCTCTTCCCTCAGCTAATTTGCATGTTAATTATCATTAGCAACCAGGGAAACAAGTTATAAACAGCTTAATTAGCAGCTTAATCATTTTTACAAGAAAACGTGCTGCACTTTGATACACGAGCAAGAGTTGGATTAATGAAGTCAGACAAGGGAGTTCTCCCTGTGCTGGTCCTGCTGCAGTGCTGGGCTTGTTTTGGGTTCATTTTGGGCAATTTGGGGCCCCCAGATGTGCCCTTACACACCCCTGTGCACACTTAGGCTCTGGGCACCCTTGCACAAGGATTTCTCAGCCTTCCTCATTGGTATCTACTTTAGAAATCCTGAACTTCCTAATAAAAACGAATTTACTTTACTTTTACCACCATTTTGTTTCCTTTTTGTCAGAAATTTTCTGTTGATTTAATGGAAAACTTAAATATAGCTTGATGATTTAGATATAATTTGATTCTTTGGGTTTGGGTTGGTTGTTTTTTTTTTGTTTTTGTTTTTTTTTTTTAGGTGGTTATACTTTCATCCCACAACTACACTATAAATAATAATGATATTATTTATATTCTGATATAAATAATAGCCAGCTCACATGCATTTCGAATAATTTTTTTTCTTCTTTTTAAGGTTTTTTTTCAAATTACACTCAGAAGTTAAAAAGAGAGCTGGAATTGGGTCTTAAGGACATAATAATTAAAAGAAGGCAAATCCAAATAAGAAGGAAAAGTGCAAGCTGTGGTTTGTAGGTGGTGCTGCCCACTGTCTCTGATGACAGGTACAGCGACTATTTGGATTTAGGAGATTTTTCCAAGATCCTGGATGGGTAAAATCTCCAGATGAGGCTCACCCAGTTTGTATCCCTTAGACAAAATGTCATTCTGGGAATTATCTCACATTACCCTGCCAAGAGCGCTTCTCCCTGGATCACGAGTCAATAATTTGATGGAAAGCAGCAGGAATATTGTCCTAAAATGGGAACACATTATCCGAGGAGACTGTGAGATCTGTCACCAGTATTTTGGGAAGGGGTCAGATAAACATCTCTAGGAGAGGGTTTGGACATTCAGGACAGCAGGAGGGACCTGGAGCCTGGAACCAGCCCCTTCCCAGGTGTTCCATCGGGACATTTGGGATCCCAAAAAACTCTTTTCACCACAGCTTTCACCCCAAATCAGGGCTGAATTGCCCATCCCATAGGAATCCAGGGATTCTCTGCAGCAAAATGAAGGTTCCCGTGGTCATGACGCATAAAGAAATAGGGGTTTGTGCCCAAATTTGGCTGAAGAAATAAGGGTTTGTGCCAAAATTTGGCTGAAGAAATAGGGATTTGTGCCAAAATTTGGCTGAAGAAATAGGGGTTTGTGTCCAAATTTGGCTGAAGAAATAGGGGTTTGTGTCCAAATTTGGCTGAAGAAATAGGGGTTTGTGCCCAAATTTGGCTGAAGAAATTGGGGTTTGTGCCCAAATTTGGTTGAAGAAATAGGGGTTTGTGTCAAAATTTGGTTGAAGAAATAGGGGTTTGTGCCCAAATTTGGTTGAAGAAATTGGGGTTTGTGCCCAAGTTCGACTGAAGAAATTGGGGTTTGTGCCCAAATTTGGCTGAAGAAATAAGGGTTTGTGCCCAAATTTGGCTGAAGAAATAGGGGTTTGTGCCCAAATTTGGCTGAAGAAATTGGGGTTTGTGCCCAAATTTGGCTAAAGAAATAGGGGTTTGTGCCCAAATTTGGCTGAAGAAATAGGGGTTTGTGCCCAAGTTCAGCTGAAGAAATTGGGGTTTGTGCCCAAGTTCGGCTGAAGAAACTGGGGTTTGTGCCTGAATTCGGCTGAAGAAATAGGGGTTTCTGTCCGAATTTGGCTGAAGAAATAGGGGTTTGTGCCCAAATTTGGCCAAATTTGCCCAAATTTGCCCAAAATGTCAGCCCCGGTCCCTCAGGGCCGCCCCTGCCATGCCGCGCCCTCGCCAGCAGGGGGGGCCCGCGCACCGCCGGACAGGGCAGCCCTGGGCCCGTTTGGGAATAGCCCCTCAATTAATATTATTTATTTTTATTTTTTATTAACACAGAACCGGCAAGCTGCCGCTGCCTTGTGGGTTCAGCGCGCGGAACAAAGCTTCTTGCAAAATCCTGACTTTTCTATCCAGAATAAAGGAGTTAATTTTGGGGGCTCAAATGCTTTAAATGTCTTTGCTTCTTCTTCTTCTTCTTCTTTTTTTTTTTCCCGCTGACAGAAAGATTTTGATTTTTGACATTTGAATTTACCTGCTGGAACATCACTGGCCTTTATTAATTCAAGAGAGTCTGTAAGGATGGGTGAAAATCTAAAAGTCCCCACCTCAGGCAGGCAGAATGTGGCTATGAAGGGTGCAGTGAAAACTGCAGTCCTTGGAGGTTAATGTGTAATTTTAGCAAAGAAAAGACAGTGAATGCTGAAAAGGGAAGGAATTGTTGCATGAGGCAAGGGTGGAGTGCTCCAGGCAGCTCCAGAGCCCTGCATGGCTCGAGAAGGGGGTGCAGGGGGTGATTTATGGCAGCTGAGGGGCAGCCCCGTGTGTTTTATCTGCTCTGCCACTGCCCCCATCACTTCCTAGCGAGGGGCGCTGCCCCTGGAATGGCAGCCAGCAAAGACAGAGCTTCCTGTGCTATGTTCCATAAATTCTTTATCAGCTCTGTAATCAGAGAGCGTGGCTGGATGTTGATTTTGTTACGGTACCTGGAGCGAATCTCTATATGTTAATTTAAAGCCATAAAACTACAGCTTAGGGTTTCGGCGTCCTAATTGAAACTTCCTCTTCTTGGAGGCATTCTTCTGCTGCAGAGGAATAATAATCATGGGGAAAGAAAGGGAGATGCAGATAAAAGGAGAGGGCATTGTTCCCAGGAGCCCATAAATGCCAGGGAAACTCCGGCACACTGTGCCCAGTACATGGCCGTGCTCAGAGATCCCCCTGGACTTTCTGCTGGATTTTACCAGCAGTAAAAGCCCCATGAAATTGTTTATCAGAAATGTGGGGTTTGGTCTTTTTCTCCTCGTTTGCACTGTCACTGCCAGGCCCAAATCGTGCTTGTGTCATTTTCCTGGTGACATTTGGCTCTTCTGCTGTGGAAACGCTCACCAAAAGCAGAATATTTGTTCTCAAAGTGTTGAAACCAGTCCAGGCAATCACTGACAGCTGCAGATCATGTCCCAAAAGTCTCCCAGCTCTCAGCCAAGAGTGGGATGGGAGCATCACCCCAAGGGAAGGACACAGAGGGTGGGTGGTTGGTCCAGGCTGGGCACTGGGCTCCTCCTGTTATTCTGTTATTTCCTCAAGCTCAAGGTGTAAGTTCTGCTCTTCTGCACGCTCCAACCTCAGGGTTCTGTGTCCAAAAACCCCATTAAACCCAGGCAGGGTGTAGGACCTCATGCTTGGATGCAAAGCAGGAAGGATAAGACAGCAGCAGCTGCCAGGCTGGGAGCCAAGGGCTGCAGCAGATCAAAGGCAAAACTAAATTATAGATTGATAGATGCCTTTAGTTTATAAGTTATTAAGCACCAGGTAACAGGTTAGATTAATATTATGCCTGGAGGTTTCTTTTTTGCTTCTTTTTTGCTTCTTTTTTTTTTTTCCCTCTCTTTCTCCTTTTTTTTAAAAATTGGAGAAAACAAAATATTTTTCTAATTAAGTAAATCTACAGTGCTTGCTAATGGGGCCCGTCTGTGTGCTTGTCAGGGCACAGGGAGAGCTGGAATAATGATTTTATTTTTTCATTAAATAGAATTATAGGCAGTTACTCAAAGCAACTGTGAGTCTAATTGAAAGAAAACCATTTCTTCTTAATTTACTTTCACGGTTCTGGATGATAAAAGAGTGCGTTCGCTGGAAAATTAAATAAAAAACACAACATGAGGAAGCTTGAAATAATGCTGCTCAGGCACAGGTGGGAAGAGGCAGCACAGCAGTTTCCCTGCTTGTTATTAGTGCAGATACCAGAGCTTCCTCTTACACCAAAAATGTACTTTTTGCTTCCTAAGCTTTCCTTTCAACTTCCCATTTCCATTGCCAGGACATCCCTTTGTTTTCCCATTTCCCATCCACCACGGTGACCATGCAAGCTCAGCCCTTTTGCAGGGTTAGATTTCCCCTTTCCCCCATGCATGGCAGCAGCTTTTGCCTTTATCCCAGAGATTCCTTCCAGTTCAGGCACTGGGATCAGTGGGATCAGTGGGATCAGTGGGATCAGTGGGATCAGTGGGATTAATGAGATCAGTGGGATTTCTGGTATCACTGGTATCACTGGGACCACTGGGATCACTGGGATCAGTGTGATCAGTGGAATTAGTGGGATCTCTGGTATCACTGGGATCTCTGGGGTCTCTGGGATCTCTGGGATCATTTGGATTAGTGGGATCACTGGGATATCTGGGATCTCTGGGATCAGTGGGATCTCTGGTATCACTGGGATCACTGGGATCTCTGGGATTAGTGGGATCACTGGGATCTCTGGGGTCTCTGGGATCTCTGGGATCAGTGGGATCACTGGGATTAGTGGGATCAGTGGGATCTTTGGGATCTTTGGGATCTCTGGGATCAGCAGGCATGGCTGGGATGTTGGCAGGGGGTGTGGGAAACAGCCCAGGACAGGGCAGGGCTGTGCTGCCCAAGCCCTGAAATCACCGTGTGTGATTCTGGGAGAAGCCAGGTACAGAATTCAGCTTGGAGAGGGATTGGAGCCACTGCAGGAGTATTCCAGAGGCACAGCAGGAGGTGGGTCTGTGTAAGGACAAGTTCCAGGGTGTGAAATCACATCTGAGAGGGGTTCTGGGGCTGGGAACTGCAACAGGGCTCTGCAAACACTGCCCAGGTGAAGGCACAGCCCAGGATTCCTTCTCCTTCTCCTTCTCCTTCTCCTTCTCCTTCTCCTTCTCCTTCTCCTTCTCCTTCTCCTTCTCCTTCTCCTTCTCCTTCTCCTTCTCCTTCTCCTTCTCCTTCTCCTTCTCCTTCTCCTTCTCCTTCTCCTTCTCCTCCTCCTCCTCCTTCTCCTTCTCCTTCTCCTCCTCCTCCTTTCCTCAGCTCCAAGCCCCAGCCTTTGGGCTCCAAGGGCACCTGGGATTTCTCAGAACCTCCTGTTTTCTGGGATTTCTGTTCTCTCAGTGGCCAGGAAAGGTTTGCCTGCGCCTTTCTCAGCCTCGAGTGGCCACAGAAACCTCCAGGCTTGTGGGGAGTGGCCCAGCAGGGCCCGGGAGGGGTTAAATAAAGGGAATTGATGAATTCCATGGCGAGGGTCCCTCCCTGGCCCTGGTGCCACATCTGGCAGGTCACAGCAGCAGGGCCCGGCTGCAGCAGGAGCAGAGGGTCTGTTTCCACTAACCAGTTCTGCCACTTCTTACACTAAGTACTTCCTAAAGAAGGCCTGGGATAAGGTTTCACCCTTAGATTTACGGGGATCCCATTTGCTCCAGCTCTTGGATTCACTCAGGCTGGGACAAGATTAAAAGCAACCCTTCAATTTCCTTTTTTTTTTTTCTCTTTAGGAAATGAACTGTGGCTTTTCTGCTAATGAAAGTGCAGAGACACTGAACTCATTCAGGCTCTCTGCTGGCTCTGGGTGTGTTTGATGTGTCTTCAAGGTGCACCTGAAGGAAACAAGGAGTTAAGGCAACTCTTGGCAATTAGCACTGACCATTATTTTCTGCTTTTTACCAATGCCTGTGCATATAAGAAAGCCAAATTAGCGTTGTCACTTTGGGAAATGTTTAGTTTTTTCTGTTTGAAAACAGGATAAAGACAATGTGAAACTTTCCATGAAACAAAGCTCTGTATCTAGATGCCTCCTGTATCTTCCTGTGAGGCTGAAAAATCTGTTTCATTCCAGTTTCATCTTCATGCTGGTCATACAAAACTCAAGAAGTAATTTCAAAAGAAAATTGGAATCTGTTCTTCTCCTTCTCCTGGAATATTTCTAATGAATGGTGTTTGTAATTGAGAAGAGCTTTTCCTTACCAACTCCTCTGCTGCTGATGCCACGAGGCTTTCCAAGGGAAGGAACTCCCCTGTGATACCTGTGATCAGCTGTGTCTTGGATCAGGATGATTCAGAGCAATGGGACAAGATATTTATATTTTTTTCCCACCACCAGATTTAGCTGGGAATTTCCTGACAAAAAGGGTTTTCATTGCTAAGTGCTGGTTCAGCCAAAATTATTTTTCTTCCATTTCATTCCCAGAAAACACTGCCTCCATTGTTTCCTGCTGCTGCTGGAGGATCTGGGCCTCTGGGATCAATGGTTCCAGTGCTGTCCTAGCACAAGCATTTTCCTCCCTCTGGAAAATATGAAGCCTTCCAGGTAGTCTGGAGGAGAACTGGACACCATAAAAATCCCCATGGAGGCAAAGGAGCTGGGATTTTGAGATCCAGCTGAACTCTGGCTTGATTTGCAGAGGACCTGCCAAAAGTAGGCTGTTGGGTTGTTTTATTTTATTTTATTTTATTTTATTTTTGTTTATTTATTTTTCCTCAGTATCTGAAAGGATGGGGTCAGGTAAAGAAAATCTCCAGTCAATGGGCTCACTGTGCTTTACTGATAATTAAAACTGGGAGGAACCATCACCAGGCTCTTGGAATTAGGTGTTTGTTTAGGTTTGGGAGCACACTTCCAGTCCATGTTAGAGGAACTGAAATGAAGAAATGCTGCTGAATCTCTCCTTTTTATTAATGTGGATGTTCCCCTGATTCTGAACAGTGAAGTGTTCTGAGGAAGAACCAATGTCCTGGGAGCTGCCTGATAAATGCTTCTATCAAAAGAAATATTTTTTTCCCACCAAACTCTTTAATACCTTCCTAATGTGAAGGACAATTTTTCTCCCCTATAATCACTATATTAAAATTTAATACAGAATATTAATATAACATACTTAATGGCAACCTGAATATTATTCTGGACATATCTGCACTCCAAAAGCTCAGGAGCTTGAACAGGAGAGGATTTAACTCTTCCCAGGCTCATGGAGGTGGCAAAGGTGTTTTTATTGCTGCCATACAGAGCAGGGCTGGGAATTTTGTTGGCAGGTGGCAAGCAGGGAATGTGTCCTCTTATTTTGTCTGCTGGGTCATTTCTGTTCTGGAAAATGTTCATTGTAAGCCCATTTTTGTGGGGAATTTAGCAGAGAAGAGAGAGAGAGGGGGTGCAGCTGTTGTGGAGGCTGTTACTGAGGTGTGTGCTCAGCCATGGCAGGGTGGAGGATGAGGTTTGGACATCCCTAAAAAGAAATAACAGAGGAATAGAAAAGGAAATTTTACTGCCCCACACAGCAGTGTGGCTGTTACCTGTCCCCACAGCTCCTGGGCTATGGCTGGGGGAATGGGGGCTTCATGCAGGACTCTGAAATGTGGAAAATAAAAAAGCATTTTCCCACCTTTCTCCTTGTGTCCCTTCTCCCTGTGCTTCTGCAGGCAGCAGATTCTCAAGATCTTGTGCTTTGCTCTTCCTGGAGATGGCCCAGCCTCACCAAGGAGCCTTAAAAAGGGAGTCAGCCCCCAGATACGAGATTGGCTTCAACCCACAAGAGTACTGTTGAACGATTGTTTTAAAATTTGGTGTTTTGAAGGTTTGTATTTCTAATGTTCAACCCGTGGTCCAGAACTTGCTGTAAAGGAAAATTCAATTAACTTGTAAATACAGCGAGGCAAAAGCTCTGGCTTGATGCAAAGTGCTGAAACTCAAGGTAAAAGTCTGCGGCTGACAAAGCCATAAAACCTCAGATCCACTTAGAGGAAAGAACACAGGAAACAAATATTTCCATGCAGGTTTGGTTCTGTGGGTCCCTTTTTGCAGGAGTGGCTTTGTGAGGGGCTAAAAATGGCGAGAGTCAGGGCTTTTTTTACTGTGTGTTTTAACAGAGTCTCTAGGTAAAATATTCTCACCTGGAAAGAAGTCTGTGCTGAGGTGGAGGGAGGGGAAAGAAATTGGAAAAAGAAAATAAAGCAGCAGGCAGTGGGTGGCAAAAGGGAGCGGGGGACACAGCGGTGAGTGTGAGGGATGACTTGGAAAGGAGAGGGATGCTATTGAGGAACAGCAGTAGGAAGGAAAAGGGGGGGAGCTGAGGGGAAAAGCAGGAGACATGGTAAGTTAAGTAAATTCACATTTATTTCTGCAAGAATTTGCTTCAAACGCTCTTCCTGCCCTCGCGGAACGCTGGGTGTTTGGACGCCCTCCACGCCCGGGGAACAAAATGCCTCTGTTGGAGCTGGGGGTGAAGCCCCGGTCACGGGCATGGCCGGGCTCCTGTGCCCCACCTGAGCAGCACATGCAGCTCCTCCAGAGCTGCCCAGGCCCTGCTGAGCCCCTGGGCCGGGCTGCAAACCCAACCCTGCTGCTGGTTATCTCCAAGAGCTGGTTCTGAGCCCTGCTCACCTCCTGGTTGTCCTGGTGGTGTTGAAATTCAGAACGGGCACGTCAGGGCCACGCAGCTGAAATCTCATCCCAGCCTGCCGGGGAGATATGCTCCCTGGTGAGCTGAGGGTACCAGAGCAAAGGAAAGGCTTTTCAGCACCAAGGAGGACAGCAGGGCTGTCCCCAGCTCCCCTCCCTGCTCACAGATCTGTCCCAGCTCCTTGGGACTACAACCAGGTCATTGTTCTGGGCCAGGGAGAGCTGCAGGGAACAACGGGACACATTGTGGGCTCTGCTGCTGGAGGGTTTTGGATGTGTGTTGTGCCTGCAGAGTGACTGTGGAGATGTTTCTCTGTGGAATCCAGGGCATCCCTCTGGCTGCCCTGGCAGGTCTGGGACCCTGGCAGGGGTCAGGAACCCCCCTGGACAGAGCCCCCAGAGACACTGTCTGTGATCTCTGCCCATGGAAAAGAGTTTTCAATCTTACAGCATTAATTACAAGCTCTGAGTGTTTGATATCAGTAATAATTAAGTGTGGCACGGGTGCAGCAGTAAAATTTTAGGATTCTAGATTAGGGGTTCAAAGGGGACAAGACAGAGGAAATTGGGTGTGTCTTGTCCTTTTTCTCCTTCTTCATGCCCTCCATGTTTCACTGTGGTGTTGGCATTTTTCTGTTGGTTTAGGCTGGGGACACACTGTTCAACGTAGGTGACAGATATTGGCACATTATTGTAAATCCAGCACAGGTTCCTCTTTCTATATCAATTACAAAGTACATTTTACTGCTAGAGACCCATTAGTTTCTTATGCAGGAGAGCTGTAATTTTATAGAAATTTTAGAGATTTCATTTGAAGTCCCCTGCTGAATTTATTTGGCCTTATCACCTGCAGTGGAAGGCTTTGACAGATAAATCCTGAGTTGCTTTCTGAGGTGGGAGCAGCATCCCACCCACATTAGCTGGAAGAGAACCTTTCAGGAGCACCAGCATGACTGCCCAGTGGTCTGACAATTAAACAGAATATTTCATCCAGTGCAAGTCTGTTCCTGTAACAGGAACCTTCCTTCTAAAGGGTGAATTTTCCCTTTGGATTTAGGATCTGCTGGAATTTTGAACCAGGGGCTCCCACCTTGTATCTCTGGTGCTGGCAGTGATGCCAAGGCAGGAGTACCATGGTTTTCTAGGAGGGGAGAATATGAAGTGGGTGTTTTAAGGATTTTTTCTCTGTGTGTTGATGTCTTTTTTAATACTTAGGGTTTTGTTGTTTTGGTTTTTTTTTTTGGGGGGGGGGGTGTGGGGAAGGGCAGCTGATTTCTCCAAGTTCACCACTGCCAGAGGCTCCTCTGAATGACCTGGAAGAAATCAGAGGTTTATACCTAAATTTCTGATTAATTATCAGAACAACTGATCAGCAACTTCTTAGCTAACTGATAACTTTAATAACTATAAAACTGAATAATCATCATTTATTCAAGGTGGAAGAGGCTGAAACAAGGGGTGCTCCCCTTGCCATTTCTCTGTAAAGTTCCTGGTGGGCCCTGCTAACCCAGAGAGCTCCAAGGCAGCCTCCAGCTGGCTGACATTTCCCACACGTTCAGGGTGTCCCCCCAAGATGTTCTCCAATTAGTCACCATCACTCACAATCTGTTTTCCATATTCACCCACAGTTTACAGTCAGGCAGAGGAGCACAATGGCAGCACAGCTGCTCCCAGGCAGACACAAAGGTTATGGCTCTGTGTACATAAGCAAGCTGTGAAAGTTCCAGTCCCAGCCACCCAGCCCCTTCACCCTCCTGTGCTTTTAAAAGCCAACAGAAGCAGAGACAAACACTGAGTGCTCCTCTCGTCTCAGCCCTGGAAAAACATTTGGAAGCATGGAGTGAAAGGAGGGATTTTTGTTTTTCTAATTTGATTCCCATTGCTGCAGCTGCAGCCAAAACCTTTGGGTTCTGGAAAAAGTTCAGAAAGCGCTGCTTTTTGGAAGAGGTCGTGTTTATTGGAAAATTACATCTTGCCCAGTAAAAACTGACAGTATAAGTACTCCAGTCTATTAAAAGCTACAGAAGACACAGCTAAGAGTTGATTTAATGATTGCTGCAGATGGGGTTTGGGAACTCTGAGCCCTGGCATTGGTGAGTTGGGTTGGAGATTGTGTTTTGGGAACACAGAAACCATCATTGTTGTATGTATGACCCCTCTCATCCACACTTGTGCTTAAACCAGAACCAATTGCCACAAGCAGGCTCTGCCTGGTGACTTGTAGGAAGATTTTCCTGAAGGGAAAGGTGTCAGGGATCAACACAGCAGCTCAGTGGGAGCAGTGGGCACAGCACAGCTGAGGGAGCCCAAAGCTGGCAGACCTGGGATCTATTCTGGGAGCAGACTCTGGCTCAGACTGGGGCATGACCCCGTGAAGTTTCCTGGAACTCCTTGGACTATGGAACAAAAATACGTTGTGGAAAGAGAGGAACTGCTGCCCCAGAGATGTTAGACCTGACCTAAACCCCATCAGAATGTTGTGAGCTGTAGGCAGTGTTTGAACTGAACCCTTCAAACACAACTGCTCCATGGCAGAGCTCTCCATGGAGGGGGGAGGTTCCCATCCAAACCTGGATCTCCAGGGAAGAGGTCGTGTTTATTGGAAAATTACAGGTCTATTTCTCTAGTTCTGCCCATGAAGAAGGGAACAACCTCCTCCTTTGCTCAGGGAATCCTCCCCTTCCTTTTCCCCCCGCTGTCAGGTCTGCTCTGCAGAGCAGTGGAAACCCAGAACAGCTCAGGTGGTGTGCACGGCTCTCACACACACCCCACATCTGCCTCCTGCCATTGTGGGAGCCTTCAGGCCCTGGAGGCCTCTGCAGCTGTGCCAGATGTTTGAGCCCAGCCCAGCCCTGCTGATTTCCTGCTTCAGTTTCATCCCCTGCACTTGCTGCAGTGGTGTCCACATTCTTTGGGCTTTGCCCCCTCAGAAACGCTTCTCACCTCGAATTTGCCTGCTGCCCTCAGCCTGTGTTGGGCTGGAACAGCAGGCGCTTGTGCTGTGAAAATCAGAGCTTTGCTTCTGGGGTTTATTGGCTGGAGACTGACTGACACTCCAGGTACCCATGGAGGTTCTCCTCCCTGAGACCAGCCTGGTACTGGGTCACCCACAGCTGCCCAGGAATTCTCTCTTCCCACTTCGCTGGCTCCTGAGGCCTGGAGAGAGTGGATAGAGACTTTGTGTGCTTTTGAGAGGAGCTGCTTTTCCCCTGAGCATCAGCTGCAGCTTCCCTCCAGCCAGCAGAAAGTGTGTGAGTGTGTGTTTGTGTGTGTGTGTGTGTGTGTAAAGATCTTCATGTCACAGCTGCTCAGAACAAACTCAGTCTAATTCAGTTTTACAAGCGGTGCTAGGCTAAATCCAAATCAACATTGCTTTCAGCAAAATGCAGTTAGAATTCTTTTTGGCCTGCTAGCAGAGCGTGTGTTGCCATATTTTTCTTTCAGAAGTGAAATAAAATATGACATTTACTGACAGCCTGCTTCCAAAGTGGAACGGGCTGATCTCAGTAACACACGGAGGCTCTGGAGCCAATCCATGATTGCTCCTGGTTCCCGGGGCTGGAGCTGCCATCAGGATGGAACCTCTGCAAAGAGCAAAACTCATCTAGCAGCAGGCTCTTGTAAGGAGATGGGAAGGTTTCTTTCAAGAGGATATTTTCAGCTCAAATCATGGAGTGAATTTTGAAACTCCTCATGCCCTGGGCTTTGTTCTCAGCCTTGTTCTCAACTTGAAAAGTCCCAAAGGCAGCTGTAATCCAGACAGTTCCTCAGCTGAAAACTGGAGAAAACCCAGTCAGCAGTGTGTGGACTATTGTATGGCTCCTAGGGCATCCTTGGGGAGCTGCCCTCAGATTCAGAGCGCTCACTGCTCACTCAGCACTGCTGTTCATTTTCTTAGAGTTCCTTCTGCTGTGGGCAACACGAGATCATGGAATAGTTTGGGTTGGAAGGGACCTTAAAGCTCATCTCTTTCCATCCCCCTGCCATGGGTAATGACACCTTCCACCATGCCAGGCTGCTCCAAACCCTGTCCAGCCTGGCCTGGGACACTTCCAGGTTTGGGGCATCTCCAGGGTCTGATGCTGTTATGCTTAGCTACCATTACAGGGATTTGTTCTCCATGGGGAATAACCTCCACCTAAATACCCTCTTGCAAATCCATTTCCAACATCAAGCCTGGGGATAAAGAGGGAAAACCAGAGGTGCAAATGCACACAGATATATTCTCTGTTTCTCTTTCCATTGGAGCTGTTCCTTCCCTATGCCCACCTTTGGACTCTGGACTTTCTCCCACCTAAACACTCTGCTGGGACACTTTCCCCTCGGAGCAGGTGCCACTCCCACTTCAGCTCTGCAGTATTTGGGCAAGTGAGCACTTGGGACAATGTTGGCTGCTCTCCTCTCATTATCCCAACCTCCTCAAGCCCTGTGATGTTACTTTGGTGATAAATAGTCACCATAAATTCTTTAATAGGACGAGGATAGGCTATCCCTCATCCCAGCCAGGCTGTGGGAAGGTTGTAAATCTGGAACAAGAGCCATTCGTTTGGTTGGAGAATCCAAAGCTACGCTGTTTAGGATTCATTTCCACCCTCCCCCTCAGTTAATCATTCTCCAAGTCCTCATAAATATCCTGGGCAAAGGAAAAGAACGACCTGTTCTTGCTGTGTCATAAATGGGTGGTGTTGTGCTATGACTTTTTACTCCTCAGCTCACAGGTGAGAAATTCAGCAGCAAACCAGAGGTTGCAGTGTGGGGGTTTCTTGCTGACTCTGCTTTCTAGGCCAAAAGGAGATGGAATAAATGTGTTCAGAAAGCACAAAATCTCGCAGGAGAGAGAATAGAGACAGCCAGGATCACATGTAGGTGTGTATTGATGTGTTTTCTCTTTTTAAAATCTATATTAGTGGTGCAAACTTAAGAAAATACTGCTCCAAAATACTGCAGCACCTCTACAGGCTAGGCTTCAAAAAAGTTCAATTATTTCATTATTTCATCTTTTTTTTCCATTCAAAATGTGAAGGTAGGAGGGGCTTTCAAGGTTGACTCTCAACTGAAGAAGTCAAAACCACTTTTGTTTTTGAAGGGAGACATTTTCAGGCAATTATTGAAAATGTCCTCTGAAAGAGAAGGAAATAATGAGTCATGAGGATTTTCATACCCAAAAAAACCAATGGAGAAAAGCCCATGTTGTATTTCCATTATAAGGGAAGGTTAGGAGGACTAAAGCCAACGTGTGAGCAGATTTCACCCAGGAGTAGCTGAAATAGCCACAGTTCTACTAATGGCTGATTCCTTGAGGACCCAGCTATGACTCTGCTACAGGTGGAGCTGCTGCTCACTAGACCCCTGTCCATGAGTTAGCCTTGGCCAAAAATTCATTACCCAGATGTGCAAGTTATTATTTTTCCTAAAAATGCCATTTTTTTCCTCTTTAGAATGGCTTCTCACCAATTCTTGACTTGAATTGTGTTTTGCACAAACACTTTGAGTTTGTCAAGATGTGTTGTTTTGAAATTTTAGAGGGTGCAGTTGTCATCATCCTGGTTTAAATGACTTTTTGCTTTTGAACTTTATTGCGCTGAAGTAAAGACACTTAAAAACATTCAAAAATGAATATTTCTCCAACGTGAAGGAAACAATATGAGAGAACACTACATTCTTTAGGCAACTAAATGTCCTTGGTGTTTGTGGCCAGAAAAAGTGAGACTTCAACTGAACCAAACATGGGCAGATTGGTGTTTCCAGAGTTGAGCTGTGTTTGTTTTGGTGATGGAAACATCTGTCCTTGGCAGTAACATCTGGTTCCTGGCAGTGGTTTGGTGGTTTTGGTTGCTTGCAGCCCAAATTGAAGAACCACTGGTGATTATGAAAACCACACCAACAATTTAATGTGAACACACGTGTCCTCCCTTCGTTTTCCTGTCACCAGCTGGCTCAGCACTGATTCATCTGCTCTGCTGTGGTGGAAAACTTTCTTCTCTTGTGTGACTTCTTGGAAAGGAACATGAGGTTGGGAGGGTCATTCTTGGAAAGCGGCAAGAAATCCAGAGTGGCCTTTGGGGATGGGAAGGAGGGAGGTCACTGTGGTGGTGCTGAGAAGTTCAAATGCGTTCAGTGGGGCAACCACTGCCAGAAAACCAGACTTTGAAGCTCTGCAAGAAATCCTGGAACACAGGAGCCCTGAGAGTCTGCAAGTTATGAGAAGGAGGTGTAGAGGGGAAAAAGAAAAAAAAAAAAGGAAGAGAAGGAAAGTTGTCTATTTTTAATAAATTGCTTGAGCTTTGGTATTAGCGGCCCGGGCTTTGCCTTGGGATTAGGAGCCAGCTTGGGAACCAGTGAGGGCTATCTTGCCTTCCTCTAACCTCATTAACTCTGTAATGTTAAACACATTCTCCAGCTGGGCTCCTCTCCGTGTCCTGCCTTCCTCCCAGGCCAGGAGCACCCATCTCAAAAGCATCTCTGTGAGCCCCTCGCGGGGACGCCGGCGCTCCCCTCTTAGCTCTTATTGTCCGTGCCCGCAGATAACTGAGCAGGTATACACTTAAATCCAAGATAAACACTTCCCTGGCCTCCCATTTATTGCAGCCCTGGGCTGCTCTGAAGCTGGCCACTGTGCTGGGCTATCGTGGCCTCTATCGCCTCCTCGCAGAATGTAATCCATAAAATGCTTTCATGGTAACCTTAGACAGCGGCGAGCGGTGATAACATCTCGAGGCCCCCGTGACAGACAGGAACTCGCAAGCATGGAGTTAATAATGCAAACTTTCAAAAAATGAAACTGGCAGAAGGAGCCGAGGAGGGGAATAAAAGGGGCCGGTGTGGCTGTAATTGGGACCATGTGAGCTTCCTTAGAGAGGGATTAAGGGAAAGAGACAGGCCTCGCCCGCGAAGATTAGTTTCAATTAGACGGGCTGGAGGCGAAAGTCAGGACTTGGTGAAAGATTAAAACAAGAAGGGAGAAAGTTTCCATTGCTTTTGCTCCAGGCCTACACAAGAGGGTTCAGTGAGATCATGCTAATTGAAGGCAAAGCTTGCATGGAAGTTCGGAAGAACTCGCATTAATTGATTCGATGCTGCGATTTTTTTCCTCCTTATCCTCAGTGTTCTTTTGGGTTGTTCTTTTTTTCGGCTTTTTTTTTTTTTTATTCCATTTTCCCTTTCAAAACCATCCCCAACTTTTGCTGTGGTTGAAATGAAGAGAAATGGTGGACACCCCACCCCACCCCTAGAACTGGGACAGTCCCTGGTGCCATCCAGTCAGTGCTGTTTCCATCTTCCTGAACCTCTCCCAGTTTAGCATCAACTACCAGAACCAAATTGATGCTGTCACTGTTGCTGCTGCACAGCTGAGCTCCTGGTTTCACAAATTAAAAAGCCTCTTCTCTTGACAGATTTGTTTTACCCACACGAAGATCCAATTTAGGGCATTATTGAAAAGTCCCCACTGAAATTTACAGTGTGAGAATCACCCAGGCTTGTGTTTTTTTCCAGTTCTGAGGCTGAGTTGGGCAAACACGTGGTTTCCTCATGGCTCCCATGAAAAGGAGCTCTTCAGGAAATGGGAAATGGTGTTTGAGTCCATCTCTGCCTGGCTGAACCCAGTGCTGGTGTAACTGTGATCCCAGGGAGGAAATTCTGCTGCTTTCCTCCTCCTGCCTCCCTCCCCACCGCTCTTCATAGTTTCAGTGAAAAAGGAAATAATGGAATCACAGAAATTGGAACTGAGGAAGATGGGCTGGAGTCAGCTGGTGCAGAGCCTCTCTCTGGCACAGCCCTCAATGCTTTGTCTGGTTTGCAGTGCTGAAATTACAATTACACCATTTCCTTGAAGAGGAAACTATTCCAAATATGAAAAGGTTTCCATGTTAAGAATTTTCTCCCTCAGCCCCTTGACAATAGTGAAAGTTATAGGAAAATGTATATCCAATCTTTCTATATTAGATCAATATTTTTATTCCATTAAACTTGTCTCTGAGGAGCAAGAGACATCATCTTTTGCCAGATTTCTGTATCAGATTGTCATTTGGTGGGTTTTTGTTGCAGAAAGCTTCGGAATTACAATGCCCAGTCAATTAGAGTTAAATGCATTTTCACAGCCAGCCAGAAAAACATTAGCACTAATCAAAACCATCGCGCCGACAGGGATTCCCAAAGAGATTTTTCTGTTTTGTTGTGCTTTATAAAAATGTTCTCTCAGCTAGAAACATCAAAAGGCAACCACGAGCATGTTCAGCTAAAATATGACGACAAGAATAGGAGCTGGAGCTGCAGGGAGATCTGTCCTTCTCAGTTGCTGTAGGATTTTTGCCTCTGAGCTCCTGGCAGCCGTGGTGTTGGCTCATGCCTCGCTCCCATCCCCTGTCCTCAGCTCCACACGTGCACATTGCTGCATTTCCGTGCCCTGGTTCCTGCTGCATTTTTCAGATCCACAGTGAAATCAGATCCTGGGGCTGATTGCCTGAGACCTGTTCATTTTTCATCTTGGGAAAGGCCAACTCTCCCTGTAGGATCCCACCTGCCATGGGACGGCTGTGGGATGTTTCAGTCAGGGAAAAGGACAAACTGCAGGGCTGACCCTTGGAGTGGAGCCCTGTGTGTGCAGCGGGGATGTCTTCTTCCATAAATATCCCTTTTCAATGCACCTCAAGGTGATGCCTTAGGATTTAACTTTTATATTGTTCAGATCCTGTACTGCTTTAGAGTGTAACTCTAAAACTCCATGGCCTGTCAGCTGCTGTTCTCCCATTTTATTCAGACAAATCAATCCCTCTCTAGGCCTGAAACTCAAGGACATCTTGTCTTAGGCCCTGAGAGACGTAAACCACAATGAGCTGTGGAGGGGACAAACTTGCAGTAAATGACTTCATTACCTGAAAATTTAATTGAAGGATTAACCCCTGATACACAAATGGACCAAACTTAGAACTGTGTGAAAAACTCATGACCATTGTCCATCTTGAGCGTAGCCCCTTGGAGGTTTTTCACTGCCCAAGGTGTACCTATTGGAGGCCTTTAATAAATACCCATTTTATTCTGTGGGTTTGTCTAGCCTTTGCTTTAGGTAGCCACAAAGGTATCACTGAATCCCCTTTGGAGCACAGAACCCAGAACTCTCCAGCTGCTGTCATGGGGGTCTCTGAGAGTCCAGGACCTGACAAGATTTTCCAGCCATGGAAATGACACCATGGATATTCCTGAAGTGGATTTGGACTCATCTGGGGTGTGAGAGGCTGCAGTTGGCTGAGGGTGTAAAAATCTGAAAAGTTCTAAGAGTGGGCTATTGTTCAGATGTGAGAGCACTGAGCAGAACCAACTGACATCATCCTCTACCTCCGAGTGGCACCTGGACACAAACAGCACTTTGTAATCCCAGGATTTCTTTTACATGGAAACATTGACAACATTCCAATGTTTCCCCGTTAAAATCCACTATCCCTGTTTCCCTCTGCCCCCACCACCTCCCCCCAGCCTCTTTTTTGGATTTTTTTTTTTTTTTTGGCCTGAAGTTATTACATGAAAGCCTGATAAATGGATGCTGTGAATGAATGTTTTCCAAACATTGTAGGAACTATTAAGAAAGTGGTTTTCCTTCTTCCCCTTTTTCCTTCCCACACTCCTCCCTGCTCCCACCCCACAACTAATAGCACACAAATAGCACTTCATGCAATGTTGGCTACACTCCACTATTCCAGGCAGACTTCAGGAAATCTCTTGATTTATAGTTGGGGCATCCAAAGGCAGCATGCTGCCTGCTTCCTTCAGGGATGCCTGTTGGTGACATTTAGTGGGGTTGAGGTGCAGTATTTCAAGTGGGCAATATCCATATTTTAGTCAGATAACTCCATGTTTATACTCATAAATTGATTTAGTAATGAAATAAGCTCCTTTCATGATGCTTGCTGGCTTTAGGGGCTTTGTTATGGTATACTCAGACTTCCTGAAGTTTAGTTTACCAAAGCAGAGCCAAACTCTTCTATCCATATTCCCACAAGCAGTCCAAGTGAATTCAATAGGGCCATTGACATGAACAGGGAAAGCAGGATTTGGGAGTGGGTTCAGAAAGCCCCTGGAGCATGTGCTGAGGACTCAGTGGCCTTTGGGCTCCCCACTGCTGCTCTTGGCTGCCCCAGAACATCAGTCCTGAGATGCTTTATGAGGCTGGAGCTTCCTGGAGCCCTGTATCTGCTCTCCTGCAGGTGAGGTGCTTGGAAAGGGGCTCCAGGCCAAGCCCAAGGCTGCACTTGGCCCCCTGGTTTGGTTTTTGTCTCCAAGATCAGTGACCCAGAATTTGGAACAATCCTCAGGAGAATTCCCTGCTGTTTGGAAGGGTCACAGAGTCCTGGGGGTTTCCTGATCTCTCAGAACCTGTCCTGCAGGAGGATGAGCTGGTCCCTGGATACTGGGGGCTGGCTGTGCCTTGTGCCATGCAAAAACATGGAAAAACAACTTAGGATTGCTATTATTTGATTTGTTTGTTCTTAATGTAGGTTATATAAATTACTTTTCAGTGAGGGACACAATTTTCCTTGTTGGTCCCTTCTCTTTCTTAGATATTGGGAATTTGAGACTCTTAACACCACCAAGAGAAATTCAGCTTAACCGAGTAGCATTTACAGAACCAAATCCTTGGATAAATCTGGGCCTCTGACACAGGAGTTATTTGGAGAGAGAAAAGGCCTGCAACTTAATTGTGCACCCTGCAGAAAGGATTCCTCCTGCTCAGAGCATAAAGATCCCTCTGGACCATGGAGGGCCAGAATAAATCATGTTTCACCCCAAATATTGAGGTGTCTGTCCTTAAAAACTCTGCATTTTGTTGGTGAGCCTTGCTGATCTGACCTTTCTGGACCCTGGCAGAGTTTCCTCATTTAGACTGAGCTTAATTCCAGTTGCCTTGCAGTGAGGACCTGCAAAATCTTTCCATAGGAAATGTGGGAATAAGTGAGGCTTGGGTTTGAGTTTCCTTCATGGGAGACAGGACTGTCACTGTTGTGCTTGGAAGGAATTTCTCATGACATCTCCTCTAAGCTGGGCTGGTCCTGGCTACGGGGGGAAGGTGCTTGCAGAAGGTAGAGTTTGTTTGTGGCACAGAAAGATGGGTGTTGGAAAAGTAAAAAAGTAAAAAAACCTGGGTTTTAGGCTTTCCTATCCAACATCTCACAGGGAATGAAATGTTAATTGAAAGATGCACCTAAATTCCCGAATTCCTGAGCTCAGACTATGGCTTTGGCCCAGGATCAGGGAGTTCTAGTCCTGTTTAGAGCAGATTTGTTTTTTCTGCAGTGTTGTTCCAGAGATTTTAGTCCTTTTCCCTACAGATGGGTGACCTGTGACATTCCTTCCTTCTAGAGATGTTCTGGTTTTCTCCTCTATAAACAGAGGAAACACCCATTTCTATGAAGTGCTGAAGACAAGCCCCACACAGCCTTGGCTCTGCTGAGAGCTCTTTAGAAGGGTCTCAACTGAAAGCTTTATTCTATCAAACTATTATTATTATTATTACTATTATTACTATTACTATTACTATTACTATTACTATTACTATTACTATTACTATTATTATTTCAACATAATGTTTTAATGCCAAACTGTGGCATCCTTGGGCAGTTCTGGGGCACCATCTCACTGGCAGCAGAGGGGATTTACCTGTTCCAAAACATATTTGGAATTTTGCCTAGAGTGAAACACTTTTCTATTGGTTTAGGCTTGTTTCCAAGGGAAAAGGGTGTAACAGCACTGACAGGTATCTCAAAGTTTTTTAGGGGATGTAGCTTCAGGTTTCTCATCAATTGCAAAGCTGTGTTTATCAATAGCTAATGTTCTTTTCTTCAGTTGTGATATATTTTGCTTTATGTTGTTTTTCCTTTATCATTCATTCTTTATCTTAGATGAAAAAAAAAAATCCCACATGAACTGTGAAACAAAGGAGTTAATCTTTTCCCTAAAAACATTCTGATATTTTGTATATCTGCTTTTCTCTCTGAATTATGGCAACAGGTAAAGGATTTCCCAAGAGCAAAATAAGCCACGCTCACAGAGAAGGCAGAAACTTTTAAAATTTCAGCTCTGAAGTGAACAAAACTCTGACAATTGTGCTCCCAAATCCACATTGTGAAGGCACCACATTAAAACAGGTTTTAGAGACATCAGTGCAATAACTTTGATTTTTTTACAGGAGTTTAGAGAGGAAAATTTAAAGGAGGAATAGAAAGCAGGACAAGGTCCAGAGACTGTTCCTGCAGAGCTGAGTGGGACTGGGGCCTTTGTCTATTGAAAAAAAGGCCCCAAAAGCCCCTTCTCGTCTCCCACTCCTCCCACGGCTTCAGTTAAATTCTCAGATCGTGAGGGCATGTAGGGAACAGCTGCTTATGATCTCTTCACAAGTGCTGGGTCATTGGTAAACAACCATCCCTCCACCCTCTTGGAGCGAAGGGAGAAAAAAAAAAAATTATACAAAAAATGCATTCATTTTGCTGATGATGAAGAGTAATGAAGAGCACGTGCACGCTGTGCGCGGAGAGAGGGAGAGAAAAATGACAAATTAAATCATGTC
The DNA here is from genome assembly GCF_048771995.1 of Taeniopygia guttata. NCBI lineage: Eukaryota > Metazoa > Chordata > Aves > Passeriformes > Estrildidae > Taeniopygia > Taeniopygia guttata. The sequence goes on from NC_133046.1 coordinate 2,659,953, forward strand.
TGGTTTGACAAGCCTTTAAGTGTAACAGATCTGCACTTGTGCTGCCTGACAGGCGTGATTGATACCGCGGAGCACTCGTCAATTTTTAAACACACAGCCCGAACAAAGAGCCACTTCATCCTGGGCCTCGCGGTGTCGAGGCAGCGCCGTGCGAGCCGGGGTAAGCACCCTCCATGCCTCGTGTTTTCCTTGGCAAACCCCTGCTCCTCGCTGTTTGGACAACTATATTTATTTTTATGATCCTTAAAATATTGTAACCCAGTCAACTCAGCAGTCATTTAAGGTAATTTCTGGTCTGAACGGCATCTATTTTCTAGACAACTTTACAATAATGTATGTTTGCTGTGGGCCAAATTCTTTGTGTAGGTAGGTCTGTGTTCAGAGTTGTTAACGGAGTGGGGGGAGTTGCAGGATCCAGGAATTTCTAATAGATTGAAATCTAAACCTCCTGGATGTTTCAGGCCGTGCCATTTATAGAAGATATTTAGTGTGGCAAAAACAATATGCTTTTCTTTATGTTTTATTTGTGTACACACCAACCCACCCAGACTTGGTTTTTTTGGGGGGAAAAGCTTGGTCTGAGACAGACTTTGAAAGTCTCAGTGTGAACAGGTCAAGGTGTTAAATGTAGAAAAGGGCAATAGTGCAACAAGAGCCAGTCTTGAGTTATCAGTGTTTGCTATTTCACCCCATAACAGTTTCCATGGGGCTTTTAAATGCATTAAATGGGAGCTGCAGGATAATGGATTGTTTGATATCAAAGATGGCTCAGCCGTTCAGAGCAGCCAGAAGGATTTGTGATGGCACAGAAACGAGCACAAAACCTCTTTAAGTATCCTAGAATGTGGATAATCCCGTGGAAGGAGACATCAGTGCAGTAACTTTGGTTTTTAAAACCAAAACTCACTCAAAGCAGAGTTTGTGGAAGAATATCCCACCTCACCCTGTAGCAGTGACAGTCTCTGTCACCTCCAGGTGCCCTTGGCTCATGTTTTTATGTTGCTGTGAAATCATTTATTAGCAGGGAAGAAGAACCAGCACAGCTTTTAGCCAAATCCAAGTGTCTGTAAATCCAGGACCCTCCTCAGCCTGGGGTTTAGGAGATGCTTCCCTCGCTATCAGCTGTGTCTGTGCAGGGATAATTCTGGGATCCAGCCTTTCATTTTCTGTATCTTTACTGCTTGTCCTGGGCTCTTGGCTCCATTAAGGGTGGATGCCCAACTCTGTTTATTTAGGCCTTTTTAATCTGACATTTCCAATCAAGCTAATTCATCCGAGAGAGACCAACCATCCTTTTATTTATTTTAGCCTATTTTAGCAAGGTAACCCAATCCAGACCATCTCCATATCTTGTTTACAAGAGCAGCTGTGGTGACAACATCTGTCCTGTGTAAAATGTCAAAAAAAAAAAAAAAAAAAAGAAAGAAAAGAAAAGAAAAGAAAAAAGAAAACTTGGTGAAAATCATAGAGGTATCGGAGCTGTTCTTCAGCCACATGTGGCAAAATGAGCCTGTAAAATTATTTTCTGCATTATTCAGAGAAGAAAATAGGTCAGAAGGAGGTATCAGAGCTGTGGGTGAGGGTTTATGCCCCTGTGTCAGGCCATGGAATATTCCATGGAATTTGTTATGTGCTGGGAGTAGGGGCAGCTCCAGGAATGTTTGGACAATGCTCTCAGACACAGGGTGGGATTTTGGGGTGTCTGTGCAGGGCCAGGAGTTGGGCTTTGATTACCCTGCTCAGCATATTCCATGATCCCAGGAATACTGTGCCCAGGTAGAGGAGCCTGTGGAGGAAATGGTTGTTTCATGCTTATAAAAGCAGTTTGTTTATGAAAAAATAAAGCCAGGCTTTTTTCTGATGTAACTGATCAGGTACATCGGCAAGAAAAGGTTAAAAGGAAGGGAAAATACTGCAAAAAATCAGGTTTTGGGCCCAGTGATATCTGAACAGGCAGAAAAGGGGTTGTGATTATTGTGATTATTGTGATTATTTGCATATTAAGCTCTAGTAGATTCTGAATGGCACTAAAGGGATTTTACACCTTGCTGGTGAAAACTGCTGATTTTAAATGATGCTGGGAAGTCACTTTTACCATCCAATAAACGAGGGGAAGTGTGGCAGAATTCCACTCTGGGAGGTGACCTCACACCAAAATGACATTTCAGACGTGTGAGGGAGTGCAAGGAGGGAATTGCCAGGGTGACAGCACTTTGTGTCCCCAGCAGGGAGGGAAAGCTGAGATTGCTGGGATGCCTGGGCAGCACTCGGCTTGTCCTGATCCCTGCTGAGCCCTGAAAGCTCTTGGATTTCAGGAAGAGGTGGAAGCCTGAGGAATTTATTTGTCACTTGAGCTGGGGATGACCACCAGGAATGAAACCTGCAGAGTCAATTATAATTATCCCTTGCTGTTGTGTGGTGGGCTCCTGTTTGAGTTCTCTGCTGCACCATGTGTGGTTTGACATGATCTTGGTGAATTCTCCTTGTCCACAGTTTATGGAATAATATTGGAATAATATTTATTTATATAAACAGAAGGGGCTGCACATCACTAATGGCAGCAGCCCTTCCTTGGTTCAGGTCTGACCAACTCATAAGAACAAACCCCATAGGCAGAGCTGGCAGAAATTTGGTGTTCCTACACTTTGGGGAATTCAACACATCCCCATCCCGACCAGTAATGAAATTATTATTTTATGAAGTAAAATATCTGCGTTTTATCCAAATATCTGTGTTTTTATCCAATAGAGCTGGCAGAAATTTGGTGTTCCTACATTTTGGGGAATTCAACATATCCCAACCAATAATGAAATATTTTGTGAATTAAAGTAATCTGTGTTTTATGCAGTAGCCATTTCTTACAGCAAAAAATTGTGAATGTTGTATATCTGACAGGCAACTCTTTGCCCCTAAATCTGAAAAAAATGATGTTAAATTAGAGAGAGGAAGAATTGACCCACTGATCCTTCAAATTTTAACCAAATCAGAAATAAATCTGATGAAAAGCACTGTGCATGGTGTAGGAGCCAACCACACCTGAGAAAACTCTTTAACTGCATTATGGCCCAGCCTCGTGGTGCACAGAACTGAGCCCCAGCTGCTCCTGCTGCTGCATCCACGTGGCAGAAAAGATTAAAACAAGATACCAACATAAAAGTCAACTGATATGGGAGGAGCGAGTGGGAACCCCTGGAAGAGGTTGTGAGATAGTGACAGCTTGGAATAAATCCAGACCCAGTTGCAGCCCGGAGAAATTGCCTTTCTGTTGCTCCATGTTTTCTGTAATGCAAACCAGTGTGTGTGAGGGGCTGGGGGGATGTGACTGTCATTAGGAAAAGCTTTTGCCAGCACAGTAGCTCAGACACCAGGGGATAATGCATTACACACTGATGCTTTCCAGGATGTGGATTTCTCCGGATTCCAGGGCTGTTGTGCTGCTGATTCCATCGGGGGGATGTGTTCCCCAAGCACAGCTTCCCCCCTGGCAGTGCAGGTTCAAGATACAGCCTTGATCCAGAGGAATTCCCCCACCTTCCTGCCACGCTGCCCTTTGAGGTTCCAGGAGGAGGTTGGATTTCAGACAATGGGCAGAACGATGGGGAAACAGGGAGAGCAGGACCCCCGGCCCTGTTACAGCTTCATCCCACCCAGGGAAAGGCTGGCTTGGTGCTTCAAAGCTGGGGAACAGCAGAACACCTGCAGAGATGGAAGCAGCTGGCAGGGATGTGCCTCTCCTCGACCCTGCCCAGGTCCTGCTCTGCACCCAGGTTTGGCTCAGGTGATGCCTTGGGAAGGCTGACCTAGAACAGAGCTAAAGAATAAAGCAGGGATTGATTAGGAGGCCTCAATGGATCCACCTTGGGCAGCACAACCCAAAATGGCCACAAAAAATGGACAACTGCTCACAGGGTCTCTCATTTTTATAAGCTCTTCTTCATTTGCATATTGAAGCTAATTGTCCCATTCCAGCTTTAGCCCAGGCAGTCCCATCCTGCTTGTTTTTCTCTCTCCAGCCCACGCTGTTTGTGCTCCTGGGCTGAGATTTGGATCATTTGTCCTTGGTGCCCAGCTGGAGCAGGAATTGTTTTGTCTCTGCTCTGTGCAGAGCTCAGCATCCCCTCATGGGAAGCTCAGAGCCACACACTAAAGCAGCAGAGAATGTGAAAAACAGAAAAGCCAAAACCTGAGGCATCAGAGGAACCACTACAGGAGCTTGGGAGGATGGGGCAGATGCTCCTGACAGCACCAGAGCTGTGTTCAAACCCAGTCACTTGGGGCATCCAAGGAAGCAGAGGAGCTTTGACCACTCGTGGCCATGAAGGACATCCCAGAGCCTCGGTGGTGTGCTGAGCAGTGGTGACACCACAACTGAGTGACAACCCTACAGCTCCTGAAAGGTGCCTGTGCTCAGGTGGGGTTGGGCTCTTTCTCCAGGAACTGACAGAACCAGAGCACACAGCCTCCAGCTGCACCAAGTTCCCTTGGTGAATTAAAGTTCCCATGGTGAATATAGGTTGGATATTAGGAAAAATCTTTCACAAAAAGAGTGATAAAATTCTGGAATGGAGGTGGTGGAGTCACCATCCCTGGGTGTGTTTAACAAAGCCTGGATGTGGCACTGGGTGCCAGGGTTGGGTTGAGGTGCTGGGGCTGGGTTGGACTTGATCATCTTGAAGGTCTCTTCCAACCCAGTGATTCTTTGAATTCTGTGATTCTGATTCTGTAATTCTGTGGTCCTGTAATTCTGTGATTCTGTGTTTCTGTGGTTCTCTGGTTCTGTGACTCGATGAATTCTGTGAATTCTGTGATTCTGTGAGTGACCCTGTGCTGCCGAGCCCTTCCCTGCTGTAGTTTCAAATTAATGCAATAAATTTGGCTTCCTGTCCTCGCTGCTTTGCTGCTGGACACGGCCACGTTCCACCTCAGAGGGAGCAGGTGCTGATGGCTGTGAAACTCGACCCAGGGATCCATTGTAAGGCATCTTAAAAACTCCCACTTGCCAAGATGTAAAAGGGAGCCTGCAGAACAAGATTTTCTTCCCTTAGACCTGGAAAACCTGGTGGTGTCTGTGGTTTTGTAAAACCTCTCATACTTTATTTATTTTTATTCCTCTGCTAGCCCTTGGGTACAGATTACTTTCAAACAAGCTGGTTTACTGTTTGCATAACACAGGCTTAAATTCAGTTAGAAATGGATCGTTTTTCAAGTAAAATTCCCCAGAAAATAATTACAAGTATTTGGGGGTGTCGGGGAAAACATCAGAAATCTTTCTTGCTAAGGTCTGGTGACACCTGGCAATTAAAAATAAAAATCCATTTCGTGATCCAGACCTTCCTCCTCGTCCTTGGGGACAAATTAAACTGAACTTGCAGAAGTTTCAAGCATACTTCTAAATCCAGCATCGTTTGCTTCTGGGTAGATTCTACATTCTACAAATTATTTCTTCCTGGGAAAGTGTCTTTGATTCATATTAATGAGGACTCCATGTTTGTGGTTAGGGGAAATTCAGTCTTGTGGTTTAAGCAGCCTCAGGACTCTCATTAAGTGTAAGAGGTTAATAATCTAAACTAGCAGTTAACTAGCTCTGGTCAGCAGAGTGTTATTGCTTTTGGCTCGGGCGAGCTGAGCTGGTCCCTTGTCCTTTGCAGTGCCAGAAATGCAGGTGGAGAGCAAACCAGGTGAGCTGCAGATGAGCCATTTCTGATTTCAGTGCTGGGAGAGATGTTGGGAAGTGTTTGGAGTGGAAATAAGAGACTGATGGAAAAACTGTGTGAGAGGAGGGAGGTGGGAGCTCTGGGGTGAGCTCTTCACTCAGAGGTGGTTTGTGCTCTGCTGGTTTGAGATCCTGGTCCAGCCAAGGGTTCTGCACAGGCAGCTCAGGCAAAACCCTCTTTTTTATGGGAATAAGAGGCTGATTTGCTGCAGCACAGTTCCCAGTTCCCAGCGGTGCTTGGCTCTGTGTGGGGAGGCATTTCATGTGTCAGGGACAGCCGCTGAGAGAAACATGGAATTCCAGAGCCCTGCTTGGAATGGAGCTCTGGAGATCCTCTGTTCCAACCTGCTGAGCAAGCAGCTCCACTTAGCTTGGGCTGCTCAGGGCTGTGGCTTGAACACCCCGAGGGCAGAACCTCTCTGGGCAGCCTGTTCTGGTATTTGATTGCTGTCCTGATGTGTATTTGCAAATTCCACCTTCCAGCTGGTGTCCAGTGCCCCCACACTATTGCCCCTCTCCTCCAAGGACAGCCTGGCCCCATCTCTGCATCCTCTGCTCAGAGGGTCCCATCTCAGACCTCTGCTCCCCTTTTCCTTCTCTGTGTGCCCAAAAGAGTCTCCTCTGTCCAGTGCTCCTCTAAGTCCCACTCCAGCCCCTGTCCTTTGCTCCTGTAGTCCTTTGAGGAACCCCAAACTGGGCACAGCGCCCCAAACCCAGTGGGAAAAGAGGGAAAGTCTCATTTTCCTGCCTCAGCTGGCTGCATCCTCACCAGCACAGCCTGGGATGTGGTTCCCCTTCCCACCTACCAGCAGGATTAAGTTGCTTTGTGGGTCAAGAGCCGGAAAGAATCAGCTCAGGTGTTGCTGACGTTGAAGAATTGCTGCAGGAAGGGCAGGGCAGTCACAAATTGGCTCTGTCCTTCTGCAGCCCATGGAAACTTTAGTTTTAATTGCACAGACTCCAAGCAAATTAAAAAGAAGAAGCCAAATCACTTATCAGGCTGGCTTCCTGCAGTGTCCTGACAGGTCCCAGAGGCCTCTGCAGAGACAAGGTTTGGCTGGTTTCTGCCACATCCTCTCTGCCTAAATTTAGAATGGTAAAGAGATTCTAATCTGTAGGAGATCTTTTTATGGAGTAGACTCTGTTCCCAGTGGAAAAAATAGGACATAATCAGATACCTTAGAGTGATGCCCCCCTGCCTTTATAATGTATTTATTTCAAGTATAGCATTTATTTCAGCAGGTGTCTCCTGTTGGAGCATCCACAGATTTATATTCTGGTGATTTTAGAGAAGAGATCCCCAAATATCCAGAAAACCACATTTCATTTAGTCTTGCTAACATCAATCTGAGAACAAGCACCCAAGATGTTGTCTGGAAATCCAAAACATTATTGTGGAGAATCAAAAAGAGCCTGGGCTGAGATGTCTGAAAGAAGAGCTCTTTTTCCCAGAGGCAGCCCCGTGTGCTGACACAGCTCACACCACCCTGAGCTGCCTTTTCACCTGCTGTAAAAGGGGAAAAATCTTCAGTATCCACAATTTTTGGGAGGGATAGAGCTGCTTTTGCTGTCTGGATCTCCTGTGGCTGTGGTCTGCAGGGTGTCTCTGCTGCATCAAGAGGCAGCTGAGGTTTGGTGGGAGCAGGGGGAGCAGCAGGGGCTGCTCACAGCGAGTGCAGCGCTCAGAACACTTGGGAGCCCCTCTCTGATGTGGTTTGGGGCTGTTCTGAAACCTCTCTCTCCTTCTGTCAGGCTCTGCACAAGCAGTTCCCCTTGGGAAGAAGTGCCTGGGACTCCAGCCTAGCCATACATCTCTGTCAAAATCCCTATGAATAAATTAACCTTTCTAAAGATTAGTGCACCCTAATACCTCAGGGTTTTTTTTCTTTTTTTTTTTTTTTAACAGAACAAATGCTAAAAATGCCTTGACAGACCTGGCTGGGGTTTGTGCTGTGGAGCATCTACAAGGGATTATGCTGTGAGTGGTGTTAAAGGCACAGCCCTGTGATTGTGGCCAGCACTGGTGGGTCCCCTCCTCTGCAGAAGGGTGAAACACACGGTTTTGAGGAGGAAATCCTCATTTGGGCAAATCATAAAAAAGCTGAAGACAGCTCTCATGCTCTTCCTTCTAAAACCCCTCGAATTCCAGTGCTTCAACCCTGGTAGTTCCCCAGACAAAGCCGTGCTGGGATTCAAACAGCTCTGGAGGTTTTGGAAGCTGCAGCAGCACTGGGAGAGCCGAAGCACTGGTGGCCAAATGGGAACAATGGGCTCAGTGTCAGCAGCCCAACATCCCCCTGTCCTCCAGGCTTTGCCCTCCTTCCCTGCTCCACTCCAGCCCTTATTTTGGTAGGACAGACCACAGGCAGGTCAGGTATCTCCATTCTCCTGCCATTGAATTGCTGGAATGGATCTGCTCCTTTCCAGGAGGCCGGGGCGGAGGGGGCCATTCCAAAGATGGCAGGGAGTGTTTTGATTTTTGATCCTTTTGAGATGAATTATGGGGAGGAAGCTGTCTGCTATCAGAGGAATTAGTCAAATTCCTTGTCAGATGTGCAATCCCATTAAAAATGCATTATCTGTTTTCAAAGCTTAAGTGTGGGTGTTCGTTGAGAGTCTTTAAAATATTATTGTAAACTTTCACTGAGAAAAAGTATTCCTGAGTCTTTCATGAGGGCTAATCCCACTTCAACTACCGTAAACCATCAACTTCTGGGGTGGCCTTCATGAGCAGAGCAAGGCCAAAGCATGCCATTATTCTGGGAAAATCCCCCTGGAAGATGCTCACATTTGGTTGATGATGTTATTAGCAGCTCAGCATTGAGCTGATTTCTTCTGATAATGATTCTGCTCCTCAAATTCTCCCTTTGCTTTCCTGCCTGGCATTTAGAGTTCAAACAACTCCCCGAATCCAGGGCTGAACTCATCCCAAATGAGATCCCCAACTCTGCTGGCAGCAAAGAGTAAATTTGTGACTTTTAAATGTATCTGCTCCTAACCTGAATATCTAAAATGTAGATGGAAGGAATCTCAGACAAAGCTTTGAAGAATGTGCTGGTGGAGGGAAGCCACAGGTTCCTCTGTGAGGGATTAAGGGGATATCCTGGAGCAGTCAGTGTCACTCATTCTTTGGAGCAGATTCCAAGGAATTCTTTTAATTAGCAGATAAAGATGCAATGTAAACTTCTCCTTTTAAAGTATCTGTTAGTTGCAGAATGCAGAATCACACACTTTTTTTTTTTTTTTAATAGTTTCTGACATGTAAATGGAATTTCCAGGAAAAATCTCACTGTTTTCAGATGCCTTTCACTGGCACTCACAACCACAGCACAGCTCTAGTTGGATTTACAGTAGCCATGGCACATCATAAATGATGTTCTGGGGCCAGCTGAGCTCTGTTCCACAGGTTATTTCCCTAGACCGTCGCTCACTGGAATTATTGTTAGAGAGCAGGAGTAATTCCATCCTTTTTATTTGCTTCTCTGAGCGTAACTGGGATGGCCACACACCTGCAAATCAGTCTGTACAATAAAGGCACATATTTTAATGATCAAAAAATAGGGTGGTCACTTTTTTAGAGGAAGGAAACAGCCTTGGCTGGCCAAGTCTCCTTTCTAGGTCTGTGCCAGCACCGAGGGCCATGTTTCATGTTACTTTATTTTTCTGTTCCATGCGAGGAGTTGGCAGAAAATAGACAAATTCCTCAGCTCTGGCTGGGTGCTCTGGCTCTTACAGTGACCATGTTTCCTGCCTGCATCTCTGCAAAGTGACTCAGTTTCTAGAACAGCTCCAGCCCTCTGTGTCACTGCGGGGTAATGGAGCCCAGCTTGCTGCTTATCTCCTGAAATACCTAAAAAATTTGGGTTTGAATCACTTTCCACACTGTTGCCAGTCCACCTGTTAAAATATTTTGCAGACAGCAAAGTATGAAAGGAGCACAAGCATGTCAGGAGTGTTTGGGATAATGTTTTGTCTTTGAGGGCTTCTTTGGTTTTATTTTGATGGTGGCTGAACCCCTCAGAGATCATAACTGGGACCTGTAAATGAATGCTGGAGAATGGAATAATCACTATTTCCTTAGCCAATCCATATAAAAATTCAGCCCAAAATTACAGTTTGAAGAGGGTTTCCCTCTCTTCTATGTTAAATAAATGAAAGGGCACCAGCAAATATTCCCCATCCATCTTTCCAGGCTCAGCAAGCAGTGAGTCTTCTGAGCCTTGCAAAATTTCCACCACTCTTTGCAGTCTTGGTCCCACAGAGTTCACATTGTCCCAAACAGCAGAGGCAGAACCCTGCCTGACATGGCCCAGACAGCATCACAACCCAGTCAAACCAGAAAATAAAGACATTTCCTTGGATTCCAAGTGCTAAGCAGAGAACATGTGGTGCTCAGGTCTCCCCCATCCCCACGAGGCAGCTGCAAACACAAATTATTGCAAAGCTGCAAAGCAGAGACGGTGGCACTTTAACATTTCCTTGTCTAGAATGGCTTTATCTCAAAATGTTATGTTATTTCAACAAAGTGGAGTGTTTACCATAAATAGCAGGTCCTGCAGAAAGCCTGTTGGAACACTCTTCCTACTGTGAAGCAGCAGTACCTCAAGCCTGAACCAATTTAGGGGAGGCATTGGCCATGTGATTTTAATATTAAGAAGTGGAGCAAATTTGTGAGTGGGTTGTTGGCCAGTTTCATAGTGAGGGGCACCTGCAACCCATCAACACGGCTCAGGCAACAAGGTGTCAATGCACAGGCAGAATAAAAACACGAATTTGGGGCGTGCAGGGATCACTCAGCTCGAATTTGGTGTGTGCAGGGATCACTCAGCTCGTGGGGAGGTGTTAACATGCAGGAGGAAAGGAAACCCCGCTGGTGTTTGGGGCTTTGTCAGCAAAGGCTCAGCTCCCAGAGGGCAGAGGGCAGGGTGAGGGGTGGAATGTGGCACAGGGCACTCCCTGGGCTGCTGCCAGCTCCAGATGTGTGGGGTGGGAGCAGGGCTTGGAGCTGGAGGTGGCAGAAATTGGCTTTGACCTTGTTTTAGGAGGCAGGAGAGAGCTCCTGTGGCACGTGGGTTGTGCGAACTGGGAAAAGTTTGGAACATGCAAGAGGGGCAGGTGGATCTCTCAGCACAGAGCAGAGTGTCCTGAAGTCACCCTAAAACTTGTGTTCCTTGAAGGGTCCTGGAAGGACCTTGGAAGGATCTTCCCCAGCCGTGTCCCCAGATATTGCTTACATTTTTTTGTGATTTCTTGCCCTATTTCATAGATTTCTCCCTTCTTGCAGCACCCCAGAGGGTGATCTCAGCACGTTGTTATGTTCTTTCCATTGTGTGCCAGCTTCAGGGGTGTATTTCCATTTATCTGAATAAGCACAGCCCCACAGTGACACGATCCAGGGGCAGACAAATGTGGGCTGTCACAAAAAGCTGGGCCTGTGTTTGAGGGAACACAGGGCACCTCCTGATCCCACCTTCCCCTCTGACAAACATCTGGAGCTGCTGTGTCCTGCTGGAGTTTCTTCTGCTTGCCTTTCCCTCTGTTGCTTTACTTCTTTATCCAGGCTGGGGTTGTTGGAGAAGAGGAGGTTGTGTGGAGACCTCGTTGAACCTTCCAGGACCTGAAGGGGCTACAGGGAGGATGGAGAGGGACTGTTCACCAGGAATTGGAGGGAGAGGACACCTGGCACAGGGTGCCCAGAGCAGCTGTGGCTGCCCCTGCATCCCTGGAAGTGTCCCAGGCCAGGCTGGATGGGGCTTGGAGCAGCCTGGGACAGTGGAAGGCACTTCTGGATGAGCTTCAAGGTTCTGTCCAGCCCAACCCACTCTGTGATTCTCTTGCTCAGCCAGCCTTGACTTAGCAGAATATTCACCCTCCACCTCAGGAGGTTCACACACTCTTGGCACGTGGGGACTTTCCAGTGTCCATGGTCACCCTTCTGCACATCTGGAGTGACACCAGCCTTCCTCCTCCTGAGCCCACACTCTGCTGTGCCAGTCACTGTTTCCTGTCACTTGCCATGGCCTCTTCCCTGGAGGTAAGAAAAGAACCTGGCTCACTCCCTCCCAGTGGTAATCTGTTGTTTTGGCATCCTGTGAATGACTGGTTTCAGGCGAGTCTGTCAGTGTCCCTTGCCAGCAACCAGGGTTTGGATGTTTGCTTTGGGAACATTTTGTGGTTGAGTGGCTGTGTTCCATTCCACATGTAAGCACGGGTGAAACTCACATTTAGCAGTTCTAAACACTTGGACACTGGTCAAAGGGGCTACTCCGCTTCTCTTTATTTAATACACTCAGATTTTGCATAAAGTACAGAACAATTTAGTAGCAGGAATGCCCAGGACCTGCCAAATGTATGATTTTGTTTGATTTTATTTTTAAAAATGCCTAGCACACAAGCAGAGCCTTTATTTGGAAGGAGATTTCGAGAAAGCAAAGCTGAATTGACTCTCAGACTGTACAACTGGAGTCATGTCTAAAAGCAAAGCTGCTTTTCCCTCAGCGTGTGCTCCTACTGGAGGCCGCTTTCCACTCCTGTTTGCCTGAATTAAAACCACAGCAACCCCCCACACGACTGTGCCAGTATGGCTTGAGATTGGAACTGGCTCTCCAGCTCTTTCAAGCTTTGTTTTTTGCTTTCTCAGTCATCTGCTTGCTCCCAGTGATGCCAATCTGGTTCCTTGCCGTGGCCACGTGAAAGGAGTCTGGCTGCAGCACCAGGACCTCGTGTCTGCTCAGCAGCTTTCGAAATCCAGACCTTTTCCTGCTTCTTCATGTGGCAGAAGGTCAATGTGTTGGGGCCTGTGTGTTTGGGCCACTTCATTTTATACCCTGGATTGTTTGCTGAGGACCAAGCACTGAACTCGCACTCACGAGAAATCCAAGTGGTGCTGCTGATGTCCTTACACGTATTTATGGTGAGCTGACGTCCTCCGTGTAATGAAACCACCACTTCCAGACCTATTTTAGCTCTAAATATGTCCTTTAGGCCTCCAAAAGTAGGGCCTTTTCTAGTGAGGGACCTGGGAACAGCAGAGCTCAGCCTTTCAGGCATTTGCAGTCTAAGGGCACCTTCTGGCTCACTGAACTCTCGTGGGTTTTCATGCCCAGCCTGGAGGGGACTGAGGAGCTCTGGTAGCACTTGTTGGTGCTCCACAGCTTGTCTGCTCACATGATGCTGGCAAACTGCCTCATTTCCAGCTGCTAAATTGCATTCAAAGGCCATTTAAAATACTTTCCTAATAAAACTTGCCTATAAAAATAGTTACTATAGCTGCTGCAAGGATGTTCTAGGAGCTGGTCCAAGAGACAGTCCCTACTGAGATGAGATCCACCCTACTAAAAAAAGCTGAGAAATTGCAGCCTTAGCAGGATTCCAGCAGGAATGAGCAGCAGCAAAGTGGCAGCGGAAGCGTTAATCAAACCTTGGGCTTTCTTAGTTAATGCACAGTCACTGCTGCAGCTGATGGATCAGATACAGAGCAGGGCTTGGTGGGTAGGGTTTCTGAGCTGTTTAAATATGTTACAGCTTGGCTTTTAAAGTAGAAGAGCTTGGATTAATTGAGTAAGTGGCACTTAAGAGATTGCAGTTTAGCAGGATGTGGAGTGTGGCTAAACACAGCCTGTGTGTTTGCTGGCTTTTCCCTCTCCCAGACTCTGCTGCTCTTTCCCCAGGCTGAGGACACAGCAGATCTGCTGCAGCTTTTCTTGCCAGGGAGCTGAGACATGCAGCTGTTTCCATTCTTTGATCACGGGAGATAGCAGGACAACAGTGCTGATGCAAACTCCCTTTTGCATTCCTTTCAGCTCAGTCCAGCTGCACGGGCTCCCAGGAGGGGCAGGGTACACAGGGTACCTGCTGTGTCCTCTCTCTGGCCAGGTGTAACTATCCCCTGCTTGCCATTCCCCTCCAAGTGGGCTGGAAATGCAACTTTTAAAAGGATTATTTTCTCCAAATGCAGCAGAAACTCTCGGGGGACTGACACTTCCCTTGGAACTTGAACATCTTTCCCTTCTGATGGAGGGCAAATCCAAACAGCTGATGCTTTAATTTATCCTTTTGTTATCAATTCAGCAAGGAAAACCTTTCCAGATTGTTCTGATTTGTGGAAACCTCTTGTTCTCAGCACTTTGTCCCAGGACAGAGACTTGCTTTTCTTCCTATTTGGACATGCCTGGCTCATATTCCAGCTGCCACAAATAGCTCAATTTCTCTTCTTTCATCAGGACTTTTTCCTTCTGTGCCATTCCAGGGGCAGACAGATCTGGAGTCTCTCTGCAGAAGGGATAACAGTGACAGAAGGAGCTGTCAGGGAGCTGCTCCCACTCCATCATTTGCTCAGAACTTTTTGTGTGTTTTAAACAGGGATTTAGGGGCAAACCTTACAGGAACTCCTTTACACACTTAAGCCCATACCAAGGGTAAAAGTGCACATCTCCAAATACACCTGGAACTCTTAAAAGTCTTTTACTGTTCTGCTCTCCCAAAAAAAGTGGAATAGTTTGATTATGCCCTGGAGAGCCAGAGTGGTTTTATTTCCTTTACCACCCTCTCTTTGCTCTCTCTTCAGTCTTTGCTTGGGATTTCCAGAGAGAAATTGTTGCAACACTTTGCTGTGTGGTGAAATCAAACCTGGGACATTTGGGACAGATGCAAATAAAACAGCAACCATGGAGCAACACGAGGTGCAGATTTTCTGCCTTTGGAATGGGCTCTGCCGCTCTGGCTGCAAGTAGAAATTGTCTCATTTGGGAACGCTAAAGCATTGGTATCTAGTGCTAAAAAATTGCTTTCTGTGAATTTCTTCTTTTCTTTACACTTACATGGCTTTGAAATGTGTTAAAATGTAAATTTTTAGGCTGCTAAATGAGCTGTTTTAACAAAGCCTAAGATTGCAGAAATGGTCTCCAGGAATGTGTTTGTTCATTTTTGTTTTTCTAGAAAGCTGTAGCACAGGAAGTGATGGGGTGTTTTTTAGTTAATTCTAAGTGAAATACAAGAACTTTTCCTTTCTAAGTTGTCTAATTCAGGAGAGGGCACTTAAAATGAGATTTTTCCATCCTCTCTAATTTCTGTCTTAATTTTTTATCTGCCATGAGAGGCATAACATAGAGTGATATAACTTATTTCATCCTTCTGACTTCCTAGAATATAAAACTACAGATTTTGGGATCGTTAACTAAACAAGATGTGTGTAAAGCAGATTTGACCCACATTATCCAAATTAAAACTAAGATTATTTACTCACACTGAATTTTTCTGACACACCATAACTGCTGACACCACCTATCAGCTTTAAAGCGATATTTGTGCTTTTCCTTGTGTCTGTCACTGTAGCTGGAATTTAGGACATCTTTAAGATATGATTTCTATAAGTCTCAAGCACTGAGGTGCCCATACTGACCTGAGCGATGCTCAGCCTGCGTGGGAATCAAGAAATATGTAGGACCTCACTGCAGGCGTGTGGTTTTTAGTGCGAGTTCCTGCTTTGCCATCTCAATAACCCTCTCTGCCAGTAGGTGGGGTTCCAATCCTGTTAAAAAAACCTGGGAAGCCCTGTCCATGACTGCTGGCTTCTCTCGCACTTCCATCCACAAGCTGGCCACATCTGGAAATGTTTGATTTGATATAGTGTCGTTTTACATTGCAGAAATGAGCGTAAGCGGTTTTTTAACCCACCAAGTGAGAAATGTGATCTGGGTTTTACTACCGACCCTTTAAATAAAAAACAGATCGCTTATTAAACCATTATCTATCAAGGATATGGAGAGGGTTGGAAATATCCCAGGATCAGGATTGGAATTGGAAGGGACACATTTCTGTCTACTGTCCGGCCCTGATGGGCAGGAGTGCAGAGCTGAAATACCTGACAGGAGGGGGAACAAACGCAGGGAGACAGGAAAAGGGAACAAATTCATCTCCTCTCCGTGTATCTGCCTTGGCTTTGACCATTCCCCACTCAGCGCTGGTAGGAAAGTGCTGAAATGTGTTATCAGGTGTTGCTTGTTATCAGGGGTGGGGTAAAATCTTCTCTCATGAGCTTGTTGAGCAGGAATGGATCAGGGAGATTCAGCACATCCCAAATCCCTCCTTGGTGCAGGCAAAAGGCAGCCAGAGGAGCAAACTCCTGCTTTTGGGTCAGAACTCAGGAGTGGGGCACCCTTTGTGCCAGCTCTGAACGTGGCACTTTGTAACCTCCTGTGAACTGCAGCTCATTTCTTTGTGTCCCAGAGGATGCACCCTGGGTATTGCAACTAATTCAGCCCCTTGTTTTCACCCCACTTTGAGTGATGTTTCCTCCTGTATAAGGGCCCATCCCTTTGCACTGTCTTTGCCAGGGCTGCGCACATGAGCAGGACCAGCAGGGCTTGGCTCCCTGTGAATTATGACAGTTGGCATCTGAAATGAAACAAAGATCAGATCCGAGATGGATTTTTTTTCTTTTCTTTTTTTTTTTTCTTTTTTTTTTTCTTTTTTTTTTTGGCCATCATGTTGCATTTAAAAGCTCGTATTACTTTGGTTGTATTACATTGCATCACACTCAGGCCGAGTCAATGTGTCATAAAGCTGCCTCATGTAATTGTACCCTGCATAAATGCACCAGAATGCCCCCGAAAAGTGATATTTCATGCTCGCCAGCTAACGCCTCGGCGAAGATTAAATCCACCAAAAGTAGGTATGTCCAATTGTTCGTTTGGATCAGCAAATAATTCATTACCCACATTATCTTTTTTTCTGAAATGTCACTCTGTGTTGTAAATCACTACAGGGCCTGCTTAAAATGCCAGCACAGGGATTTGTTTTAAAGGGAAAATGAAATTTTAGGGCCAATTCACACAGTAGTTTTCCCCCTGAAGCAGGGCTGCCCATCTCCAAAGGCAAAGTGCCTGCTTAGAGGATTTTTCTCCCTTTAAGTTGTGATTCTCCCTGGGCTCAGTTTATTCATGTGGAGACTCCCACCCACACACAGGCCTGGAAATCCTGAGGGGAGCAAACTGGGAATTGTGAATGGAGTTCTTGGGACCCCCTGTCTGGTTTCTTTTTGTGAATTATCTCAGGGGAAAGGACCATTCTGCTCTTTTTGTGCCTCCTTTGTCCGTCTGCAGGAGCTCAGGAGATTGCTGTGTTAGCAGGGGGAGGCCTGGCTTTCAGAATTCATTCCTTCAGCCTGGCATGGAGGAACAATGACAAGAAGAGACTCAGAATGTCCTGAGTGGGAAGGGATCCACAGGGATCATCAATCCAACCCCTGGTCCTGCACAGAGACCCCAAAAATCCCACGCTGAGAGCGTTGTCCAAACATCCTGGAGCTGCTCGGGGCCGTGCCCGTTCCTTGGGGAGCCTGGTCAGTGCCCAGCCCCTCTGGGGGGAAGAACCTTCCCTGAAATGGAGCCCAAACCTCCCCGGACAGAGCTCCGGGTGATCTGAGGGCTCAGCAGAGTGGGAGGGAAAGGCAGGTCCCTTCCACCCTGTGGAAACAGAGGCTCCAAAAAGCACAGAAAGGGAAGGGAAGGGGTTTTGTGTGGCAGCTCAAATTGCTGGCAGGGCCTGGGGAATGGCGGCCAGCTGGGGCCAGGCTGTGGCCTCCTCCCCGGGCAGAGCTGAGAACCAGCCTGGCGTGTTTTGGCTGCTCCCAGTCCCTCTGGAGGGTGGGAAGTGGCTTTTTGGGGTACAAAAAGAATGTTCAGTGTGCACAGCCAGTCACTGGCGTGGGGGAAACCTGGGGCAATGCAGAGATGTTGTCTTTCAGCACAGGAAGCTTCCAGGCTCAGGCTGTGCTCTGAATTTTGACTAAGAATTACCTCAACAAATGAGTTCCTGAAACACTGATGGAACTGGGGGAAAAATAGAATAGCACCTCTGAAAGCTCAATTTGACCCTTTTCAGCAGTGATAATTGAAGTATTTCAGCTTAATTTCAAATTAGGGACACGCAAACAGCTACAAGTGTTGGGAGTTTGCTTCATATCAGAGTGATGAGATGAAAGATCATCTCATTCCACACTCTGCCACAAGCAGGGACACCTTCCACTCTCCCAAGCTGCTCCAAGCCCTGTCCAACCTGGCCTTGGGCACTTCCAGGGATGGGGCAGCCACAGCTTCTCTGGGCACCCTGTGCCAGGGCCTGACCCATGTCTCAGACTCATTAATTAGCCACATAATTAACCTCAGGATGTGCTTTTCAAAAGCCTCTAGATTAATTCAGGATGGGAGATGTATCCAGGTAGTTATTACCATTTAATTGCTGCATTTTGCCAGTAGAAAGTTTCATGGAATGTCCTGAATATCCTGAGTTGGAGAGGACCCACAAGGATCATCAAGTATAATGTCTCTGTGTTGGCCATGTTGTTATGGCATTGTTCAAACTTATGGTTTGTTGTTTGTGTTGGGAATGTTGAGGAGCCACATTTGTTGGGAATAAAGCAGGATTTTATTTTCTGCATTAGTTAATGGCACTTCCTCTCAGCCAGCATTCTGACTGGAGGGGATGAATCTCAAGTAGAGCAGCAAAACTCTTGGTAACACTTTAACAAGATTTATTAAGTTTGTTTGCTTGAATAAACAGAAGAATCCTCAAGCGCTTTCTCCTCTGAGGATTAACAAAGAACATGGTTGCCTGACACTGTGATTTCAGGATTTTATGGATGTCTTTATCCTCAAATACATTCACAGATCCAAAATTTTATCTTTTTTAGGTGGCAGGAGGGACAGTGACCCTGAAGTGAGCATCTGTATCAGTGAGCTCCTCAGCTCATGGGTTTGTCAATGCTTCTCCAGCTGCTTTAAAAGCTGCTGCAGTCAAGTAGGTTCAAAAGATTCATAAATCTGTGTCCCAAATTTGCACCAGCACAAATTTGCAGGATATTTGCTCAACACAAACCCGGTTCCATGCTAATTTTAGGAGCCATTTTTACATCACTGAGAGTGAAAAACATCGCACACCTCTACTGTGAGCATCAATTGGGAAGAAATAATATTGTGATTCATGTCCAGGCATAAAAGTTTATAGCTATTATTTAATGCCTGTTACACCTCAATCCCTGTCTGGGTGTGAATTTGCTGTTCATGTTTCTCCACATACTTTACACTCAATTTCTGCCATCTCTCCCTTATTGCCTTGCCCAGGTAATTAGCTGTTCCACATTTGGGGCTAATTAGGAGAATACAGTCACACACTTTGATTTTGAGACATGCCTGGAATGGGTGGTTCTGATCCATTCCTTCCCAAGGAGAGCAGCACCAGTGGCTTCAGCTGAGCCACTCCTGATTTATGGAGCTGATTTATCCATGATAAAGAGCCTGGCCCTGCTGGTTTCCCTGGGACAGTTCTGTTTCTTTGAGGGATGAATTACCCTGCTGGCTGTAGCTTGGTAGGGCTGTCTGTGAGCTCCTGAAACAAATGCAGATTTGAATATGCTCATGTAGTTATGAAAAAAACCCCCTTTGGATTGGGTTTGGAGCTTGAGATCCATAGGTTACAGTTCATCCTCTGCTAAACCTCTCCTCTAAGCTTATATATTCTACTTACACTGCACATATCTTCGGGTTTTGTACAAAACCCCTAGGTACTACTCAAGAATTCTAGTTTTTGAAACACTCTGAATGCCTCCTATTGAAACTTTTTCACTCTGAACCATCTTTTCATGCCTATATTGAAAATATTAACAGCATGCTTGTGAAAGAAAAAAACAAGTTTCCATGTCCATATGGAAAATGACTGAAGGGTATGGATGAAATTAGGGCTTGCCTGTTGGAACATTAACAGATTTGTCACACTGTTAGTCCCAGCTAATCCATGCAAAGTTGGGAAGAAAGCAATTCAGGGTGGATTTGGGAGCTCCTGGCTGTGGGAAGGGCTGTCCAGAGTGCAAAGCAGGGATGTTCCTAAAGCCTCCTAAACACCAAAATCCTGATTTTCACCTGGAAATCACCTGGAAGGGGGAATTTGCTGCATAAATTTATATAAAAAAACTGCTGTGCAGCACGTTAATCTGGACATGTAAATCCATTTCTCTTCATCACAGATACTTGGAGAACCTGGCTGTACCCCAGGAAAAGGTGTGGAAAGAGCCCAAGAAAGGGGAAGAGTTGACACAATGCAGGTGCAGGTGGGTGTGTGCTCCCTGTGCCTTTCCATGCCTGAGGGCTCCTGTCCCAGCAAGGCTGGGTGACAGAATTGGGCTGAAATGTCCAAATTCTGCCGTGTCTTCGGCACAGCTGGAGACCCCCAAAGTCTGATGTGCTGTGGGTAAATGTGCAGGAGACCCAATCCTTGTTCAGCAGTGATCAGCTGGGAAACAGTGATCAGGGCAGGGCAGTTCTTCTGTCCTTAGGCTGACCCTGGTATTTTATCCAAACAGGCTTTGAATCAAAATAAGAGAAGATGCCAAAATTCTTGCAATTTCCCTATCCATATTAATTCAGAGAAAACTTAGGAAATCAGTGCATCTTGCTGCATTTCCCACTGCCTGTCCAGGATGAAGGATGAACTGTACTCTACACAGAAGCTCTGCTTTGATCTCAGGGTATTCCTGTTAAATTTCTGGTGTTTTTAGCTTTTATCCCCAAATAATTCAGCCTGGGAAATGGGGTTTATGCATACACCTGAAATACAGGCCAAAAGATACAAAGGTTGAAATGCAGAGGCTGCAGGGAGCTGGCACTTTCCTTTGGTAGTGTGGGGTTTGTTTTTTGGTGTTTTTTTTTTTTTTTTTTTTTTTTAGTTGTTGTTGCTGCATTCCAGTTCTGATCCTATCTGTTAATATCCTAGCTTGGCTTCACTCCCTCGGAGTTTGATGTCCCAACTTTTCCTTGTTAGCACCAGGAAATCATAAGCTTATAGTGAGTGATAGCCAGTGGGTCTGGGATTGATTACAAACAAAAATCCTAGATAAGATCATAAATTTAACCCATCCCTGTGATGTGATCGTATCAGGATTCAAGAACGTCTCAAAGTTGTTTCCGATTTTCAGCCACTTCATCTGGTTTCCATCCACCCCAGCTGGGAGCAAAGTCCTCTTGCGGTGGGCTCTAATCCATGCCAGCCTGGGCTTGGAAGAACCCCTCGTTTCTGTTATTATTGTATTATAAAAATGGATAGAAATGCTTTAGACAGGATGGACTTTTCAAGGAAGATCAGCTCAGGTTCTACTGAGATAAAACTGACTCACGAATAAGAGCACAGGGCTGATTTCCTGCCCTCCCGTCCCCTTCCTGGACTTTGGCTGCATCTAAACAAGTTCAAAATGGTATTTTCACACCCTGAAACTCAGGAGAGGAACACTGGAGACAAAACCTACACTTGAGAACTCCCTCAGAAGACCAAAACAACCGCGGCCGGTCCCTCCAAACCCAAACACGCCGCGACGTTTAATCCCCATTCCTCCATCCCAGGAAGAGATCTTTGTGCTCCTTGTGCAACCACTGCTGGTTTTATATGCATCCTCCATCCCAGCTGCCAGCTTTCCCTGCTGGAAATGACTGCTGGGATGCAGCCCCTGTGCCTGAGAGCAGATTGAACTCTCCACCTCCGCGGCGGCGCCGGGCCCGATGCGCTCCCATCCATCGGCGGCCCCCTGGAACCAGGTGATTTAATGTTACTGTTGCTTTAACGGCCTCATCGCTGCTCTGGCTGCACAGTAGTTGTCTCCTGTGTGACTGTGCCTGGGAAAATCTATTACTGGAGTGCCATTAATCTGAGGCTGCCGCCTCTGGCACTTTCTGACTCTTCTATTTAATGGGCCTGTGCTTCCGGAGCTCTGGAGACATGCTGTTTTCCTCTCTTGATCAGCTTTGTTTAATTATCAAAATATTTGATGCAGAAAATTGACATTAGTTGTGAAGGTTCCTGCCTTCCTCCTCCTCCTCCTCCTTGCAGCCCTCCCTCCCAGCTCTGCAGTGACATTGAGACCTTCTGTGCGTTCCACCTTCACCTTAAAATAGAAAATCCCCGGGACCGCTGAACTGGCGAGCCACAGGTACCTGCTGTGAGCCCTGGGCACGCAGACCTGCACTTCTGTCTCCTTTCTGCACAGGTGACAGTGCAGCCAGCTGGAATTGCTGAAAACCTGGGAAGAAGGAGCCCTGTGGGTTGCTGTGCCTGGCTCCAGGCTGAGCTAACCCACAAATGAAGGCTCAGTGAGGTTCAAAGTCATGGAAGTCCCTTAGAGCTGAGATTTCCACTCTGGCTTCCTTCTCCTGTGGCCAAAGCTGAAAGCTTTAGGGCTTGCAGGTGTTTCAGGTGAATTTTCTTTACCCAGTGAGCACATTCTTCATTTCAGGGCTCTGGGATGGGCCCAAATTTAATGGCTAAAACAAACATTATGGGGTAATACTGTACCATACATAGCAGGATCTTCATGAGCAGGGAATTGCTGTAGAAGTCTTCACATTAGCCAAAAAAACCCATTGGTGGTGAGAAGGCAAATTTAACCAAGGTAAATTATGGTTCTCACAGGATGCCCTGAGCTGCTGGAGCGATTCTCACGTGGAAGTGGGTTCCTGTGCCATGGAGATTGGATGCCATTATGGAAAATGACCTTTCTCCAAGCAAAACCCAGCAGGTCTAGTGCAGGGTAAGAGGGACAATGTCTGGGCCCTGTTGTTCCAGCCAGGCCAGAGGAGCTGCTGCTTCTTTCTGGGTTTTGAGTCTCTGCTCTTGTCAGCATCTCCTGGAGCCACTGGCAAAACAGCTTTGTCCCAAAGCAGGGCCACAGTCTCTGTCTCTTCTTTCTGCTGCCTCGCCACAAAGTGCAACAAATGATGGGAATTCCTGGGATTTGGGGCTGCTGGGAGGCAGAGCAGGGGAGCTCTTTATGTCATGATGAAACACAAACACCACTGTTGTATTATTTCCTCAGACATGTTCCTGTTTGCTCCACTGGACTTGGCTCCTTACCACCACCAACCAACCACCATTTCTCCTTTCCACATGCTCTGCTTTTTTCACAGGACACACACAGGCTGTGAGGAAGGTGAGGAAAGTACAGATGGGGGCTATAAACATTACCCAATTCACTATTACAGTGACTTTCAACAAGCAAATCACATCCCAGCAATAAATATCCACCTTTACCAGCAAAGCCTTCCATGCTGCTGTCACCCTCAAACTGGGGTTAGTTGATGTTTGATGTTTGTGTAGTTTATTTGGGTCTCTCTATAGAAATATTTCCATTTTCTCTTATTAATTAAAATTAAAGGCATTACATTTACTAATTAATTCCTATCAGAAGGCTGTCAGAGTAGCTGGGGTGCTTGAACAAAGCATTTTGCAGTGGAAAATAAATAATATTTCACTGGAGCCAGGCCATTTAGCAGAAGGACACAGATTTTGATGAGGAAGCTTCTGGGCATCAGAGTGTTTTCTCCAGGCAAAGACAAAGGGACACTGAAGGAAGAGGTGACCGGACACGAGTGAGCTTTGCCACTGCAAGGATGATTTTGTTTTCACCCCAGGCAAATAGAAACAAGTCCAAGGTCTCCAAACCTTGAATGCTGGGTCAGAGCTTTGCTTTCAGCTGCTGCTGTGCTCAGCTGAGCCCTGCTGAAGGAAGGGAAGTGGCTGGGCTGCATGTGGCTGATATTGCCCAAGAGACAACCAAAATGGTACCTTTTGGGCTCAGGTTTTGAGCAAGTTTTCAGCAGAGCTCCCACTCTGCCTTAAATAAAGGCCAAATGGATGATTCACAAAACCCTGACCTGTTAGTTACTGATCCTTGCTGTGGAATTAAAAAAAAAAAAAAAAAAAGGAACAAGGTTTATGGTTTTTTTTTTCCCTTCCTCTCCCTTTTTGCAAGGTTTAATCTTGTGTAGTTTAAATTCTTCTTCTCCCACTGTGTTTATCCTTGGAATATTTTTGTGGAAGTCAGTGGAGTTACCTGTGTATAATTCCAGAATAATCCATGCCAGGCAGCTCTGGACCACTCGGATAAGTGGGGAGTGCAAGAGAGAATCAAATTCAGGCTCTCCTTGTGCATAACCACTGCTAAAACCTCACAGATAAACCTCGATGCTGTTTGGGGCTCAGAAATGCAAAGCTGCTCAGGCAATAGAAATTCACTGCATCGGGAGAAGGAACACCCTGAGCTTCATTTATACTGCAAATGAAAATAATCCTAAAGATACAAACCACCAAGGTGCAAAACGGGCTTTCCAATTCATAAGCACAAGCCACCACGAGTTAAAAACCTCTTGGTTTCTTTGCTGAGTGCCCCAGGCAATAGTTTTCATCTATATTTCTCCATGGTCAGAAGTCAGAGCAGACCACTGCTATCTAAGACCTTGACTTTTTTTTCCCTGACAGTTACAATTATTACAGCCCGGGGGACTCATTTTCTCAGTCTGGCCACCCGCTGACCTAGCCTGCAACCAGAATACACTTTAAAACAAACAAACACCAGCTCAGCTCCCCTCTCCTCCTCCTCCTCCTCCTCCTCCTCCTCCCCCAGCCCTGGAATATTTTCACACCGCGCCCCTCACAGAAGGATATTAGCCACTATTGCTGAAGGCACAATCACATTATCAGCACCATTCTCTCTCCCTTTCTCCCTCTCCTCCCCCCAAAGATAAATTTTTTATGTTGCTATTTTCTTCTCTTTTGTATTTGGCACTCGATATTTACGTGATAAACTGCAGAGCTGCTGCTAAATGGGCCCTGATACAACTTAATAAATACATAACAACATCCAGCCTGCACGGCCCTGCCGTGTCCTGGGCTCCTCGGCATCCTTGGAGATAATGGCTGCTAAATGAAAGTTAAGCCTTCCTGTAAGGAAAACAGATATTTATCCTGCAAGAATTAATGGCATGGAATGAGCTGCCTGATAATCCTGCCTCTCCCTGTTTGCTGTTTCCCTCTCCCTGAGCGTGGCTGTGTTGGAGCACCAAACTCCTCGGGATGAATATGTAAGGAATACACAACTAATAATTTAATTTTTTTTTTCACTTGTCTGCTGTTGTCTGCTGCTGCAGCCAGGAAATGTCCACATTTAGTCTAGTTGATTAGGCCAGACTTTAGAGAGAAGTCAGTAGTGTGAGGTGCCCAATGAACTGAGGGGATTCAGTGAACACAGAGAGAATAAATCCAGGGGTTGGGCCCAGTAAGGAGAGTCATGGAAGGGGAGAGAGCAAAAAACCAAAAAAAGGTACAGATGGAAGGAGAGATCCCAGATCCTCCTGCCATGGAGGCATCTCACGTTCACCTGAAGTGCACAAACCTTTCTCTGTTCTCACAATTTAACATTCCTAATGTTTTTTCCAAATTTTTAGCAGTTTTAATATTTTTTTTTTGTGTGTGTGTGTACAGAAAGTAATGTAACCTGGCTAATTTCTTATCACACAATGAACAAAACATTCCCCCCAAACACACCAAGCAAACATCCAGGGAGGTTTTCCAGCTGAATCATTACTCTGTGTCCTGGAGACACGGAATCCCAGAATGTTTTGGGTTGGGAAGGACCTTAAAGATCAACTCACTCCAAAACCCTGTCTTGGGCGGAGAACCCCCCTCAGATCCCGTTTGTACCCGGTGAAGGTGTTCACAAAATGTTATTTCTTCAGGCATTCCTTTAGCCAATTCTGGGATATCTTTCTGTGGAAATAGCATCTCCTTGTTGAATCCCTGCTAGGAGGAGTGGTCAGAGTCAGAGTGTAAAAAATTTGGATGGAGGTGACCTGTGAGTGCTGTACAGCTGTGATTCACATGAGGTGACTTCAGTTCCTACCATATGCACACACAGGTTTTGTTATCTTTCCAGGAAGAAAGGAGAAATTATCCCAGAGTCTGAATCAGCCACTGAAGAACATTAAACAAAACGCTTCAGCAATCTCTGAAATCCCAATATTTTTGAGATGAGCTGTTTTCCCTGTGATAGCATTGCTGGGAGGATGAATTCATGCATAAACACGCAGGGGGACACATGTGGAGGTACATTCGGGAATCATTCCTCTAATTCCCTCCTACTTTCCCTTTCCAAAATTCTTCTCTTTTCTTTACCAGAGCCTCTCCTGATTGTGGAAACCCTCGTCACAAAGTGCCATCAGCCAAAACGACGGGAGGCAGACTCCCACAAGCTGCAAAACTTTGCAGCACAAAGCTCTGTAGAAAAGCCCAGTAATGCCAGGAGGAATCCCAGAAAATTTCACACAGTGCTTCCAAATACACCCCGGGGATGTCGAGCTCTGTGGGGGAAAAGCACCCAGGGCTCTGCCCAGCAGTCCTGGGCATCAGAACTGAGGATGCTGAGAGCTGGGAAGAGAAGAAAGTCAGAGAAACTTTCCCAGGCATTGCTCTGCGAGGTTTTGGGAAGTTTCAGAGAAGGAGTTAAAACAATTTTTCATCTTTGCAGCTCGTGTTGTCTCGTAAGGATGTTTACAAAAGGGTGGTGTGTCTAATTAGCCAGGGGTGTGAGGGATATTGATTGAGGACCAGTCAGGCCCACCCGTATCTAATGGTCTATAAAAGTGTTTGGATTTTAATAAACTGGGATTATTAGCCTACTGAGACCTGTGAGGCTATGTGTCACCTTATTTTTCCACCCTCAATGTTATAGATACATCTATCTATCTATCTATCTATCTATCTATCTATCTATCTATCTATCTATCTATCTCTCTATCTATCTATCTCTCTCTCTATCTATCTATCTATTATCTATATACATATTTTGGCTTTTCACAAATAGCAAAATGGATTTTATAGGTGTAGCATTAAAGTGACTTTGTTATAAAGGCATAGATTTTATTTCTCTTGTTCATTAAGCTTAGTGAAATAGCTGCTTGTGTTACAATGCCTGCTCGGATGGGATAAGATCCAGTGAACACAGGATGAGGACACCTGTGCAGATCTGCCAACTATCAGCACTCACCATCCAAGGACAGTGTGGACCAAGGCTCAGAACTGAAGATGATGATAAAAAAGGATTAAAACCATAACCAAGGAATATTCATGCTCTAAAAAGGCAGACCCAAGGAGAGGCCATGTAAAAATATGTAAACTAGTTTGGGGAAAAGTTCACTATCAATAATTGTTTATGAATATGCAACAGGCTAATGTAATTAAAAGATATTTAAGGGGTATCCCTGAAGATAACAGTGTGCCCTTGGCTGAGCCAATAACCTTTGCTCTGTGGTCCTTGTCTCCTCTTGTCCTTTATTAAACTTTTTACATTTTTGCTCTGTGGTCCTTGTCTCCTGTTGTCCTTTATTAAACATTTTACATTTTTGCTCTATGGTCCTTGTCTCCTATTGCCATTTATGAAACTTTTTACATTTTTGCTCTGTGGTCCTTGTCTCCTATTGCCATTTATGAAACTTTTTACATTTTTGCTCTGTGGTCCTTGTCTCCTATTGTCCTTTATTAAACTTTTTGGATTTTCACAGGAGAGCGAGCATGTTTTCCACAACAGTGGAGCACAGAACATCGCAGAGTGGCACATCCCACGAAGAACACCACGAGGAGCTCTGAGTGCCCGGTGGAAGCTGCTGAAGAAGCAGCAGCTCTCAGTGCTGTTGGGGATATCTGCATTTCTAGCTGCAGATATGCAGAACTGCAGCACAAAGAGCATTCAGAGAGCTCGCTGCTCCCTGTTTGTTTAGAGACAAACCATCTTAAACGTGTTTGAAGCCCTTTTTATTGAATTCACACTCTCGTGCCAAGCACTGAAAGATTTACTTTGGCTTTTGCAGGAAGATGGGAAGCATATGAATGCGTGGCTGGCTGCCAGCTGCGGGTGAGCTCTGAAAGGCCAGGACAATGCGGGTTGCAGGCACCAAACGTGCATGCAGCGCCCGGACATTTAATTGGGCTGAGGATGGGAAGAAAAGGAGATTTTGTGCATTTCTCAGGTGAGATATGTCGTTAGGTCTAGAAGAATGGATTTTGGAACAAAATTGGTGCCTGATTTGGCACAATCGGGGGAAATTTTAGGAAAATAATCTAATGGGTAATGAAAAGAATAAATGAGAGGTGAGGAACCAACCTCATATTTAGAATGAGCAAACAATTTCTGGAGTTGATGTTTCCCCCTTCACACAGCCCCCTGAATAATCAGGCTAGCCCAGAGATCTGAGGCTTTGAGGGGAGGAATATCAGGAGATGGCAAAGATTTCCAAAAGAGGCTCTTACCCCGAGATTGTTGGTTCAACTCTCTTTATTCTGTGATGTCCTTGTGGAGAGCGGGGCAAAATAGAATGAACAGGGGGTTTATATAGGCTTTGGACAGGGTGGGCTTCCCTGGGTCTCTGCCAACCCCCTTGGGGCAGGAAGGAGGATCCAGGGTTATCTTGATCAGTCACAGGGCCCCGGGGAAGGGGCACAGAGTGCCCATGAGCTCACTGCAACAGGAACTTTTGCTGTTCCTACAGAGAACTTTGAGCAGAGCAGTGAACAGTGCCATGGGCAGCGCCTTAGGGGAGGCTGAAAATGTCACTCAGGATAAAGGGGGCTGTGGCACTCCAAGGGATGCTGGAGGGTCCATCCAGCGGCTGCAGAGGGTTTGGGAGATAACCCAGCAGAGCCCAGGGTTTGCATCCCCAGCAGGGCTGAGCCACAGGTCCCCAGCTGCTCCCTGCCCTCCTGCCCTCCCAGGCTCCAGCTGCACAGGCCAAGCCCCACTTGGGCTCATCCCAGCCCAGGTACCCCAATGGCTGCCGTGCAGTTCTTGCAGATGTTGCAGTAATTTTGTTGTACAATTTGACATACGGCTCCCCGCTGCATCCGAAAGGGGCACATTATCTCAATTAATGTTTCAGGGCAAACACGGCACTGATAGTATTCATGGGACTAAAGACTATTACCATTTGCATGGTGACTAGCACAAGAATTATGACTATGTGTGCTTTCCGCAGCAAAATTTGCCCTCGGGCTCTTTTTTTTTCTTTTTTTTCTCCTCCTTTTTGGCTTGTGACAATGTTCCCTTTTTCTTCCTCCTTCTGTTTTGATTTCTACTTAAAGTTTTATGGCTCTGTCCCCTCCAGGGTGCTATTATCTTGTATGCTAATAGGGCTATGCATATTCTATTAGCGTTGTCAGTGTGAGATAAGAGGCACATTCTGTAAGGAGCACTCAGGGGGTAATAATCCCAGCAAGGGGTCTCAATGTTAGTACATTATCAGTCATCTTCACATTTCACTGGAGCCTGTTTATGCACCTCTTCAGCTGCGCAGCCCAGACACCGAAAATTGCTGAATGTTTACGGAAACTGTTGTAGGGGAACATAATGGGGCTTGGAGATTGACTTGATAAAGGAGCCTTCTCCTTTGTGCTCGCAGATCCAAGATGTTTGGAGCTGGGTGCAATAAGGAGGATAATATGTTTAGGATAATATGTTAGGTGGCAGTTAGCAGCTGAGAGGAGGGGCAGATCCATCCTTCAAGCAAAGGATGAGAAAAATCCGTGTTCCTTCAGAGATTCCTCTTCTTTTTTCCTCCTCTCCTGGTTCCCATCGAGATTTTTTACACCCTTTGGACTTGAACTTGAGGGGCCACAGAAAGAAAATTGGTGAGAAGGGCAAATGGGTGCAATAAGAAGGATAATATCTTAGGATGATAATATTTTAGGATAATATGTTAAGTGCCATTTAGCAGCTGAGAGGAGGGGCAGATCCATCCTTCAAGCAAAGGATGAGAAAAATCCGTGTTCCTTCAGAGATTCCTCTTCTTTTTCCTCCTCTCCTGGTTCCCATCGAGACTTTTTGCACCCTTTAGGCTCGAACTTGAGGGCCCATGGAAAGAAAATCGGTGTGAAGGGCAAATGAGTAACTATTTGTGACTCTTTGGGACTTAAATAACATTCCTGGGTGGCAGCAGCGGGCACTGAGCTGTGAAATAAATGTCATGCCAGGGCTTTCCCCAGCTGGGCAGGCAGTGGTTGGATATAATTCCTGTTTTTCCCACTCCACTCGTGTTCCCACTAAAATTCCCAGTGATTCAGGGCCAAGAGCCCTCCTAGGGGTGAGAATCTATTCTCTCCCCACCCTCTACTGTTGCATGGCTTGAGCAAATCCATTATTTACCCACCCCCCAAAAAAAAAAGGAGAAATTTTGTCTCTTTTCCCACTTTTCTGAGAGCACAGTTTGGAGGGAACCTCTCGCAGTGTTGGGTTTTTGTCGTGGAAGTTGTAAGAGAAAAAGAAAAGCCCAGTGTTAGTTCTTTGTGTGTGAAGTTAGAAAGAAATGTGCCTAAATGGCATTTTAATGGGGTTTCTGTGTATTTCTCAGTAATGTAGTTACTTCTGACCCAGCAGAGCAGTAGATTTATGTGGTGACACCTGGAATATGATGGGACTCAAAGTTATCATTTAATTGGGCTGGGATGGGAAGAAAATGAGATTTTGTGCATTTCTCGGGTGAGATACGTCATTAGGTCTAAAAGAATGGATTTTGGAACAAATTCAGTGCCTGATTTGGCACAAGCAGGGGAAATTTTGGGAAAATAAACCAATGGGTAATGAAAAAATAAATGAGAGGTGAGGAGCCAACCTCATATTTAGAATGGGCAAACAATTTCTGGAGACAGGGAACTTTTTGCTGTTCCCACAGAGAAACTTTTCTCTGAGTAGAGCAGTGATCAGTGCCATGGGCAGCACCTTAGGGGAGGCTGAAAATATCACTCAGTATAAAAATGCAAATTTTTAAATGCAGAGGTGCCCAGTTAGGGCATCTAAACTCAATTCCTGGCTTCAGGAGGGAGAAAAAGGCTGGCTTGGATCACTTGTGCAGGACTTCAGACTGCACATGGAT
The DNA here is from genome assembly GCF_048771995.1 of Taeniopygia guttata. NCBI lineage: Eukaryota > Metazoa > Chordata > Aves > Passeriformes > Estrildidae > Taeniopygia > Taeniopygia guttata. The sequence continues at coordinate 2,690,400 of NC_133046.1, forward strand.
ATGAGCACTCACTCCTTACTTTAAAAATACTTGTCCTTGACATTTCCAGACACATGGCTCACACCAAATGTATGCAGCTCCATCTCCTGAGGGTCCTGAGATTAAAACCCCTGCTTTCTCACCTTGTGATCTGGCATTAATAGCTGATAGAAAAATCACAGACATGACTGACATCTTCCTAGAAATGTGAGCCTGTGGAATTAATGAATGCCATGCAGGAAAGCAGGGGTCAGTTTGGAAATAGGATTTCTGTTGCCAGCCATCCAGTCATGAACTGGACAATCTGCTGTGCTTTTTTTTTTTTTCTTTTGCTTTAACATGGAGGAAAAATTGGTCTGGAGAATAAAGCAGCTGAAAAATAAGCAGCTGTGTTTCTGTGGGCACTGGAAATCAGGCTGGCTTCTGTTTGTGTGCCTTCAGCACGTTCCTTGGCTGCTAAATTCTCTATCCCGCTGTTTATCTGCAGGGTAAAACTGCAAATCTTCAGGTCCAGGGTTGGTTTTGGTGTGGTTGGGTCGGTGCTGGAAGAAGCTGAGCACTGGATGCTCCATGAAAAGGCAGAGGGATAATTCCAACCCCAAAGTCCATCAGCTGACTGAGGCATGGAAAAAGCTCTGGAGGATTTTCCATCCCTTTGATCAGTGCCAGGGATGTGCCTCACCTTGCCTTGAGGTTTGGGGGTCTCCTGTCCCCACAGCAGCAGCCACAATCATTTTGTCACCTCTTTTCTACTTTTTTTTCTGCTGCATCTGTCTCCAGATTTGTCAGCAGTGATCATGTCAAGATGGATTTACCTTTACATGTTGAAATAATGTTATTCACAAATGAAACAGTTCAACCTCTGCACCAACATTGTCACCAGCATGGATTTAAATTGCTAAAAGTTCTCTGCAACCAGTGATGGTCTCCATGGGAAAACTGCACTTTTCAGGACATTCAAATATTTCATCAAAGAAGTAACATCTTTCTGGGTATTTTTAGTGTGAGATACAAACTTGGATGCATTTTCTTTGGAGAAGTTGGACAGATTTCTTTTTCCATTTTATATCTTTTTTATATCTTTTTTCCCCTTTTTTTAATCTATGTTTTCAAAGGCAAGCAAATGATAAAAAGGAAATTGTAAGAGAAAGAATTGAAAGCATTTTAGTTACACTTTTTTTTTCCTTGGTAAGGAACAGGAATATTTGAACAGCCATCCAGAAATGCTGCAAAGCTTTCATTTGAGAGTGACATGCCATTTCTCACTGCCCTGTGGTGGCAGCTCCCACCCCTCTGAGCTCTGCTGCAATCACTTTTCTTGCTTCTGGGTGCACACAGGTTGTTTTGCCTTCCACAGGGAAAAAGCAGAACTCCTGAGCCTGTCACAGGAGGCTCAGCTTTTGTTCCTAAGCCAGGAGCAAATGCAAAAGGGGGGGATTGGCATCACTGCTGCTGCTTTTTTGGTATCTCATCAGGAAAACCCCTGTGCCCTTGTGCATCCACATTATCCACAGGCACTGAGGGGCATTAATCCACTCTGACTGGATTCCTCACTCGAGGTGTGTTTGAAGGAGGATTTATTTCATTTAATTGAAATGAGGATGTGTTCAGCTAAAGCAATCACTGTAAATCAAGTCTCTCCTTGCAGGACCAAGCCAGCTGCATTTGTAGGAGCTAAAAGGATAAAATTAATGGAACTCCCAGGATGGAGCTGTCTGATGTTTTCTGGAGGTTTGTTATTGTTTCAGAGCAACTTATGGAAAAAGGAATCCCCAAAATATCCCGTTTGTGGGACCTGTGTGGCAATGGACAACTTCAGCCTCAGTGTGCACCAGCCATGTGTTGCCCTGATTTTTTAAAGTATTAATTTTTCTTTTATAGTTCTTTTGAAAGTTTTAAAGTTCTTATAAAACTTCTTTAGCCTTCTGATCATGTTTACATATTTCTACTGCAGTTCTCACACTGTTCATGTAAATAATGATTATTTTGCATTCTTCTTTGTGGGAGGAGAAAATTGATGAACAGTTGTTTTGACCAGTGTGGTTACAGAGGTGGCAATTTCACCCTCCAATCCGCTGTCACTTTTGGAACTCTATATATTGTGAGGTCAGAAATAAAATTGGGTCTTTTTCTTTCTTGAACTCACCAAGTTTCTGTGTACTCATTTCGTGTCCAATAGCCAATTATTTCATAATTACAATACATTATAAGTGGGTTTTGGCCTATCAGCTTTAGCCACAACATGCTGTAAATGCTTTAAACTGACTAATCTAAAATTACCCCTCGTGGCTCCTACTCCAATGCATCTTTCACAGTTCTATTTCTCCAAAGTTCCCAGTCTTATTTGCAAGGCCATCCTTTCAAACTTATTTCTAGTTCCATTTCTCTCTCAGCAATATCTGTCCTATCCCAGGGCATTTCTCAATCAGCATTTCTTATCTCAAGGTTTGCACACAGATGTGTGAGCCTTCTGCCAGGCTTGGAGAATTCCCTAGAATCCATTTCCCACGGGAGCCCAGGCCCTGGCAGCCCTCGGTGGCACTGCAGAGCTCAGGAAGGCTGCACGGGCAGAAATGTGGAAGCAATTACTTTAAGAGCCGTTTTTTGGGCAATTCCCAGAGAGACATCAGACCCTGTATTTATGAAGCCTATTGCATCGGGCCCTAATGAAGCAATTAAGCAAAGGGTCCTCTGTGTTTGATCTAAATGTGGTAATTTTTACAAAAACATCGCCCAGTGATAGATACCCATAACTCAGAGTCCTTAATTGTACTTAATTTGTTTGGAATACGAATGTGCATTTAATTAAGCCGGGGCTTTGCCCACATGTTTAAAGAAGGGCTGTCAAGGAAAATTAAGGCCCAGTTTGTTTTCAAAGTTACTGGTTTTTATCAGGCCAGGACAGCGATCTTCGAACAGAAGGTTACAGATAATTAGGCAGAGACCTCAAGCCAAAAAAGAAAATAAAATAAAAAATACATCCAGAGACACTGTACAGCTGAGAAAGCAGGAAGAAAAACTCCTTGATGAAGAAACATAAGATTCAGCTGCTCACACAGGGAAGTCATGCATGGCTGGGATTTGGGAAATGGGACCTGTTGGTTCAAATGTGGTTTGTGTTCCCAGAGCTGGGGGTGTAGGATGGCAGCAGCAGCTGGTTCCAGCTCTGCATGCAGGGATGGCATCACCACGGAGCAGCAGGGACATGGAAAGGGCAGGAAAAAAAATTTGTTTTGTCCTTGGGATTCCTAAATCTGGGAAAGTTGGGTTTTAATTACCTCTGTCCAAACCACAGAAATATTGTAGGTGCTGAACTTCATCCTGTTGGGAAGAATATGAATCTGATGCTTGGAAAGGGAGATTATTCCTGGAGGAATTTGACTTGCTGATCCTGTACTGAAGGAGCACTTTTTAATGCAGACAATTATTTTCAAGAGTGGTAAACAGGGAGGAAAGCGCACAAGAAAAAAAAAATCTTTTGAACAATTGTAGGTGTAAATCTTAAAATTTTTTAAATTAAAAATATATTTTCAAAATTAATCTTCAAAATTAATTTTCAAATTAATTTTAAAATTAATTTTCAAATTAATTTTCAAATTAATGACAATTTAATTTTAAAATATTTCATTTAAAAAGATAAAGAAGGCAGTTAGAAATTAACAACACTTCAGCACATGAAGGAAAGGGGGATTTTTTGCTATTGAAAAATCGGTTTCTCAGCACAAGAGCAAACAAAATCCATGTGTGGACACCACGCTCTGCGACTCCTCAGGAGTCACATGCTGGTTATCAGCTTCTCAACACTGTCATTTTTAATGTCCTGCTGAGGCATTTCTGTCAAGGGATTCTTAAGGTGGAAAATCCTTCCCATGGTGTTCCCTGGAAGCCTCAATGGGGTCTGTGGCCAGCACGGAGCAGTGCACTCATCAGCAGAGCCAGAGAAGGGACTTTTCTTCAGACAGGAGCTGCAGCTGGAAATTGAACCCAGATCCCCACTCTGAGGGTCTGAAGTGGGAAAATCCTCTTTTCTGGAGGGTTTTGATGGGCTACAGTGCTGATGGCAGCTGCAGTGGCATTAATTAGGCATCACAAAATTGGGAAAATTGGTGGATTTTGTAACAAAAATGATAATTCTGGTGTTGTCTTCTGATTGTGGAGCTGCCTTCATCCACTCTCAGCTCAGAGAAGCTCATTGTGGGATGGTACCTGCCCTTCTCTCCTTGGGTGGCTCCATTTAAAAGTTGGCAGAACACCCAGAACGGCCCTAATTTAGAAGAAAATGAGTCAACTTCAAATAAACAGGATAAAATAAAATAAATCCTATGGCATTAAAGTCCTTTAGGCGGGATCAGCCCATGCCTCACCAAGATTTATGGCATGGGTGTCAGAAGGAATGTCCAGCCCAGCCAGAGCAGGATTCTCCTGTGTTTGGAGGGAGTTTGGAGGCCCCAAAATTAAGATATTGAAGGGAAAAAATGCTGAAGGGAGAGCAAGAGGCAGCAGGAGGGCAAAACAAAGGCAGGGAGATGCTGAATTGTGGCAATCCTGGGGGCGAGGAAGAGGAGGAGGAGGAGGAGGAGGTCACTGGTTTTTATGCATCTGAACCAGTCTGCAAAGGCAGGCCCACAGCACAATTCTTCTCCCAGTTAATGAGTGTGGCAGCTGCTTCACCCCCTTGCTGGTGTTTAAAATTTTTGCAGCAATAACAGAGAATTTGAAAGGACATCAGAGGTGGATTTACGGGGCTCCTGGGAAATCAACTGCTTCCTGTTTCAACAGCTTCTTCATCATAACTGGCTTTCTCAGACACTGAGTGATGTTCTATTAATCTTGGTGTGCAGAGATTCCTGCTAAACACAGAGCTGGGCTCAGCCTCAGATTGTGAACCTCAATTTGTGAGCCCCAATCTGTGAACCCCAATCTGTGAACCTCAATTTGTGAACCTCAGGTTGTGAACCCCAATCTGTGAACCTCAATTAGTGAACCTCAATTTGTGAACCCAAATCTGTGAACCCCAATCTGTGAACCTCAATTTGTGAACCTCAATTTGTGAACCTCAATCTGTGAACCTCAGTTTGTGAACCTCAATTTGTGAACCTCAATTTGTGAACCTCAAGTTGTGAATCTCAATTTTTTTTTTTTTTTGGTCTCTTCAGCGGAGTAAACTTTGGGCAGAGGTCTACTGACCAAGTGGGTAATTGTGTTCCAGTGCATGGTGTGAATAATGCAGATAAAAAACCTCCAGTGAATAATTCATTTTGCCCGCACTCGTTTTGAATTAGCCTATTCAGGGGTGTATCCTTGTGCTTGGCTCCCTCCGTGCGTGGATTTACATAGCAACGCTGTAATTCGCAGGTACTTAAATATCAAAGCTGCTGCTCCCTGCGTGTGTTCCTGACCATTCTGGGGGATTGCACATGGATAGCCGAGCCCTGTGTGCTGCTGTCCCGTGAAATCCAGGGTTTGATTTTCACCTGAAACACGACACAATATTTGTGCCTGTGATGGCTAGCTAGGATTAACATCAAAAAACTTGCAAATGAGGGCAGATATTTTGGCCTGGCTATAAATGAAAGCAAAATTATTTGGAGTTATATCAGCAAAAATCAGATTACACCCTCACAGCTTGGCAGTGACTTGTGGATTTTCGGTCAGGCGAAGCTGGTGAGGAGGAGGATGGACCAGCCTGGAGGGATGGGCAGATTCCCAAGGGGTGTGGGCAGCGCTGGAAGTGCCTGGGCATCACTGAGAGCCTGCCTGCAGCTCCAAAGGGCTTCATGGAGGGTGGGGATTCCCCCTCACCAGAGATCTCCAGAACCCTCTGGACACAGCCCTGTGCTCTGGGGTGACCCTGCTTGGGCAGGGAGGTGGCAAGAGGTGACCCAGTGTGGTGCCTTCCTCCCTGACACTGTGACTCTGAATGTTTTGTTGATGGGAACAGAACAGAAGGAGCCTGACGGGGTTGGGTTTGTCAGAGGGTTCTGAGGAGCCTCTGTGGGTGCCCAAAGTGCTCTGGAATTGGTGCCACCCACATTGAAAGCTGCTCCTGGGTGTTGGATTCATTGCTCAGTTTGTGGCTCTGTAGGACAGGGCACTGTGGAAGTGGCTGAATGGGCAGGGTTTTATGGAAATTCCAGTGGGAATCTGCTCTCGGAGCATTCTCCTGCCTCCCACAGCCAACAAGCTGTGAGGATGCAGCTGCTAATGAGGGCTGGCAGGGCAGGGGCTTCTCTTTGCCTGCCTGGGAGTTCCTGCTCTGCAGAGAGAGGCTGATGCTCCTTTGGGCTCCTTTTCTCCCTTTCCAGTCCATTACAGGTGACAGAGCCGATGAGGAGCCTGTCTGTCACCACTGTCCCCAGGGGGAGAATCTTCATCCCTCCCTGTGCTCACACCCAGCTCTTCTCAGGCTGTGCTCCAGGACAGGGAGAGCTCCCCTGGGGGCTGGAGCACAGCTGGATCACAGCTGGATCACAGCTGGATCACAGCTTCCCAGCCCTGCCAATCCCTGCCCCACACCCCCTCCTGGCCCTGCTCTGGCACAAACTTTTCCCCAAGTGCAAATCCCTGCCCATCGTTTTCTGAGCGGGCCCAAAGGAGATTTGTGTTGTGAGCTGTGCCTCACTGCTCAGGGAAAGATCAAACACTGCCCTGGATCCATCAGCAGGCAGGAAAAATGGGAACAACCCCCTGGCAGCTGGGCCAGTGGGGAATTCCTCTGTGCAGCCCCACCTGGGGCATCTCCAGCTCTTCCCTTTGCAGAAATGCACATTCAGAGCCCAGCCAAGGTCAGGCTGCACTGCTGGGGTGTGGTGAGCACATTTCTCTCTGTGCACCTTGATGAAAAACTCTGAAAGAGAGAGAGAAATGTGCTTTGCTGCCCTGGGGGAGCTGCTGCTCCCACCTCGCAGCAGAGAAGGCGAAGGGACCCTGCACAGGAGCTGGCAGCACTCAGGGGGCACCTGGAGGCTGATCCGAGGGGATCTGGGGGACAAAGTGACCTGGGAGTGGCCCCAGGGACTGGCAGCAGAGCAGGGATGGACTGGGGAGGGTTTGCATCCCCAGGCATCGATCTGAACAGCTGCAGCAGCAATAACATCTTTGGCTTTCACTGCTAGTGAACACTGTCCACACCTCCACCTTTTCACTTCCCACTCTGAGCTGACCCCTGTACCTCTGCCAGAGCCCCAGGGTTGCTTCCCAATGCCCATTTATGAGGAACAAAGGCAAGACAAACTAAAATATCCATATGTGTGTCTATCTCTATTTGTTTAAGTATTCTCCCATATTCCACTGGAGTGAGCTTCCTTGTCTCTGGCTCCATAATACCCTCTTTTTCCCTTCTTATATCAATTCCAACTCGGTTTCTTACAGTTTTCTGTCTGATATTCCAAAAATTATTTTTCTAGGGTTAATCCCTAACCCCCAGTAATACCACTGGGAGAGATGTATGGCAGGCTTGAAATAGTTACTACTTGGAGCAAGCAGCCTTTTCAAGTCTTTATTTATAATTCAAGGACTGGAGAAGCTGGAGCAACAATTTTTGGGTGTAATGCATGACTCTGCTGTAGCTGTGTGTGACAGACCTGTGCTAATTACTCTGTGTGGGTTTGATGGAGAGCCAAGAACGGGCTGTAGAAAAATGTGAATCACTAAAACTCAGGTCCCCGAAGTCAAAAGTAAAACAAATAGGGAGAGATCATTATCTGGAGCAGAGCATTGATAGCTGTGTACAGAAAAAAAAAAACAACATTCCCATGTTTTGTGCTTCTTTTTTTCCCTCCTTTAGATCCAAGTAGTATTTCTGTCTGTATTTATAAAAGCCCTGGTTTTGTACAGTTGGGGCAGACAGTGCATTTATCCTGCTCTAACCCATTTTCCTGCTCTTTGGAAGGCTGTAGCTGGACTTTGTGTGGCCTTCAAAGAGTCACTTAACCTTCCTGTGCATCAGCTTAGTCATTTGTAAAAGGAATATTATAATAATAGACACCCCTAGGGGCACTCCCAGGTTTCAATAATTAATCGGGCTAAAGCAGTTGGTAAGCCTCAGATTAGAGGTGCTAAATAAAGGCATTAAATTCATATTTTTTACTCCAGACAAAGCAAAGCATCAGCCTGGGAAATGTTGCTTTAAAGCTGGGAGTTGCTGTGAGCCTTGTAGTATATTTTAATTTCCATGCTCCAAATTCAGCTGAGCTCTGAAATCCATTTTTAATTCTGCAATGCCCATTTTTTCCCAATCTGAGGAGCTGCTTGAGCCAGGCCCTGGAAGAGCAGAGGAAGAGGAGGAGGATCTGTGAGTGTCTGTGTGTCCATCCCTCTCACCTCAGCCAGAGCATCCTTGCCACAGGAAAACCACAGCAATATGGGAAGCAGGACAAAATGCAAATCAATAAATGGAGAAGGAGAAACCACAAGCTGTGCATTTCCAGGGAGGTTCTGTGGGATGGATGGAGGCTGCTGAGCATGACCTAATGCCGCAGGAAAAATCAGCAACCACCGACCTCAGCATCCAGGCAGCCCGAATATTGAACCAGAGGTCCTTGAGTAATTGTCCTTTCTTCACTCCAGGGGTGAAAAGGGTACATTAGACATTCACCAGCAGCAAATGGCACCTGACATCTCTTTAAGTGAAAGTCAGCTTGGAATTTTTTTTAATGGCCGAGCATAAATCTTTTAAATTATAAATCAATAAATAGTTAATTCAATAATAGGAATCTTTTAAATATTTAATGAGTCATATGCAGAATGGCTCTATAACTGGATGTTGATGGAACTGTGTCAAAGGAATTTGAATCAAACTTTTCTAAACTCCCCGTATTAAAATAGTTATTGATTCAAACATAAACTATGAAGACTCTGGTAAAAGTCAGGGGGGGCTGGAGGGGCTTGGAATACATTTCCTCATCCAGGAAAATGTGAAGCCAGCAGCTTGTTTTTAATGATGGATTCTGGGGCTTTTCAGGTTGTATTAATGTTCCCACTACAAAAATGAGAAAGGCCCTACGCAGACAAGATTTCTCATGTGCATATTCATTAAAATTCTGGTTTACTGACAGCTGTGCTCTGAAATAAAAGCTGAGGCAGCCTGGCTCTGGTTAAGGGGCTCTGTAACCTGCTCTGACAGGGGCTCCAGGAACCATCTCCACTGGAAACTGCCCGAAGTTTGTGTTTATTTACCAGAGTTTTCAGGTGAAAGGCAGTGGAGGTGTCACGGTGGACACCAGACCTGAGTTTGTTCCTTTAGGATCTGTAGTCAGTGTTCACTCATCAAATCCGTGCTGCTGTAACTCAACACTTCCCTTAATTAGCCTTAATTGAGGGCGTTTTGTGCTTAATCCTCAAACCACATCCAACGCTCTGTTATTCCACAGCAGAGGTGGCACCTTCACATCTCCTACAGCCCCACCTTGGCTTCCCAAATTTAAAAGGAGCTCGGGGTCCATCTTCTTCCAGGGCAAATGGGGAGAGGATGGTGCTGAGAACAGCGGGAAGGAGCTGCTCCAGTGGGGAAATGGAAACAGTGAAGGAGGCACAAAGAGAGGGGAAAAGGAAGGAAGGGTTCCAGGAAGGAAGGGAGGAAGGGAGGAAGGGAGTCCAGGAAGGATTCCAGGATTCCAGGAAGGATTCTAGGAGGGATTCCAGGAAGGAAGGAAGGAAGGGTTCCAGGAAGGATTCCAGGATTCCAGGATTTCAGGAAGGAAGAAAGGATTGAAGGAAGGAAGGAAGAAAGGATTCCAGGAAGGATTCCAGGATTCCAGGATTCCAGGATTCCAGGAAGGATTCCAGGAAGGAAGGATTCCAGGAAGGAATGATTCCAGGATCCCAGGAAGGATTCCAGGATTCCAGAAAGGGGGTCCAGGAAGGATTCCAGGAAGGAAGGAAGAAAGGCATTGTCTGGCAGAGGAGCTGGGACTGGTTTTGCAGTGTGGCTGAATCACAGGTAAATCCTCTCTGGGGGTGTTCACTGGGCATTCAGTGCTGTGGATTCCAGAAACAGATCCTGATGTTTGAGGAGCAAAAAGGGCTTTGCTCACAGAACCATGGAATTATTAAGATTAGAAAAGATCTCTAAAGTCATCAAGTCCACCCATCAGGTTTGGACCTTAACCCAAGGCTTATTCATTATTTCAGGAACTTCCTGCCTTGAAACCCCTCAGCAATATTAACAAGGGACTCTCCACTCCTTTCCAAAACCAGCAATGAAAGCATTTGATGTTGCCTCACGAAATAACGAAACGTGGTGTCAGAAACTCCTCGCCACCACACCCTGCACCCATTGCAAAGTGGTTTGTGTCTCGAGGAGTCACAGCCTGAGTGCTCAGGGTTGGTCTCACTGCCCTGCAGGGCAGCCAGGACCAGCCCAAACCCAGGCTGAGCATCACCTGAAGCAGGATCTGCTGCTGGCTCTGCCCGTGCATCTGTAATCAATAGCAGTTGGTTCAATATTTGTAGCAGATCGGAGTTCCATTTGTATTCTGCACACCTCTGCTTTCTCCTCTCTCCCTGGGTGTATAAATATACCTCCAGAAAAGCTGCCTGCATATCCTTGTTGGGTTTTTTTCCTCCCTGAGATGACAGATACTGTAACAATGGCAGTAGATTAATATCTCCTTAATCAGCCAAATGAACATGACATACAAGGGTGACAGCTCAATTTGCTGCTAACAGATTGTGCCTATCACAGCCCTTCCATTCCAAGTGATGGTTATTTCTGGAAGAGATCACATGGCGAGGGGAGGACCCCACAGCTCAGAGGCTCCCATTAAATACATCAAGCACCTCATAGGTGTTACTCAGCCTCCTGTCAGGACACCGCTTGTGTGGGGAATGAAATGAGCCTTGACACAGACACTGGCTCTGTTGTTGGCTCCTTCTCTTTTTTGCCAGCTATTTTTTGTTGGCTCATGGACTTTTTTTCCCCTGTTGGAGCAGCTCAGACTCCGAGCCTGATTCCTGAGGAGATGCACAAAGAGATGTTGTGGGGAGGAAGGAGTCTGGGGGGGAGCCACGCATTAAATCTGAGCCCCACAGCTCAGGGCTGGTTTGCAGGTGGGATTTTGGGAGGATCTGGTTGCTAATTCTGACATGCAGATTTGGATTTTGGGTTGAATCCAAATCTTTCTTTCCCTGCTTCTTGCAGTGTTTGAAGTGGGCAGGTTCTCCCCAGGGGTGTCCCAGGCTCAGCCAGGTGCAGGACAACACCTGAGCCCAGGGGGGGCCTGGCACCAGGACATGGAAATCAGGCTGGGGCTGTGCTTGGTGAGCCCAGTTTTGGGGTTTGCACCTCTCATCTCCGCTGGAAACTGCCCAAAGTTTGTGTTTATTTACCAGAGTTTTCAGGTGAAAGCAGTGGAGGTATCACTGTGGACGCCAGACCTGAGTTTGTTCCTTTAGGATCTGTAGTCAGTGTTCACTCATCAAATCCGTGCTGTAACTCAACACTTCCCTTAATTAGCCTTAATTGAGGGCGTTTTGTGCGTAATCCTCAGGGCTTTGGTGATGTGCAAAGTGTCCTGTGCACGGCAGGGGCTGATCCTGGGGCTGGGGCAGCACCGGTGGCATTTGGTGGCTGAACTTCCCAGTGACTTCCCAATTTGGTGGGCTTGAATTTCCCAGTGACTTCCACCTCCTGCTTTTGCTGGCACACCCTTACAGTGCCCTGCCCACCCAGGGACTGATTTCTGCACCAGTGATTCCTGCAGGGAATGAGGGATCTGAGCAGTTTGGAGCAGTTGCAAAATGAAAAGAAAGTGGAGTGCAGGTGCCTAAGGATGGAGAAAGTTTAAACTGGGATTGTGTCCTGAGGGATGGGGTGAATTCTCCACTTCCAGCAGCTGTGACTGGAGCTTCCCTGGTACCTTTTGGCTCTGAGGTGATGAGCCCAAAGCTCCCTGAGCGTCTCCCCCATCCCTGCCAGCAGGTACAAATGTATTCCCCCACTCAGTAAATCCCCACTGTCAGGAAACAAAGTAGTTTTTAAACTTTAACAAGCAGGGTAATGGAAATGAAATACAAAGGGAATGAGAGAAAAAAAATATAAATTATGAACCCAGGTTTGCAGGTGTGTGCCAGACCCATCCATAGGCAGGGATGTCCCCAGAGCTCCCAGCAAATCCCATCCCTCCCCAGCTTTCTCAGTTTCTGTCTTGCACAGCTCCCAGCATTTTGCTTCAAGACAAGACCTGTGTTTACTTGAAGGATAAAATTGAGTAGTTGGCGTAAAAAAGCTTTCCAAGGCAAAATTGGCAATATATTACTGAAATAATGGTATGAAGATATATCCATATGATTGCAATTATGGAGCTAAGCCTTGCCCAAGTAGGCTTCTGTCATTCCCCACACCTGCCACAATTTCTGTCATACAAATGTGTTCATTATTTTTATTTTTTTTTTCTTAGTATTATTACAGGTTTTGCCATGAGAATAACTCATCAAGGTTTTAAGACTAATAAATTCTCTAAATTACAATCCAAGGATGCATTACTTTAATTTTTCCCTCCATATTCTGTTTTTAATTGCCAGGCGATTTTCCACCTGCCTTTTTTAATGACTCATTAGGCTTAAGGGGAAAGAACAGAATTTAGTCCAAGCAAGATCTTGCATCGAGTTTTGGACACTTCAGAAGGGGAGTGATACATTAAGAGAGGAAAAATCTGAGAAGAGACTCCAGATTTCAAAGCAAAACAAACAAAAAAAATTTAAGAACGCTTCAGGCCAGATATTTTTTATTAGTTATTTGAATAATTATTGTTTTATTGTTCAATTGTTTGAACAAATATTATTTATTAATTATTTGAACAATTATCTGTAATGAGAAATGCAGTCAAGTTGTCTCATTGGTTTTTGTAGGATGTAGATGCATGCATGACCTTTAATGTGTAAATGGAACTCCTGGGATCATTGCAGAGTTCTGAAGATTAAATTTAGATGTGTCCTTAAAAACCTTGTGAAATCAGGGCTGGAGGGAATAAAAGGTGACGCTTTTGGTGACAAATTCCTTTTGTGGGCTCTGTGCTTTGCTGTCAGTGGTGGCTGGGGGCAGGTGAGGGCACCCGCTGGTCTGTGCTCTGAATAAAAGGGAATGCTGCTCATTTGGGGTTGGTGAACCCACTGCACATTTGGGGTTTGCTGAACCCACTGCAAATTTGGGGTTTGCTGAACCCACTGCCCATTTGGGGTTTGCTGAACCCACTGCCCATTTGGGGTTTGCTGAACCCACTGCACATTTGAGGTTGGTGAACAACTGTACATTTTTGGGATTTGGGGTTTCCTGAGCCCATTGCCCATTTGTGGCCTCCTGAACCCACTGCCCTTTTGGGGTTGCTGAACCCACTGCTCATTTGGGGTTTCCTGAACCCACTGTACATTTTTGGGATTTGGGGTTTGCTGAACCCACTGCACATTTGGGATTTCCTTAATAATATAAGCCCAGTGTGCTGCTCTGCTGATCCCAGGAGTGACAGATAATCCAAGACACCACGAGTGAGTGGGGCTGGAGGAGAAGATTTCAGGTGGAAAAGAGTGGATAACAAAAACTGATTTAAACCACAAATATAGTGCAGAATAAATTTCAGAATATTGAAGAAAGTAGGAAATCTGCTGGTGATACACAGTTAAACCAATTTATATTTATATATTTATATTATTTATATATATTTATATGCATAGTTATGTGTATATCTACATGTAAATTTATATATATTTATATTTAGACTATAGTTTATTTATTTTTATATGTATAACTAGATTTATAATAAATATTATAATTATTAATGTATACTATATATAACAATATAATAACAGACTATATTTATTTTATCTATATTATAAATATTAATATTTATAATTATATTTATTTGTTTGGGGACAGGGATTTGGCTGTGCTGGGCCTTCTCTGAGGACACCAAGTTTGTCCCTGCGTGCCCCACATGTGCTGGCAGAGCTCAGCTGCTGCACTACCAACCCTTCACTGCTTAAAGATTTCCAGGAAGCCCTAAAGAACGGGTAAAATCCCAGTGGCTGCAGGGCACAGAGGCAGAAAAAGGAGTTTACACTGCGAGTACCATCACAGCCGCTCTAGAGGGAGGCAGAGCGCCGCTGCTCCAGGAGCCATCCCTGGGCTGTGTGAGCAGCACAATCAGCAGTGAGAGAAAAAACGAAAAAATTCTCTTTGTCAGCGTGTTTCAGGTGGCAGCACGGGTTGTGGTAGCGGCAAAGCCCTGAAATATTCAGCTCCATCAGTGGCTCAGCAGGATTTTGCTGGCCAGCACTTCCCTGCCACTGCAGCCCGTGCAGGGAGGAGCAGGGGGTGCTTTGGGAAGCTGGAGCTGAATTTGGGGCTAATCAGCACTGGAAGTCGTAACAAAGTGGGCCCAGTGCTCACGTCTGGGCTCCCAGCATGGGGTGTAATTGTATCACACGTGTGATATCTATCTATATCTATATCTATATCTATATCTATATCTATATCTATATCTATATCTATATCTATATCTATATCTATATCTATATCTATATCTATATCATCATCTACATCTATATTATATATATAGATATTATCTATATCTATATTATCTGTATCTATATCTATATCTATATAATCTATATCTAATCTATATCTATCTATAGCTATATCTGTCTATCTCTATCTCTATCTCTCTATATCATCTATATCTATTCTATATCTGTCTATGTCTATATCTCTATCTACGTATAATTTATATCTATATCTAATCTATATATCTATCTATATCTATTCTATATATATCTATATCATCATCTATATAATAATCTAATCTGTATCTATATCAATATAATCTATATCTAGCTATCTATATCTATATCTATATCTATATCTATATCTATATCTATATCTATATCATCTATATAATCTATATCTATATCTATATCTATATCATCTATATAATCTATATCTATATCTATATCTATCATCATCTATATCTGTATTTATATCATAATCTATATCTATATCTATAATCTATCTTTAAATGCACTCCTCGATATTTTTCCTTCCTCCCCCGACCAGGAGCAGGAAATCCTCTCTTTGCAACATTTTTGGTTGTGTTATTTTTAAACTGGCACAACGACCCAGTTAGTAAGTAGATTTTAAATTATATCCATGATTTAAAATGTATTTGCATGCTTGTTTTGGGTTTGTGCATTATTAAAAATCATTTACTGAATATTAGACTCCTCCAGGACGCTGCTCACTGCTGTGTGGCCATTCCATACATCCCATGCCCTGGCAATGGGTGGAACTGGCCTGGCTCTCCTGCTCCTCAGCATCTGAGGATGATTTTAGACCTAAAATGCAGCTCACCCAGTGTGGAAATCTGCACCTTTTTAGCCAGGAAAAGCCCATCCCAGGGAATTGTGTGTTACACAAAGAGTTTGCAGAGCAGAGTGATCCCACTGCAGTCCCAAACTCCTGCACCTTCTGCCTTTTGCAGGCCGTGGTTTCCCTCTGCTAGCTCAAGTCCAAACGTGCATTAACTGTTTAAACCCAATTTTGTTGCAGTTCAAATTGAATACGACTGTTAGTCTAGAAAATATGGCCTATTTCCTTTTACTAGTTAGCTTTTAAAGGTGTTTTACAATTCAAATGAGCCATGCAATTAAAGGTGACATTGCCAAAACTGGACAGACTAAAATTAGACATTCCTGCTGTGTGTTAGAGCTTGGCCCACGTTTAGATCATGCTGTCTTTGGGCTGTACCTGTCTGCTCCAATCTTGCGAGTCAACAGGACACTGAAATGTTCCAGAATCCTGGTGTGTTGTTCTAGTCCTTCTGTCTTCCAGGATTACCTGATCCTTTAGGGCTCCAAGCACACTCACACACACTCATAACAATATTTAGCTTTTTTTTTTTTTTTTTTTTTTTGATGGTTTTTGCACTGCCTTGACCACCACAAATTCATAATTAGGAGCAAATCCTGCCTCAAATTCCTGAATTCTGCATCCCAGAGGAGGCAGCAGGGTCTGTGTGTGCTTCTGAGCTGCCAAACAAGGGCTGGGGGAGCTGCCAGGCTCGGGGACAGTCACTTCTCCTGCTTTGATCTGTAGTAACCTCAGAGTAACCCCTGAGTTACAAGGGTGTTGAAAGAAGGGTCTCTTTCCACTGTCTGCCAGCAGCAATGCCCGGAATCCCTGACATCCCACCTTCTAAACACCCCAGAGTATTAATTAAGATGCAATTACACCATCCCTAGCTAATCAGGGATGTGATTACAATTAGTAAGTAATGCTGTGCAGGATTCTGTCCCCACAGCTCGGGGTGTGAGGACTCCTGAACTCTGCAGGGAATTCCAAAGTCAGAAGGGAGGGATGCCCCCAGAAAACTCCTGCTGCTCTCTGAACAGGGGATGTGGGCACAAGGAAAACTCTGCCTCATTCCAGGCTCAGCTCCCTGGGTTTCATCCCTGAAATCAGTGGAGCTGGTTGTGTTTCTCCAGCCTGGGGGCTGCAGTGAATTCTCTCCTCTCAGTCCATCCCAGCTGCCTGACACGATGCTGTTGTAGCAGGAATTTGAGGAAAATTCACTCACTTCTTTCTGAGAGAGATTTGAATATTTGCAGTTCCACAGGGATGTGTGCCCACCTCATAGGTAGAAATCTTTGGAAGAAATGGTGGACAAAAAACAACATAAAGTGTATTTTAAGTTCCCCAAGTGCAGCTCTGGCACGACAAGATTATATCCCAGCAAACACAATAATGTAGTGTTTGTGTAGCATGTTTAAGGGGTTTTACAACGTGCTGTTCAACTTCTGTGTTATAAAATAGCACATAAATATGCTAAAAACTTCTTGTATTGCCTGTCTGCCTTTCCCATGACTCACTGCAATGCTGAATCGTGGCCCTGGGAGCAGGCATCTGCTCCAGGATCAAGGAATCTCTAAAATTCTCTAAAAAATCTGTTTTTACAGCACCAGCTACAAGATGCAGCCCCTTGCAGATAAAGAGAAGTTTGAGACACTTGGAAAAGCCACATCCACCCTGTGCTGCCAGAGTCAGGCTCAGCCACAGGGATTTCTGCACCAGTGATTCCTGCAGGGAATGAGGGATCTGAGCAGTTTGGAGCAGTTGCAAAATGAAAAGAAACTGGAGTGCAGGTGCCTAAGGATGGAGAAAGTTTAAACTGGGATTGTGTCCTGAGGGATGGGGTGAATTCTCCACTTCCAGCAGCTGTGACTGGAGCTTCCCTGGTACCTTTTGGCTCTGAGGTGATGAGCCCAAAGCTCCCTGAGCGTCTCCCCCCATCCCTGCCAGCAGGTACAAATGTATTCCCCCACTCAGTAAATCCCCACTGTCAGGAAACAAAGTAGTTTTTAAACTTTAACGAGCAGGGTAATGGAAATGAAATACAAAGGGAATGAGAGAAAAAAAAATATGAGTAAAATGTCTTTTTATTTTGGTATTCTGCAGCAAAAAGTGTGTGCACTAAATAATAAATAAGCCATGCAATGTTTTTACAGCTTCTTTCGTATGCGTGAATATTTAAAACATGCAAAAATGTGGAATAGGCATTTACTGGGGACAAAAGCAGAGAACTGATTTTATGTACAGAGAGCAAGATGGGAAAACCAGAGAAATGCATGTTTAATGGCTTGCTGCTCACAGAAGGGAGATATTTCCAAGTGTGAACATATTTGTAGACAAACCAATCTGACAAGTCTGCTGGGGATGATGGATTACAGCAGAATTGGCCCGAGAAGCAGAATTTTGTCGTGTGGGTGCTGGTGGTGTAAACAGTGCCTGGGGCTGGCAGCAGGGCTGGGAGCTGGGGCTGGGCTGGTACCTGAGAGCTCCGGGGTTTGTTCAGAGCATCCACGGCTGCTTTTCAGCCCTTTGCTGGATTTATCTGTGGGATTCATGCCCAGGAGTTTGGTGATCCAGGAGGAGACTGAGGGGAACCTCAGGTGCTGCAGGGGCAGCTCCGATCTCTGCTCTGGGACAGGGACACAGCCAGGGAACCCCTGGAGCTGGGCCGGGGGGTTCAGGTTGGATTTTGGGAAAGGTTCATCCCCCAGAGGGTGCTGGGCACAGGAATGGGCACGGCCCCGGGGCTGCCAGAGCTCCAGGAGCTGCCCCAGGTGGGATTTTGGGGTGTGTGAGCAGAGCCAGGAGCTGATCAATGATCCTGAGGGTCCCAGGAGCTGTCAGGGATGCCCAGGGTGGGATTTTGGGATGTGTGAGCAGGGCCAGGAGCTGATAATGATCCTGAGGGTCCCAGGAGCTGCCCCAGGTGGGATTTTGGGGTGTGTGAGCAGGGCCAGGAGCTGATCAATGATCCTGAGGGTCCCAGGAGCTGTCAGAGGTGCCCAGGGTGGGATTTTGGGATGTGTGAGCAGGGCCAGGAGCTGATCAATGATCCTGAGGGTCCCAGGAGCTGTCAGGGGTGCCCAGGGTGGGATTTTGGGGTGTGTGAGCAGGGCCAGGAGCCAGTCAATGATCCTGAGGGTCCCTTCCAGCTCAGGACATTCTAAATTTGAAGCCAGTAACTTCAAACTGGTGTTTGAAGAGAGGCCAGGCCAGCCCTGGTGCAGTGCCAGCCTCTCTGCCAGCTCAGGGCCATAAAATCAGAGCATCCCCCTCAGAGATTGTAGAATCCCCACATGTCCTGGGTGAGGAACAGAGCCTGGCCCCAGCCCCAGAATCCTGAGCCAGGGGGGGCACAGGGCAGCTCTGTGGGGTTTTTTGGGGTCTGTGAGCTCTGGGTACAGCCTCAGCCTCCTGCCCAAGACTCCCCACCCCTGGCAGTGCCCAAGGCCAGGCTGGACGGGGCATGGAGGAGCCTGGCACAGTGGGAGGTGTCCCTGCCATGGCAGGGGTGGCACTGGGTGATCCTGAAGGCCCAATTCCCTTCTGGGATTCTGGGATGCTGTGCTGAGCTTCCCAGCAGGGAGGAGTGACAGGCTGGGGACGTGAGTGGGAGTTTGTCAGGGACTTTCTCCAGGGCCATTGGCTCTTTCCTTTGTGCTGGGAAGTAGCTGAAAGCAGAGAAGGAGCAGCCTGCTGCCCTGACTGGCAGGGGCTCCCTGCTCCCTGGCTTATGGTTTAATGCTTCTTTAACTGGATTTTTTTTTTTTTTCCTCCTGACTTTTGATTTCTTTCTGCCAACTTTATATTTTAATGCATGTTTTTATGGAAATATTTATGGTGCACATGTTGCATATAAAACACTATCATAAAGCTTTTTTGCTTCAGTCCTGTTGAAATAAATGATGTTATTATTATAATAATTTCATAGAGTTATATCTGTTCTGTAATGAAAAAGACCTGTGGCTGCTTGAGCCATCAACCCAGGCAGTTTTTACAGCTTTCTGTAGCTGCAGTGACCTCATGGAGCTGCTGAAGCTTTTAAAATACTCCATTTCCCAGCAGAAGTGGGCACACAAAGCAGAAGGAGCAGATAGAAGCAGAAGGTTTGACCACAAAAATACAGGATGGGCTTCACGCTGCATATAATGCTAAATTTGATGGGTTTTGGTATTGCACCACCAAAAATGGGGTTGTGTCCTTCAGAAATGAGGTGCCAGGGATGCTGCCCTGGTGAGATGGGTGGATGTGTTCATCTGATGGTGAGGGATGGACCTTGGGGCTTGTAAAGGACTTTTTCCTCCATCAAACATTTGTCCAGCACTTAAATTACACAGTTCTTGTCCACCTTCAGCTCAAAAGCCTTTGAATTTCTTAAACACAAATCAACCTTTGGGTTTCTGATCAAGGACAGACCCAAACCCAGGTTGCAAGGCAGCCAGAGTAGAAAAAAAACAGCATTACATTTGTGGCCATCTGCTTGTGTAAGTTTATCTGTGTGTGCCTGTGCGTGCACATGCACAATGACAAATTTGGAAAGGGCTAAAGCAAACAACTGTGGGTTTGCAGGAGATTTTAAAAATTAATACTCAAACACGAAAATGCTTTATAGAAGAAAGGAACCTTTTAGTAACTTCTGCATCCTAGGAAGAAAAAGTATAATGAATAATTCAGCTCTGTACCGAGGAAACTGATTTGCTGAACATGTGGAATAAATCTGGGGGTGAACTGGTCCAGATCACCTGAATTAAGAGTCTGGAGCAGGAATGAGGAGACAAAAGCATGAGGGTCTCTGTAATATTGTGTGAGTGGTGTTGTTTGTCATCACTAATGTTATTTAGGATCATGGTGCCACAGGATGCTGCTCATTGTGAGTCCTTTGGGAACCCAGCAGAGGAAAGTTTTTAACATTTCTGTTACTCAGGAGATGGGGCAGGAGGGAGCATCAGCCATGGGCTGGCAGCTCTGTCCCATGGTGGGACATGGTCAGACAGGCAGGGTCCTCCAGCAGGTTAAAAAAATAAACAGTGAGTGAAAATCACCAGAACAGCCCCAGAATTCAGCAACTTTGGGGGACTCAGTGTCCCTGTTAGCCTAAAGAATTTTCCATAGGATTTTTAATCTTTGTGGCAAGCACAGTCAGGTGGCCCTGGAGAAGAGGCTGGTGTTCTTTTATTTCTGTCCCAGTTCACAGTCAGAAATTATTCCCTCAGTGCCTGCTGCAGCCTTTCTCAGCAAAGCCAAGAGTGAGCTGCAGCCCCATGAAAAGTGGAGATTAAATCCTCTGCCAGAAGAGTTTTGCTGCTGGTTTGCCATAGGACAGGGCCCAAATTTGTTCTCTTCAGAAAGAAACGCCTCAGTTATCCCAGAATAACCCCAAGACATGAGCCAGGAGTGAGTCTCTGTTACACTGTGCAGATAATACTGTGAATAAAATAAAATTTAATTCAATAAATTATTTCAGAATCAATCAGTGGCATTTTGGAAGCAGCTGCACCTGCAGAAGCAGCTCCTTGTTAGATCTTCAAGCCAGGAGTGGAGTTGAATGGCTGAGGGAAAACTTGAAAGCAGGGAGGGCAGAAGGGTCTCTCCAGCAGGTCAAGGTCATCCCTGGATAGGATCAAAGGGCAGGAGGTGGGGGAGTTTCAGGGAGAACAAAGAGTAGGGCAGGAGATGGAACCCCAGTTCAAGTGTTTAGGGGGTGGCTGGACTGAAAACTATTTTGATTTGGTCTGAGCCTCCACATAATGTGCTTTATATGTTCACAGCATTGAATCTGATTTATTCTCTAATTTTCATAAATGTCACACTCTGGGCATTTATTATTGCCGTGGCTGTGCTCAGGTACAGGAACTGCCAGGAGTCAAATTCCCATTTTTAGGAGGAGATCTGTCTACATGCTCCTACCAATCCTCTGGAGCTTCCTTCCCTCCTCTGGGTGACCCAAGCTGGGTGAAGCCACCTCAGGGAGGACCTTTGTCCCTGGCAAGGTTGGTTTTTCTGGCATTTCTGTGCCTCTGTGGTACCTGTTGAAGGCCCACCCTCGATTCCATCACCTCCTTTCTGACCTTTCTTGTGGAGCTCCTCATGGGTGGGGTGAGGGGGAATTTCCAGCAGAAAGAACCAGTGTTTCCTCACTTGGCAATTAACCCCAGGCACAAATTCACTTGCTGCCCTCGGAGCAACCCGGGCAAGGCTGTGTGGTCCATTTGGAAGGCCAATCCCATCTCTGGACCCTGTGGGGGCACAGACTGAGCCCCTTTTCTGCCATGCCATAAAAGAACGGGGTTTTGCGTAGTGAGCCTTGGAATGAGCCCCTCGCAGGAACAGGCTCCATAAACTTTTTATAACCCATATTTTATAAGGTAGAATGAGTTGGTCAAAAGGACTTTTTTCATGTGTGTGTGTGTGTACACATGGATCAGACTCATGCACAGGTCAGTGAGCCTGGCAAAGCAGGCAGGACCACAGGCCCAGTGGGTGTGGAAATCTCACCCAAAGGTGTGGATGAGGGGGAAAAACTCTTGGGAATGGCACAGCTCTGCTTGGAGAGGCATCAGGAGTTTCCAAAGCCACGCTGGACAGGGCTTGGAGCAACCTGGGCTAGTGGAAGGTGTCCTGCCCATGGCAGGGGCTGGGTTGAGTTGGTCCCTAAGGTCCTTTATGACCCCAAATGTTCCATGGTTCTGTGGAATGGCAGCACCTGGCACCTGCTCGCCCTCAGGTGAACACCAGGTGAGGTGACCTCCAGCCAGGCTCTGTAAAACCCTGCCATTGCAAACGTGGCCATTTCGAACAGCTTTAAAATCTGAATTTTAAGGAGTCACAGGTTCAGCCTCCCAGGCTGGGAATATCTCTCCATCCTCCTCCATCCAGAGGTGACCACAAGTCTGCTGTGCCCCCAGGCACAAAGCTTTGCACTTTGATGTGTTCTAAAGGTGTGAAAACCCCTTCTGACACCACGGAGAGGAGTGGAAGAATTCCATAAAGTTGTTCCCAGTGCCACAACTGCGAGACAAGGGAGAATTTGCTCCCAGTATTTGGCAGCTAAAAAAAAAAAAAAAAAAAAAAAAAAAGCCCCCCAGACATCACTGCAACACTAATTTAGACATGGGCAGGATTTGAGGAGTTGTAAGGAATATTACCTGCCATAAAGTTTGAATGGTGTTGAATTTACAAAAAATGCCTGATGTAAAATCATACTGTCAGGAACAATTAGCCATGGTGCATAAAAAACCTCTTACAGAGATTACACTTCCCAGATTGTTTTACAGGAAAACTTTGTGTTAATGTTACGCTTTGAATGCCTTTTGCCATGAAACATTTAAGGAACAACAGTTTATAGTCTCTGATCTTTATGGTTTGGAAGAATGAACACTCTCCTCATGTTAGGCCAAATTGATGTTTTAAATTCAGGAGAAACCCCATCATGGCATAAAAAAGCAGAGAATGTCCTGAGAAGAAAGTGGTCAAATCATTCCAAGATGTTATGGGTTTAAGGGTTTTTTTCAGCTCTTTTTCCTACGGAAAAATTTTCATGGTCCTGGGCATATGGTCAAAAAACACAGAAGTGAGATATTTTTAGACAGGCACATTTGGGATAAAATTACCCACTCTGGAGTGCTCAGGGACAACCTGGTGGCATTGGGCATGGCAGGGGAACGTCCCTCCTTGCACGGATGCTGTTCCAGCACCAGGGTCTGGCTCAGGAATGCTGAGGAGATGGTGGGAGCCTTCTCCTCCTCCTGGATCATGGCAGGCCCTGTCTCCTCCATGGCCATGTGCATTCCCACAGCCAGGCTCAGGGGAGAACCTCTGCCCACCCCAGCCCTGAGCAGAGCAGGGTTTGCCCTGGCACAACGAGCAGGACTGAGCACAAACACAGCCTGCCATAACCACGGCAGGGAAAGGGGCTGAGAAAGGGGTGTCCAGGCAGCTGAGGGACCCTCCTGTCCCCTCACACTGAGGAAAGCTGCAGGAAAAGCCCCTCCAGTGACTGACACTGCCAGGACATGGCTGGTGCATCCCCTGTGCAGGGCTGGGCCTGCTCCTGGTCCTGGTCTTGGTACTGGTCCTGGTCCTGGTCCTGGTCCTGACCCTGGTCCTGCCCTGGGTCTGATCCTGGTCCTGGGTCTGGTCCTGGTCCTGCCCTGGTCCTGTTCCTGTTCCTGGTCCTGGTCCTGCTCTGGGTCTGATCCTGGTCCTGGGTCTGGTCCTGGTCCTGGTCCTGGTCCTGCCCTGGCTCTGGTTCTGGGCCTGCCCTGGTCCTGGTCCTGGTCCTGGTCCTGGTCCTGGTCCTGGTCCTGGTCCTGGTCCTGCTCTGGGACTTGTCTTTCTCCCTCTCTGTTCCTGCCCCATCTCTGCTCCTGCCCCATCTCTGTTCCTGCCCCATCTCTGTTCCTGCCCCATCTCTGCTCCTGCCCCATCTCTGCTCCTGCCCCCTCTCTGTTCCTGCCCCATCCCTGTTCTTGCCCCATCTCTGTTCCTGCCCCATTTCTGCTCCTGTCCCATCTCTGCTCCCGCCCCAGGCCTGCTCCTGCCCCATCTCTGCTCCTGCCCCAGGCTGACTGCAGTCCCTCAGGATCCAGCTCTCCCAGCCTGGCCTGCAGTTTTTTTCCAGCCCTTTCAGCACCCTCAGCCAAGGCATCCCTGGCAGCTCGGGCTGGATTCCGTTTGGCCTCACGCATCATCACCAGCCTTGCCAGTCCATTCAGGCCCGGGGTGATGATGTGTGAGGCAGAAAAAGCCCAGCCTGGCCTTCAGGTGCTGGGCACAGTCAGCACAGGGGCAGGGGAACGCTCCTTCCTTTGGTCCCTGTGAGCCAGGGTGAGCTGGGAATCCTTGAGGCTGCAGCAGCTCCTGGGCTCAGCAGGGTGAAGATCCCTGTGTGGGGATTTTGCTTTGGTTTTCTTCTCTTTAAGGGGTGCTGAGTATTTTTAGGAGTCGCCTGGCATCTGATTAATAAATACATCCCGAGTTGGACTGTTCTGTGTGGGATTTTCTGTTCCCACCACCCCATATTAGGACATGCTGTTCCAAAATAACTGCAAGTGCCCATAGCCCTGCAAATAACCCACTGGAAAGTGCAGAGCAGGAAGCAGAGCCAGGCAGGAGCATCCAGCATGCTCCAAAGTCATATTCCATACATTTTCTGGCAGGAATGGAAAAGGAAACCATGGAAGGTTCTGGAATATGTGCAGGTAAACACTGAGTTTGCAGAATTCCACATGTCTGGAATCATCTGCTGTTTGCTAGAAGTGGCATGGGAAAGGGTTTTTAGGATGGTGACCAAACAACTTCAGGCTTTGGGTTTGAAGATGATTGAGGTGGATTTTGGTCCCTAAATGTTTTCAAGGATTGATGGCACCACATGGAATCACAATCCAACAAATCCTCACCTGAAGGAGTAAAACCAGGGTGATACCTCTGGGAATTCAGGCATTTCCCTGGCTGCAGGTTCAGGTTTGCACCCAGCAGGGAGAAAAGGCTGGGAAGGAAGGTGTGGATCTATGAGGAGGGTGAAAGTTTAGGGAGAATTCTTATTTCTCCTCATTTCATGTGGGATTTAGAGGGATTCACACTGCTCAGGAATGCCAGGATGGGATCCAGAGCTGATGGATACCAACAATTTCCAGCACCTTAAAGGAAAACTGGATTTTTGATTGATCCTGATGGTGTGGGATGAGCTGCAGAGCTGTACACCTGGAAAATCAACCCTGAACCCTCCTGGAAAGGCTCCTGTTTGCTCCTTTTCCTTCAGTTTATTCCTAGAACTGCAAAAATCTCATCCCAAAAGGCTCCACCAGACAGATGGAAGCCAAAGAACCTCAGCTGTTCTTGTATGTTGGGCACTGTGCCTTTAAAGTGGGATTGCTCCAGAGGAAACCAGGAGTGCTCCTTTCAACTTCAGATGATGTGATAAACTGGTCAGGCCTCAGAAGCCACAGTGCTTCCTTATTCCTGCAGCTTTGATCTAAAAAGCTGTTTATTTATGTTTTATGGAACTATAAACCCTCCAGTAAACGTGCCTTGTGCTTTCTTGATGTTCTACATGAATTCTGTCATGAAAACATCAGGGAGAAATAATGAAGATCTTTCTTGTGCTGCTGCTGCTGGTGGTGGTGGTGTCTTCCTTTGGAAGTTGGGATGCTTTTTGTGGGATTCATGATGTCCTGCCTGCCCAGCAGCTGGGGGAGGAGACTTTTCCTTGTGGGATCCCAATGGAGCCAGTACAGAGGGCACTGTGATATTTCTCTTTTGAGAAATATTTGATTTTGATATTTCTCTTTATCTCTGATATCTGGGGGTGTTGATCCCAGTGGTGGGATTTGTCTCCTGTGCCTGGCTGCTGGTGACACCTCCCTGCTGTAGGGTTTGGTCCTGGTTTGTAACAACTCCCCGCAGCCACAAAAACTCCTGGGAAATCCTGTTTAAAACCTGGAGCTCAGGTTTGCACTGAACTCCTGGGATAAGACATTTAGAACACCAATAATATCCCAAATTACACAGCAGTGCTTCTTTCTACTGATATCAAATAATTCCCACTTACCATAACAGAGAATTATCAGCGTTGTTTTAACAGAGCTGAGAAATAAATCCGTAAATTCATCATGTACCAAATTGCTCCTCACTGCTGGGATCTTGCAGGTTTCCCTCTTCCTGGTGAATCCAGGTAATACGTCAGGTTTTGAACACAGGCTCAGAGCAGGAGTTTTGGGAAATGGGGTGGGTGAAAAGAGAGATTCTCCATCCTGGGCTGTGTTTGGGGAGAAAAGAGGTCTGGCAGAGTGGCCAAGAAGTGCAGAGAGTCGGGTTATTTTTTCTATCACCCTTTCTGACCACCTCTGCTTATCCTGGTGATTTATTTATTTGTTTTCAGATTTAAAGGACTTCTCTTTTTCCACCCAGAAGAGCAGAGAGCTGTCAGCAGGGCTGGTACCCCCAGCAGCCAAACAGCTCAGTCTGGCTGAGTGAAATGAGCAGGGAGAGATTTAAACTGGGGGTCAGCAGTGAAAACAGGGGAGAATCTGAGCTAATTCACCCCAAATGATTGTGGGTCAGCATTTCAGCAGTGTCTGTGCTGCCAGGCAGGCTCTGCTTGGCTCTTCCTCTACCAAATGTGCTCCTCAAGATTCTCTGAGAGCCACAAGTCCTTTTTGGGGTGCTGGAGCAGGGCTGGGAGAGTTGCCTTGCTCTCCTTTGGAAGGCAGAGCCAAGGAATAATCCCATTTTCCAGGCATCTTCGTACCAACAGAGTTTGTGTGTCGTGTCTGACCTCCTGTAACAAGGTTAAACCACAAGGATCCCCTGGAGAAGTTGCCATTCATCTTTTATATGTGAAGATTTTCGAGTATAGAGAGGGGATAAACCTAATACGGTGTTTAATGGAAAAAAATTATGACACCAATAACACATCTGTGTCTGTAATTTCACAGGTTTTCTCTCTGTATATTTATATATGTATATATGTATAATTTAATATCAGCCCCAGGGTTGTGGTCTCACATGTCATCAGCTTGCAGGAAACTGGATCCTTGGCCTAAGTATCAGATGAGTTGCTAATGTTTGGAAAAAAAGCAAAAAACATGCTTTAGGTCTCTGTTTTATGGCTGTTATTGAAGTAAGAATTTGTGATTGTAACCCGAGCGCTCGCCTGGCCAACATGTTTTCATTATTGTCTGGATAATTGAAAGTCCAGGCAAATTTGGATGCTGGGAGACACTGCACAAGAAGGTCTTGGAGCTCACAAGTGTTGAGGTGGCTCAAATTAAGGATGAATATATGAATATATTTCAGCATTTAATGCAAGACTTGAAGATTTGTTTTATTCTCCAGATGTGGCTGATTAACTTGTGCTTAATTCATTTCCAGTTCTGGTTGTCCAGCACTCCCAGGCTGTCACCCACAGCTCTGCTCTCCAGAGCTGCACTTTGGCTTCTCTGGCTTAATTTTGCTGCAGTTCAGGGCAAACAATCCATGAAAATGTTACTCCATTGTCGTGGAAGGAATTGTGCCAAGGGAAGGGAGATTTCCTCTTGTGAGAGCAGAACCTTTCTGATCTTTGGAGATTCACCTGTGGAAAGAAGCTGCTGGATCCTCACCAGCCTGTAAACCCAATTTTAGACATTTCCCAGCAGCTCTTGAGGAATTTCTTTTTCGTTTTGTTTGTTATTGAAGAAAATGGGTGATCCTGGTTCAGTGTGTGGCTAAAAAAAAAAACCCCAGAACCTCGGTTTGTGAGGAGGAATTGATATTTATTGAAAATGAATTGATATTTATTGAAAATTCCCACTGCTGGCAGGGCAGGGGATGGGGATTTAACCCAAAAGCTGGTCCTGTGTGTCCCTGAGACACGGTGACAGGGGCACCTCTCTGCCACAGTCCAGGCCTGTTCCTGTTCCCTGGGTAAACACAGGATTCAAACCCTCAGGATTTATGGACCCACAGCTTTCCCCACCACGTTCACCCCAGAGCTGACACACACAGCAAAAGGCAAATGAGTTTTGCACGGTAATCCCTATTAACTGGGCAGAACTGGGAAATTAAACCCAGCAAAAGACTTTGGGTGGCTTTGGAAAACACCTTGGGACTTGTGTGCCAGGTTTCTGGATGCTTTAATTGGATGCACGTGTCTGTGCTGACAGAAATGGGGGCTCGGGCCCTCATTAATCTTCACCCAGCACAGGCAGCCCCCAGCCCACGTGGAGCAGCCCTGCCTGGTGCTCCCCCATTTGGGGGAAAAGCCTTTGAACGAGTGGGAAAAGCCAACTCCATCCTGAGCTCTGCAAGGAACTAATTATTCACCTGGGCTCTCCCCCATCCCAGCTCCTGCCCCATAAATCCCCCGAGCAGCAGTCATCCTCCAGCTTCTCCTCTGAATCAGGGCCTTTATGAACATCTCAACTTGCTGGGGGAAGATTCATGGCCCGAGCTGCCTTTAAGTATTTTTGTTATGAATAGGAACCCTTAAACATTTCCTTCTCATTTAATTTATCATTTTTTTTTCAGGCTTTCAACACCGTGTACGAGTTAGAAATAATGGGAGGCAAAGTCTGTCCCTGAGAAAAGGGACTTAAAATAATAAAGTGTGCCCTGGGAAGGAGAAGGGTGAGGGGAATAAATTGCCAATTAGCAGCAGGACAATACCAGCAGGGACCAGTGTCCCCAAATATTGACTTTATTCCATGCTGGAGCATGTTGGACATGAGGTTTCCACTTGATTTTGGGATGTCCTGAAGGATGATGATACCCAGAATCACTACAGCTCAGCCATTTCTCTTCTTCAAGGTCATTCTTAATAATTAATAATCAAGATGTGGTGATTTGCTTAGACTTGCACCAGAGGGGTTGGGGTTTTTTTTTTGTTGTGTGTTTGGGGATTTGTTTAATCTTGTTTGGGTTTTTTTCTGTGTTTTGTTTGTTTCTTTGTTGTTTTTTTTTTTTTTTTTTTTTGTTTTGGTTTTGTTTTGTTTGGTTTCATTTTTTGGGTTTTTTTGCCTGAACTCGAGAAAGTTCAGGTTGTGGTTTGAATTAGGGGTTCAAACAAATCAAAAGGAAACAGTGACTTCCTCCCACTCAGGTATCCCAACAATAAACCTGAGGAGATTTCACTTGGAAATGGATTGTGGATTTACTAATACTTTTACTGAGTCCCATTTTACAGCTTGCCATGTCATTTAACATCCCAGCAGAGCACAAAACCTAATGCTAATCATATATTTAGAGCTTAAAACTGAGCCCTGTTTGGACTGAAAGCTTTGTTTATGGCATCCTGGATGAACTAAAAAATATCAAAATCTGAGAAAATGCAGATGAAGGATAAAAATCTCTGTGCAGAAATCCTCTTGGACTGTTCAGTGGAGAAGATCTGTGTCTGAAATGCAAATCCTGCCCTGCAATTGGGCCCGTGAGTGAAATAACAGCCTGCTTTTCTCAGCTGCTGAAAGCCCCTTTCTAGGGGCAATTTGGTTCCCTGCCTTTTCAAAGGGAAATTTCATCCACCTGATTTTTCCTGGGTTCTGTTTACAGGTGACAGATGGACTTACAAATGTGCAACTCGTCACCAGGGCCAGAGTGACCCTGCCCATTAGCAGTGCTGCGTGCAAGGGGTGCTTTGGGGAGTTTCAGGAGAAAAATTGGCATTTTTTGGGAGATCCATGAGAAAAATGGGCATTTTTGGGGGACTTTCACAAGAAAAAATAGTATTTTGGGGAATTTCAGGAGAAAAATGGGTATTTTTTTGAATTGCATGAGAAAAAATGGGTATTTTGGGGGATTTTCAGAAGAAAATGGGCCTTTTTGGGAATTTCAGGAGAAAAATCAGTATTTTGGGAGAGTTTGAGGAGAAAAATAGGCATTTTTGGGAATTTCAGAAGAAAAAATGGGCATTTTGGGGGGGTTCAGGAGAAAAATGGGCATTTTTCTCATTTAACCCAACTGTGGTTTTTATAAGCACATTCATAAGCCATTTATAAGCACATTTAACCCGTTTGTGCCAACCCCCAGGTGTCTTTGGGGGAAGCAGCTCTCAGCTTGGTGGTGAGTTCACCTTCCCACCTGGGACCTGGATGCTCTGGAATCTCTTCCAAGCGAAATTTTGGGAACAAAATACCTGGAGAAAAAGAGAACTCCAATCTCATCAGCCCCAGTGCTTCTCTGCTTCCCACTGATTGAGGAGAACATTTTTTTCTGTGTTCCAAGTCAGGCTGAAGACAGCCTGTGTGGTTTCATCTAATCTGCTCCTGGAACTGCCACCACCACGTTGGATAGCTGGGATTTGGAATGTTAACCACGGAATCAGCCTGAGGAATTTCTAATTCACCTCAGCTATGGTGGGATTTGGTACAATAAGATCATTATTGCCTCGAGATAGCCTTCAGGTCATTAATTTAAATTAGAAATGCCTTCAAACAGGATATTGTGCACAGCTCCTTCCATAGGCTTTAAAGCTTAAATAAGCTCCAGAAATCCTTGCTGCCAGATATTCTGTTGGCAAACGTGGATCACCACTTCCTAACAGTGCAATACCTGCCTGTGCTGGTTGAAAGTGGCATTAGAGATGTTCTTAATTGTGTTAATTATTATTGTTGTCTTTAAAGGACTGAAGCCCCTCACAAGATAATCACTTGTCACTGTTCTTTGGGGATTTGGCACTGGAGAGGGGGTGGTTTCTGGCATAACTGGATTCAGGCTAAAATAACTGTGACCTTGTAAATGAGGTGGATGTTTCCTAGGGCAGACAACTCCTGGAGCAGTGGAGGTTTTGGGAGGGAGGTGTAGCTGGAAAGGGAATTTTTAACAACAGGAGACAGCACTGGGAAGTGGAAAAGGCTGAAGGAAGGACTGGGAGGGACCTGGATGTGATGGGTGAATGGAGATCCAAAAATGACTTAAATACCTGAGGATGCAGAGATGCTCCAGTGCAAAGAGAGGGTTGGAGGGAAGGCAGCCTGGAGAGGCAGGGCTTTGGCTCACTCTGGGGATGGAAATATTGGAAATATCTGCCAAACTGAACTGATCAGTCTGGAAATCAGCTGCCAACCTGAGCAGCAGCCAGCTCGGAGGGCAGAGCCTGCAATTTCTGCTCCTTGCTTGGAGTGGATGTGCCACAAGCAGAGCTCAGTGCCTTGGCCTCTGCTCTACCCTCAATGCCACAGAAATCTGAGTTTAAAAAAATCTCCCCTCTACACTTAGCACTAAACTGTGCAGCCAGGCTCAGCAGGAAAGACTCCACAACATTTAAATTAACAGTTGTGTCAGCTACAAATTTTGCTCTCTTAGTGGTTTCAGTCAACTCTTGCAGCCTTTGATTATGATTTCTTTCCCCGTTCAGAATGGGGATTACCTCACATCCAGGGTTTCTGTCAGACCCGGATTTCGAGTGAGGGTTGAGCTGTCAGTGCTGCAGGCATCTGGAGAGAGCCAGTGCTCGAGCATCCAACCTGCTGATTGCAAACGTACCTGTGGAGGTGTTTGCAGTGAGTGTTGGGTGATCACAGCACACCCAGAGCCCGGGAGCTCCCAAATCCTCCCAGGCCTGGGGCAGGAACCTTCATTCCTGCGTGCTGCAGCGTTTGTGCCCTTGTTTTAATGATGGTTTGGAGCTTTCCTGGACAAGTTGCTGCTCGGTGATGAAGAAAAGCGTTTGTTTTGTTTGTCTGGTCCTTCTTGGACAGCTCAGAGTGGAGGCTCACTGCTGGTTATGGATAATATGAAATTGGATTTTTCCCCCCTTTCTAACCACTCAGAGCTGCCCCAGTTCTCGCTGTTGTCGTCCCATTTCTTGGCTAACTGGGGGAAGGAAAGCTCCCTGGCAGCTTGCCACACCGAAACCCCCCAGCCCTGATTTATTATCACCAAAACCAGCTGCAGATGTTGGCCGGGCCAGGGCTCTGCTGCCAATTAGGGCGTCTCATGCAGAGATTCCTGCTCTGTTTGCCTGGCACTGAGGAGAGCAGGGATGAGGGGAGTGCCATAAAAATGGAGTATAAAAAGGTGGGAAATGGGTTTCACCTGGGCAGGTAAAGGTTGCAGCAGTGTGGGAGGAGGTTGGGCCAAATTTCAGGGATTTTTTGGGTCTTTCGCTGTGCTAATGAACCCTAAAATTCCACACTGAAACTCTCCCAGCCTGTGTGGTTTGGGGGTTTGAAATTTGTCTGGGGTTCACTGGAAGTCTGTCTGAACTTTCCTTTATTGGAAAGAAACTTTGAGTTTTCAGCAGCCCCCAAACCTCAGCTCAGCCCCTCTGCCTGGGGCAGCAGCCCTGGGAGGGTTTGGTTTCTGAAACCATTTGGGGAATGGTGAGAGAAAATGATTTTCAGGGAATTCTTGGATAAAAACAGCACCACTTACAGCTACGGAGACAGGAGAGGAAGAGATACAAACATTTCCAGTGTTGTAAAGTACAGCCAGCCTCAGGTTAGATATTTCCTGCTGCTGTTAATTCATTGTTTAAATCAAATTGGTCACGAATCTAAATAATCTCATTCAAAATTAGGGTGATATAAAACATGATTCCTTGAATCCCTTTATACTACTTCTATTACATTTTTGGTCTGTGATCTTTGTGGCAATTTCAGCAATAATTTCCCAATACTGCATTTCCAGTGCTCCATGTGACCTGTTACATCCACTGTATTATAAACATGATGAATATCACCAACTTAGATTTTCAACACTCTGTGCAGCATTGCAACTGCAATTTGACAAAGTTAAATACAGCTGAGGTCTGTGGGAATTAAACTGTGGGGGGGGGGAATTATCTGAGTGCAGAGTGAAATAAATGTGTGAAATTTTGGGAGAGGAAAATCTGAGACAGTCTCATTCACTGGTCTCATTTGACCTTGTGATGGGAGGATGCTCCTATGGATAAAAGCAGTTGTGGCCCTTAGTAAGGAGACTAAATAATTTATTTTTCCTTAAGTCAGTGTTTTTTAAGGTTGTCTAAAACTTTAGAAATTCAGAAAAAATAAAATCTGCTGCTTACTAATTCTCACAGACCTTCTTAACACAGGGTTTATATTTATGCTGTGTCCAGAGATTTTCTAAAAATAAATAAATACAAAGTCCAGGAGAACTTAAAGATGTCTTTTCCTAAACATTTACCCCTTCTACAGTGGGTCTATGTTCATCTTTTTATGCTTCCTGTAATTTTTAAGGTCAATAGGAAATAAAGAAAATCTCAGGCTGTTGGTTTATGGTAGGAAATGGATTTGTAGGGAATTCTCCAAGCCTGACAGAAGGCTCACACAGTGTGTGCATCTGTGTGCAAATTTTGAAATAAGAAATGCTGATTGAGAAATGCCATGGAATAGGACAGATATTGCTGAGAGAGAAATGGAACTAGAAATAAGTTTGAAAGGATGGTCTTGCAAATAAGACTGGGTACTTTGGAGAAACAGAACCATGAAAGATGCATTGGAGTAGGAGCCATGAAGGGTAATTTTAGATTATTAACTTTAAGGCATTTACAGCATGGTGTGACTAAAGCTGATAGGCCAAAAAACCACTTATAATGTATTGTAATTATGAAATAATCAGCTTCTGATTGTGATGGTGTGAATTATAACATCTGTATTGTCTCATGGGACAATAAGACTGAAAATGGAATAAAAGTTTTTAAAACACCTCTCAGTTGTCCCATCTCTGGGTCAGAAAAGGGCCTTATCCAACAGTTTATAACCTGTGTATTTCCAGCTCTGTGGATATTTGATTTAAAAGCAGCTCTCAGTGAGCTCCTCGGGTATCAAGTGCTGAGTGCTCCACATGAGATGCCAAAGCTGAGCTCACCGCCGGCCCGCTTGGAAGGAATTCCTTGTACACACTCGAGATCAGAGCCCATTAGCCACCAATATTAGATTAAATGAGACTAAACACTAGAGAGGGTGATTTTCCCTTCTCCCCGTGGTTCATTATTGCCCTAATGCAAAGCACTGCTTTGCTGGGGAGACTTTGCAGTGTTTAGTCTCTCCCCGGGAGCTGCGCTCGGGATGCTCCGAGGGGATCCCGGAATTTTGGGGCTTATCTCCAGAGCAATCTGAGGCACGGCCCCAGCAGAACTGAGGGTGAAACCCTAGAACTGGGCTTTGCTCAGGCTTCACAGCGACATAAAAGCCTTGATTTTCCCCTTTCAGGGCTGAGATGGATTTCCTGATGAAGATGCGGTGTTGTGTTACCGGAACGCACCGAAAGGATTCTGCAAGCAAAGCCCCCAATAAAGTTCCACAGCTCCTCTTGGGGTTGGGGAATTGGGATGCTTGAGAAGGGCCAAAACCACCCACCTAAAAAGCAGGAAAAGAAGTTTGGGTGCTGCTAAAGCATCCCTGGCAATGACACTTGGCTGAGTTCTCTGGGCATCCCCGGCACTGTGTGTGCTCAGTGTGTAGGATGAGGCTCTGCAAGGAGGAGGTTTTGTTTTGTCTCTGCTTTGTCTGTTTGGGAAACTGAAAATTGGTTCCTTCCAGCAGGAATTGCTGCTTGCCAACGGGACACATTCCCTGGGATCTAAATGTTGTTTTACTTGTGGCAGAGCTGGTGAATGCTGGGTGTCTTTTTTAATTTTCACTTTCTCTGAAGAAAAATGGCATGAAAATTTTCTGTTGGGTCTTCCGTTGGGAATTAAGTGATGCTTGGCCAGGTGAGTTCTACCTAAATCTCAGAGATCCTCAGGGAAACAACAAAATTGACGCAAACTATGTCCTGTTCTCTTCTGCCTTGGGAGAAAAAAAAACCCAAATCAACCCATTCCTTCAGGCTCTGGAGGTTTCTGCACTGCCAGAATTCCAGGGAGCCAGTGGATCCTAAATTCCCCCCAGAGGGAGCAAAACAAATCCCACATTCTGCTCTGAAT
This sequence comes from Taeniopygia guttata, assembly GCF_048771995.1. Taxonomy (NCBI): domain Eukaryota; kingdom Metazoa; phylum Chordata; class Aves; order Passeriformes; family Estrildidae; genus Taeniopygia; species Taeniopygia guttata. Next base: position 2,725,064 of record NC_133046.1, read on the forward strand.
TTTTTTTGCCACCCAAATGTGATGCTCTGGTGTGACACAGAAATGTTGCCAAAACCACACTGAATCCAAATGCTTCACAGGGCTCAGTCAGATTTTCCTGAATTTTCATTTCAGAAGAAAAAAAAGCTGCAGTAGAATAAAATAAGTCCTGGTCATACTGTTATCAAGTGTCACTCCGGATTTTCAGGGATTTCTTCTACAAATTTTTCTGTAGAATGAACATAACACCATTAGAAATTTGTAACTGGAGTAAAGTTTGGATGTAATAGAATATTTCCATCCATTCAGGTTTTAAATTACCAAATTGATTTTGGAATTTTGCTCCTGCCTTAAACCCAACAAAATTTTAAAATCCTAGAATTCTTTCTGAATTGGATCCCCCTTTTCTTCATAGACCTGGTTTTCCCTTCCTGTGAGGTGGTGCAGAAGCTTTTAAGTAGTTCAGTGAGTATTTTACACCAGGTACCTGCTCACCTGTGGTGGGGATGAATTCCCACCAAATATTTTTTGTCAGATCCAAAGGAAGGAATGATCCTGAATCCCCCAAATCCCAATTAACTGCTTCAACCACAACATGATATTAATTTTGGTAGTGTTTGGAAGTGTTTTATTGTAATTAATAATGACCTGAGCAGAGAGGCAGCAGCTACGCTTGTGTTTGGTGGAACCAAAGACAATTTTTTCTGATTTAAGAAGCCTTCACATGTGATTTCAACCTCCAGCCTTAAACAGAAAGTAACCTGCAGGTGGAACAAGCTATCTGACAGTGTGCTGGATTTTTTTTTTTGTGTGTCAGAACATGCTGGGTATGGAGATTCCTGGTGTGAGGGACAGAAAAGTGGCTCTAGGGATGAAGGGTTTCTGCTCCTTGGGAGGTGCAGGTTTCACATCAGATCTGACCACTAAACCCCACCCTAGAACCTCCAGAAACAGAGGCTGGGGGGTTCCTGGGCAAAGTCTCACCTGCTTTTCCAGAAATCCTTCATTTACACCCTGCAAATTCCCTGTGGGATCAGAGATGGACAGGATTTGGGTTAAAATCTGCAGATTTGGGATGATTCTCTGCAGTATTTGTGCTGCTCAGCCAAAACAGGAAGAATTTTGCAGCCCACAGATCCACAGCAGGATGAGATTGTTTGGTGTAAGAGGTGCAGCTACTCCAGGTTGTTACCCTGTGTGTTATTCTGCTGCTGGCATTAATTTGGTGTACAACTTCAGAGACTGAGTACAAGAAACAGATTTTAGATCAACACGGAGCAAGCCTGGTCCCCTGATGGAGCGGGGAGTGAAATCCCTTTGGGAAAAGAGGAGCCAGCAAAGGCTGGTGGGCCTGGTGTGGCTGGAACTTCTCATCCATGCTCTGCCTTTAATTGAGTTTTTTCCCCTCATACACTTTTAATGACATCTGGAGACAGGGAACCCAAGGATTGGGCAAAGTCTCACCTGCTTTTCCAGAAATCCTTCATTTACACCCTGCAAATTCCCTGTGGGGTCAGAGATGGGCAGGGTTTGTTTTAAATTTTGCAGATTTGGGATGATTCTCTGCAATATTTGTGCTCCTCACCAAAACAAGAAGAATTGTGTTATTCTGCTACTGACATTAATTTGGTGTACAGCTTCAGAGACTGAGTACAAAACCCAGATTTTAGATCAAAACGGAGCAAGCCCTGATTCCTGGTGGAGTGGGGAGTGAAATCCTTTTGGGAAAAGGGGTTTAGCACCACTGTCCCTGACAAAAGAGGAGCCAGCAAAGGTTGGTGGGCCTGGTGTGGCTGGAACATCTCATCAGTGCTCTGCCTTTAATTGAGTTCTTTCACTGCTCATACACTTTTAATAACATCTGGAGACAGGGAACCCAAGGCCGTGGCTTCTGTTTCTGATAGATTCCTTTGCACTGAGATTTAATGGATTAGCCAAAATGATGTGAAAAAATGGATCTCTGATTTATGACCTGCAATTTTTCGCTTACTGCAGCATTTTTTTCCCCCCTCAATCAGTGTTTTCCACCCTGTTAAAGTCTTGTGTGAATAAGTGCTATGTTGTGTTTCTGGATTTGCCCCGAGGGCTCATCAGACGACCCTTTGCCTACAGTCCCCACCAGGCCATTTAAACAGGAAGTTTAATTTTATAGTATTAAAAAAGAGAAAACGGTACTTAATTATCTGGCTGTGAAACAGCAGTACTCTTTCTTAATTTTAGTAGCTAATAAAATGCTGTTCCTGCAGTTAACTACTTCTGGTCCAAATGCACTACAATTTTGGCTATTTGAATAGAATATTTTATGAACTGTTATATATTGCACTACAGTTTTTAAACTCTGCTATGACATATTTCTCTCAAGATTTATTAGCATTTTTTATTTAAAACAATATATTAAAGAGAGGAGAAAGAGTAATCTTAGCTAAAATTCAAATATTAGAAAAACATAACATAGACCAAATCTTTTCATTTAACTTCTCCCCCCCGCCTCCTCCAACTTCTCCTCTCCCACCGTTGCTATAAAAAAGTTTTTTGGAACAACAACCCACACCTGCATCATTAATTCAATATGTCTTCCAACATGACTCAAATCAGAGTATCAGTTTCAGGGGCCATTTGCTACTTAAATGACTTTATGAAAACAGAACAATGAGCTGCCCCTATGCAGCCCTGACTCCAACTCTGGCTAAAATAAACCTCGACATCTTTTATATCCCCGTGCATTTCTTTCTTTCCCAACAGTTGCCTCTCTGCTCCCCCCCCAGAGCAAACAGGCTCATTAAGTGCCAGGTCTGTTGTGTGCAACTGTCTTTAAAAACTCGTTAATGCCTTCAGCCAGGGCAGGGTGTCTGTGCCCAGGCACAAGCCCATCTGGAAGTCTGCTAAATTAAAAATTATTTGAGGTAAAAGCCTTTGCTGGTCTCTTCCACCGGGCAGCAACTGGCAGAACAAGAGGACACAGTCTCAAGCTAGGTCAGGGAAGGTTTAGGTTGGATATTAGGAACAAATTTTTCACTGAAAGAATAATAAAATACTGGAATTGTCTTCCTAGGGAGGTGGTGGAATCACCATCTCTGGATATGTTTAAAAAAAGACTGGACTTGGCACTTGGTGCTATCTTCTAGTTGTGGTGTTAGGGCACAGGTTTGACTTGATGATCTTGGAGGTCTCTTCCAACCTCATTATTCTGTGATTTTGTGATTCTGTCTCAGCCCAGGCTCTGAGGGAAGAGACTCCCTGCTCAGACCTGATGATTTTCAAGGTTTTTCCCAACCTTGATGATTCTCTGTGCTCCAATTACAACTTGCTCTTCCTCTGGTGCTCTACTACAGGGTGTATCCGAGTTGTAGCAGCTGATTTAATGGAGCTTCCTCTTGTTTCACAGGTCAGAGCATCACCTTGACTCCCACAGGGGGTCAGGGTGTCCCTGGTGGGGAAAAAAACTCAGAACAGACTGTCCATGTGGGAAATGGATTGGTAGGGAATTCTCCAAGCCTGGCAGAAGGCTCACACATCTGTGTGCAAGCCTGGAGATAAGAAATGCTGATTTAGAAATGCCCTGGGATAGGACAGATATTGCTGAGAGAGAAAGGGAACTAGAAATAAGTTTGAAAGGATGGCCTTGCAAATGAGACTGGGAACTTTGGAGAGATAAAACTATTAAAAAACTATTGGAGTAGCAGCCACATGAGGTAATTTTAGAAGATTGGCTTAAGGCATTCACAGCATGGTGTGGCTAAAGCTGACAGGCCAAGAAACACTTATAATGTATAATAATTAAGAAACAGTTAACTTCTGATTGTGGTGGTGTGAATTATAACATCTGTATTGTCTCACCCTTCTCATGAGACTGAAAATGGAATAAAAGTTTTTCAAACACCTCTCAGTTGCCCCATCTCTGGGTCAGAAAAAGGCTTAATCCAACAGGCCCACACAATTCCTTGCAAGTCAGGTCACTTCTAAAGGAAATGATCCTTTGTTTGCAGAAGGGATCAAACCCCAGTGAGCATCTGCTGAGTCTTGGCTGTCACTTAGCGATGGAGGACACACAAATCCTGCTGCTCCCACTCCACAGAGCAGCAGCCAGGTGAAAAGGGAAACTCTTGCCATCAATTATGTGAGGAACAACAACAACAACAACAACAACAACAACAACAACAATAATAATTTCGTATATTATAATTATATAATATAGCTAATACACCGTATATTATATCTCTATTATAGTTCTATATAGTTGATGATGATTATTATTATTGTGATGATGATGATTATGGTAATTATTATTATTATGTTTTGGAGGAACCATCCTTCACAGCTGAGCTGCCAAGGTTTAATGGTGTCCAGTCAGTTCATTTGCAGCCTTTAAGAGACTCAAATGATCAATATCAGCCTTGCAAGTACCTTGGATGGCAGCAAAAATAAATGAGGTTATCATGGATGTACACTGGAGTCTGTTGGAAAGCTCTCGGTGCTGGAGGTTGTCCTAACACTGAGAAAATGCATCTCCAACACTGGGAAATTCTTCATTTTTATCGAGGATGTGGCTGCTCATCCCATATCCCAAATTCAGCTCTGAATTGCTTGAAGGAAAAAAAAAAAAAAAAGCTTCCTATTCACTTGCAAAAAGCTGCTGCTTATTATATCCCTTCTGGTTTGGTGCCCCCTAATATAGACATAGCTAAAAATCTTCCCAGATCTATTTTGAGGGCTGTCTGAGCATAAATATTTCGCTGATGACAAAAAAATGGCTTGTTGGTACATTTGAGAGTCTTCAAGGGCTAAATTGGGATTGGATGGGAGCCAAGATTGTGCAGAGCAAAGGCTTTGGGGAAGACAGTCTGTACGATGTGTAGCAGGGAGGAAATATGTCAGGTTTGAGAAAAACCCAAAAATCAAACAACAAAAAACACAAACAAACAAAAACAAAAAAAAAAAAAAACAAAAACAAACAAAAAACCCAAAAACAAACAGACAAAAACAAAACAAAAACCCAAAACAAAACCTGGGGTGGAAACAAGGAAAATGCTGCTGAAACTGGCAATTGAAATCAGAGTAATGGGAATAAAAAACAGGTTTAATATCTGAAGCATAGGAAGGTACTAAAAATGTGTTACTTTTAGCAGCAGAGTTGCTTATTTGTGTCATAGCTGCCTTGAATTTTGGGTGTAAAATTTGGACTTGAGAGGAAATCGAGAAAGGCTCCACAAAGATGTTTCTGTGGGAGAAGGTGACAGGAGGTAACTCTGCAGAAAATCCTGTGCAGGCCAATATTGGCAGTTCTGGATTAATCAATGGATGAATCAAACCAAAGAAATCACTCCCTGAGGTCTCCAAGGCTCTCCTGGTTTCAAGAGGAGCTGATGCATCAAAGGGAATTGGAGATCATGGCCCTGTCAGGGGGAACTTGGGGATCCTCACCAACCCCTGCAAAGTGTCTTCACCCTGCAAGCCCCCAGTAAACCCAGAAAAAACCCTGAAAGCCCCCAGTAAACCCAGAAAAAACCCCAGAGCCAGGATCAGCTGTTCTTTTTGATCCAGACTGGGATGGCAGAGAGAATCTCTCATGTGCCAAGGGAGGATTTAAATGCTGGGGAAACACTGATGGATTAAAAAGGAGTAAAAAGCACAACTGGTGATTGCTGGAGTTCATTAATTTTAGCTGAGTCTTCTTGAGCACGAAATCTGATGGAAACTTTAACAGAAAATATTTCACTTCTACTTCTCAAATCAGGCCTTGACTTTCTGGTGAGATGTGGGAGAGATGATCCTTGCTGAGATATCAAGAACTGATGGCAAAATTATTTTTTATTAATAACTACTTAGAATGAACACAGTCTGCATATCTGAAGGCCTGTAGGCAGAGAATTAAACTCATCTCTGGAGCTCCAGCCTTGGCTTTCCCTACTCTCTGTCTTCTGTCACATCCTAGACCTAAAGCTGTGCCACCAGACAGGTGAAAAGTGAAAAAAATTCTCTGCTTGTTGCATTTAATGTTCTCAAATCCTCCCAGCACTTGAAAGAAAATTCTCTAAAGAACTGCTAAGGGTCAGACTGTGCCATTTTTGTGCAATAACAGTGTCCCAATAACTTGAGGTGAGCCCTGGCCCACAAAACCACTTTTCAGGAGTTTGGTTGTGATGCTGAGATTTAGGCATTGATGCATGCAGAGGGAACGATGTTGGTGGGAAGCATTAGGAGAGTTCAGGACATGGGTGAAATATTAAATTACACAATTTTTCTAAACCTTTCCCTGTTCAGATCTGTGCCTGGCTGAGGAAGAGGTCCCCAATGCTCTCAGGTTCAGTTTGCCCTGCAGAGAGCAGCTCCCTTTGGGGAGCGAGAGGCCTCTGTGGAAGGAAGAGCTTCACTCCAGCGACTCTTTTGGGTTTGACTCCTTGCAATTCTGCTCTGAAGCTAATTCCCCTTTATTCCAGCAGTGGCTGGTTGCTTGCTGTCGTTTCAGGCACCCCTCAGTGCCAAGCAGCCCTCAGTATTTACCCACCTGAGCCTTATCAGTGCCCGCTCTCCCTAACCCGGATTCGTTGGCCATTATGGAGATTTGGTGGCTGCTTTCAGTTGACACACTCATTCTCTAAAGACAACAACCCAAATGAGTCTATTAGGGCTGGGAGCTGCTGGGCCAGCCCTGCTAAGCAGGCTGAGATCAGAGTGTTTGCACTTCGAATTTGCTCAATTGGGCCCTTTCCATTATTGAGGCTGGGTGGCTCCTGCTCCCCGCC